>NC_053022.1:156427832-156769287 GCF_003073215.2 Triticum urartu | reverse complement strand
TGTTTGCCCGAGTTTTGACACTGGTGTATGTATTGATATGCCCAAGAAAGGCAATCCTGTATAGTCCTCCCTTGAATAAAGCCGTACTGATTGCAGTGAACTAAATCCAAGATGGAGGTTTGCAACCGATCGGCTAGAAGTTTTGTGATCAACTTGAGGAAGCAGTTCAGAAGCGTGATTGGTCTATAGTCATTCACTGTATCCGGGGAGTTGATTTTTGGGACCAGTGTGATGAACCCATCGTTGATGCTGTTGATGTCCAAAGTGCCATCATAAAATTGTGCACATATATCATAAAAATCGTGTTTGATGATGGGCCAACAAGCCTTCAGGAAAGCTCCATTAAAGCCATCAGGGCCAGGGGCGCGGTCCGGGGGCATTCCATTAATAACTTGGTCAATTTCTTTTTGTGTGAACGGCTCCGTCAGGCGATCAAGGTTATCGGATCGTTTGATGAGGTCTGGCAGAGAGAATTTCATATCTGAGTTTGATGTGGAGCCAAGCCTATTTTTGTAAGTGAGGAACAAGAGAGCTACTTTACTAGGGTGATCTTCAATCAGCATGCCACTATCATCACAAAAGCTTGCAATGTTATTTCGGTGGTACCTTTCAGTGGCAATGGCCTCGAAGGACTTAGTATTTTCATCCCCAAATTTGGTCCACCGAATAGTGCAGCGTTTTATTCCAATAAAGCTTCTGGTACTGGAGGAGTCTAAGCAAGTGTGTTTTTAGAAATGTCCTGAAGTTGGCCTCTGGTATAGTGAGTGTTCTTTTGTTTTCGAGCTCGTCAAGATCAGCAAGGACAGAGTTGTAGTTAGAAATAGCAATAGAGAGGCGGGAAATATTCTTACTCCAGCGTTTCAGTGCGTGCCTCAGGGCTTTGAACTTGCGGCATAACTTAGTTGCAGCATTCTCTGAACTAACAGGCTTTTCCCAAACCTCTTGCACCGCATCCATAAACCCTGGGTGAAGGATCCAATAAGGCTCAAAGCGGAAAATCTTGCTACGAGGAATTTTAGTTTCAATATTGACCACACAGGGTATATGATCGGATACAGGTTTGCCGAGGAGTTTTACCAAGGTTTTAGGGTATACTATGGTCCAACGGAGGGATGTGAAAAACCAGTCAATTTGCTCGAGGAGGGGATCAGTTTGCACGTTACTCCATGTGTAAGCACGACCCTACACTGGAAGTTCAATGAGCTGCTGTTGATGAATGATGTCATTAAAGGTAGACATGTCCTGCATGTTTCCACCAGGCTTGTTACGGTTATCAGGTGCACGCATATAGTTAAAATCACCGAGGAATAACCAGTCTTGCCCATTAGGAATGTGCACATCATAGAGCCAATTAGTAAAGTTGTCGCGGTCTTCTCCGGCGCAAGGACCATAAATATTCGCTAGTGTCCAGGATTGAGATGATTGTGTGCTGACAAAAGTGGTTACTAGCACATGTGTGTCATTAGAAGCTACAGTGCTTGAGAAAACAGAGCTTTTCCAGATGGTGAGAATCCCACCCGAAGCACCACGAGAGGGAATAAAAGCAAACTGATCAAACTGACGAGGACAACAAGTTTTAACAAAAGCAGAGGTAACATCAGACAACTTAGTCTCCTGAAGACAAACTACCACGCATCCACTAGAAATAAGTGCATTATTAAGAGCTAAGCGTTTCTTCTCAAAATTTAAACCTCTGATATTCCACGAAAGAACATTCTAGCAACACAAAGATGGCATGGCGCAGAGGTAAAGTTACTCCAGAGGGGCAGTGTGACCCTCCTCTTGGTCCAGCACGGAAGGAGTACCTGGTGGCGTTGGTGAAGTAGCAGACGGAATGGTAAGAAGTGCTTCAGTAGTAAGCTCTGCTTCTGGGATGGCACACCTGTTAATGTCGATGTCTTGTAGGGTTGAGACAGGGGTTGGAGGAGGAATGTTGCCAGCCACACGGGGGGCAGAACTAGAGGATCCAATAGAAGGAACCAACCTGGGCTTGGCCTTGGAGGGGTGCACACGAATGTCAGTCGGCGCTGGGACCTTGAAACCATTATACTTGTTTGAGTGCGAACTATGCCGAACATCCATCGTGGAGAGAGGAGCAACAGGTCTTGAGCGTCTGGGGCATGCATGTGGCTGAGTTGGTGGAACAATTGAAATGCCCTGGTCATGATCAAGCGCAGCAGGCGGCCCAAAGAAACCGGCATCAGAAACTGGCTATAGTGAGGGGTTGATACTCTGAGCAGACTGCAAGGTGAGACTATCACTCTCAGAAACTGGCAGGGTTGAGAGGCTGTCCTCAACAGCAGGTCCGAGAAGGAGGGTATTCTATTCAACAGATGTCACCACAAAACCACCATTAGTCTCCTGAGCATAGGGGATCTCTTCAATGTGCACAGTTGAAGGTGCAGGCAGAGCAACCGTTGGCTATTGCATGAAACTGATGCCCGAAGAGTCAGCAGTGACAAGGACAGTAAGTTTAGACCGAGGTGAACGCATGCCATATCCGAAACTCCAGGGACCAAATGTGGCAATCATTGGACATAGAGCATAGAAAATGAAGGTGTTCAGATTTTGGCGCGGGATTGGGTCATTCAGCAGAACAGCAAGAAGCTCATCTCCTTGAGCAGATAGGCCAAAAGAAATCCCTTGGTTATGCAAAGACACAGAAATGGCATGGATGCAGAGGGAAGAGATGGAGCTATCACCATGGCCATTGTGTGTTGCACGACACCCAGATCAGGTGATGTGGAGCTTGAGCTATCAGTCATGGTGATGGAGTCATTCCAAGCTTGATATGCATTGTCAATCAGATTGTTTTTAGGAACTAGGCCATCTTGGAAGGTTAGGCCCTGAGCGTTAAGCCATGCTTGGTAGTTGACAACGTGTGGGGGCATGGGGGGTGGCGGAGGAGCAGGCCACGCATCCCAACCAGCATTGACATTGCCGTGGGCTCCCGGAGCATGGTCTTGGCCACCGCCATTGCCGGGAGGAGGAGCTCCATTCTGCACAAGCTAGTTGTGCACTTGCTGCTGATACAATTGTTCTGCAGTCAGGTCAGGGCCAAACAGAGGGTGAGGGTCACCATCAGGAGGTGGAATCTCCTCATCAGCCAGAGGAACTTCAGGTAGTATACCATGGCCATCATTGCTTCTAAGGATCATAACCTGTACGGTCCAATAGTCCCTGGCACCCCCAAGTTGCCACACAACAAAACTCTTTGGGATTAAACACACGCGGAGCACTCGAACTTTGAGCAACATAAATCTGTGATCTTGCCTTGGATTGTACCATGAGATGAGGGAGCCATAACCACCCAAAGCTTTAGTGATGTAATAATCAGTCTGATAGTCGTAAGGAAATCCAAAAAACATTAGCCAAACTTCAGGGCCAAACAAGGTGGTACGACGGTTAAGAGCTTCATTGTGGGGAACAAAAGTGACTAGCAGGTCTTCATCTTCAAGATCAAAAGGGGTGGCCACCGCAGTATCTCTCATGAACGAGTCGGTAAAGCCAAAAACTCCAATCTCAAACGGATGATCACTGATCTCAGTAGTGAAGAGCCGCGCTTCATGGAGGAGGGCCACTATCTGGTTGCGGACCAGAGCACGACGATGCAGAGGGACACTGTCCCTCGTCTCCGCGATAGCCAGGAATTCATGGCTGAGAGGGGCAATGGGGCCAACCACCATGCCGCTGCGCACCAGTCGGTCCGCCGGACTGGGCTCAATGGCAAACCCGGGCAGGAGGAAGGGGACTGGGTTAAGGGGTTAGTTCGCCATTGAAGTGGAGCTCTGAGGCAAGGGGGCGAGAGCAGGGTCTGGTGATGAGACGAAACAGAGCTGGGGCTTTTGGGTTTTTGAGGAAGACGAAGCGTGAATGGGGGCGGTGGTGGGGGGGGGGCGAATTGCCTTAGGTACCCATTGCCATTTCGTGTAGAAGCGACGTCTCCAGCAGGATGCATCCACGTGTGCATAGGAACCGCAAGTTCCACATCGGACGGTGGCGCGGTGTTGACGATTGACCGGGGTAGCTGCCTTGTTGGGAAGCACAAAATTTGGGAGATTGATACGCTCTGTGCTAATTGATTCAACTACAGATAAAGATGCAGGCATGGCACGTTTGATGCAATCCAATGCCTTATGGTCTGGGCTGGAGCAGTTAATACAAATTAGACGAGCTTGGCAGTTAATCCTGCGATGCCCCCATTGAAGGCATCTACTGCAAAGAGCCGCCCAATTAGTGGCCAGATTATTTATTTCTATTAATGGGTAATCAGCCTGAGCCAAATCTGCTTTATGCTTAGCCAAGAGAAAAGGTGACCATGAATCATGTGGCAGTGCATATTTGAGCGCCGAATTGAGGAAGCAGAGCAGCAATGGAGGATATGGCAAATTAATAGGGCAATTAAAGCTCCCTAAAGGCAGGAATTGACGAGAATGATTGTCCTCTGACTCCTCCTAAGCAATAAAGTAATTCATTAATGAAATATGATCAGTACGCTGAGCGTTGATCAAGCCTGGCTGTGATTCTGGCTCCAATGAACCAAATTGAATTTGAATTTTTTGCTTCTGAGCAGCGGAATGAACGAAGGCAGACGATGGTGCTTCATGAGCATTTTTGTTGGAAAAATTCCAAGCATCCAATTCAACCAAACCAAATTTTGCAAGCTTAGTGGTAGAGGAATGATCCAAAGGTTGGCCCTTACTTGAGAGGTTCTACGGAGCTTTAATCGCCATAGGATGGCGATCTAAGATTTCCACAAGTTGCTTATCCGCATGCTAGTGAGAATCAACGTGAAGAGCTTTGGTAAAACGTCCATTAAACAGGTGGAAATGGCAAACAAAGTCTGGCCAAATACGACCCTTGAGCCCATATATGAAGTGTCCCACCTTGTTATTGGCCACAGAAAAGCGAAAAGATCGTGTGGAAATGGGATCCACTCTAAATCTAGAACAAATGCCTCCAATGCAACATTGCAGTGCAACTCCAATAGAATCCACCGTGAGAGGAAAAGAGGCCGAAGAGAATGACGCAACCAAAAAGAACTCTTTGGCGTCTCGAGAGGGAGAAAAATGAACTGTTGATCCAAACTTTCTTCTCACCTGATTGGCCAAAGCAAGGCCAGGAGCAAAATCGCAATGTAATAATCCTTCCATGTTGAGAACGACTAGAGAAATCCATTGTTGGTGGTGGAGAGCAGGTGGGAGGGGAGAGGTGGGAGAGGAGAGGAGAGAGCCATTTTGAGACTAGTTCTATCCCTGAAAACATATCTTGCTCAATTAAGAAGTGTGGGTGTGCTGTAGTCTCCTTTGTGTACCCAAATTATGCAATGACATGGATGACCACAGTAACCATGGAAATTTGACCAAAATTTGCACATTCAATCTCATCACACATAGGTTAAGCTATATGAATCGTTTGTGATGTTCACATATCGTACACAATGTTGAATAAGGGACCGTGTCTGATGACACTTTGCACGCCAGTTTTTTCACTACACCGATCCAAAATTTGCGTCTTCCACGGAAATATCTACCTCCCTGCCCCCCTTACCAAAAGCCAAATTTCCCCCGTTTCCTTCTCCCTTTCCAAGTTGAAACCTTCACTCCTTGATTGAAGTGCCACCTCCTTGCCAACGACCCTCCTTCACACTGCTCGGCCTCGTCGATCCAGGCAGGTAATCGACACCCGACCCCCATCCTCCTCCTCCTCCTCCTCCTTCCACATCCCACATGCCCCGACCGCCAGCATGAAACCTTCCACCCAAATCACCGACCCCTCCCCCAAATAAGCACCGCCCTAAGCCATCGTGCATGCAATATAGCCAGGAGCTCAAGGAGAATTTGGTAGCGGAGAAGCAAATCGTGGCCGCATGCGCGGATGAGGTCGCAATGGCTGCCATTCGTGCCGACCCCCAGATCTTGGAGGAGCACCTCGTCATCGAGGCCATCGTCCACGCCTGGCATGCCAACACCGCGACGCTGTTGGCTGCTTTAAACGATAGTTCATGGCGTTTTCTCGAGGCCACCGTCGGTTCCTTCGACAAAGACTATGAGGTGTTTTCTCAGCGTGCCCGTTCTTACCTCAACTCGAGAGCCAGCAGGTTGGTGCCCGGAGCGGCTCAGGCAACTCACTAGTACGACGAGGGCACCCATGACACGGAGGCATCACCCTCTTCCATGTCCAAGGATCCAATCATCATCGATATCTCCGATGATGAGGAGTTGCTTGTCTTATTAGCTCACTATAAATACCTATGTTCAGTTTTCTAGCTACGACGGTTAAGCATGCTCAGTTTACCCATTGCATGTGCTGCTCCTACCTTTCCTTAACAAATTCTAGTGAATTGTCCTATCTACTTTTACCATGCAATCTGTTCCTCTAGTGTATATGTTCTATATGTCGTGCAATGTGGTGCTCACTTATTAACTGTTTGGTTAATTAGTTGTTGCATTCAGTTAACTATTTGGTTCAGTTCTGCAAATGTGATGTTCAATTCTTCAGGGTGCAATTTTGTATTGTCTTCCATGTGAGAAATAAATCGAATTTATCTTTACAAAATACATGAGAAACAAATACAATCTCTATATTTCCAAGTTCTCAAGCATGCTTGGTTTGGTTAATTGTCTGATCTTCTATTATGTTATACATTGTGCAATGTGGTGCTCAGTTAACGTTTGGTTCATTTCTTTGGTGTTTAGTTAACTATTTGGTTCAATTCCACAATGCGATGTCCAATTGTTGTGGGTGCATTCTGTTATTGTATACCACGTGAGAAATAAATCGAATTTGGCTGTACTAAATACACGAGGAACAAATACAATTGCTATATTTGCAAGTTGTTAAGCATGCTTGGTTTGGTTAACTATCTGATCTTCTATTAGGAGTATGTTATATTGTGCAATGTGGTTCTCAGTTAATGTTTGGTTCATTTGTTGTGGTGTTTAGTTAACTGTTTGGTTCAATTCTCCAATGTGATGTCCAATTGTCGTGGGTAGAATTTTGTATTGTTGTGCATGTGAGGAATAAATCAAATTTGGCTGCACCTAATACATGAGAAACATATACAATTGCTATATTTCCTAGTTATTAATCGTGCTTAGTTTGGATAAATGGGTTTTCCATGTGGCTTGAATTAATCTAATGAATGTGCAATGTGCTTATTTTTCACCAACATATTTTACTGATAGCATGTGAACGTTCACTTAACATGATCACTAATACCTTATATGTGTTGTAGGGAAACAATTGGAAGCACTGAGGTTTACAATCGAGGTTTGCACATGCATGGTCCTTTGTCTCATAGCACATTATTGTGCAATTGCAGGAACCATTCTAATATTTAGGCTTTTAACAATTTGGTCTTGCACATGTAGGTCCTGCTGTCAGAGGTTTTGACCCACTGTTCGGCCCTTTTTGCATGGGGAAATGAGTTGTCCATGAATATCAATAAAGTCAAGAAACTCAGTAAGATTGTTATGATAAAGAAATTAGCAACAAAAAACAACAAGATCTTTGTCTGCACAATGAAGAAGACATCAGTTCACTACATGATGGAACTAACTATTATACCTTGCCTTTTTTATTCCTTTGCCCCATTTTCAATATAGAGAAGATATTTATGCACATCCTTGTTTTCAGGCGTTTCCAAAGCAGTTCACTCATGATTACCTCTCAAACCACCTTTATGTTCAAGAGGCAAGGAAGGTATTCATACAACACCCACGGTTCAATATTGAAGAGTTCCTGAAGAGGACGAAGGATGGACAGTCAATCATCCACAGGCATTGGCCTAAAGTTGCAAAGACCTTCAACATCAATGAAGGCTCAATATTCGCCTTCCGCTTCAGCAGTTTTCTAGATGACATCCATCTGTCTATGTATCGTCTATGATGCTAATTTTTAAAGGTTATAGATGTTGCATGTGAAGCTTGGTGCTAGTGCAGTTGTGTAATGGGGTAGCTAAGTGCTGAAGCTATATGATTTTGTACTCTGATGTATTTCAATTACAAAATCCCACGTCCTTAATATGAAAATGAAATATATTGTGTGCTTAATATGAATTGTCAATTAGATTAATAAATGGATAATTAATAATAGGACAATTAGCCCGCTAATTGGGTTTTTCTATTGCAAACGGTTATTGAGAAAACACCGTGGTGATGACCTCAGGAAACGCACATAGTTTCTAGGAATAAACCGTGTTAGATCAATGAACAATCACACACGACATCCTCTTGAAAACTGTTTGCATTAGGCCACCTTGCGCAAACGTTTACCACATAAAAAGTGTGTGTAATGGAAAACCTTTGCCACACATTTTCTTCTATGCACCGTGTGTGATGCATTCAATAACGCAAACAATAAAATTATTAATATCGTCTACAATGGCAATGCTATCACAAATGGTTTAATGGGGAAAATTGTGTGTGATGTACCTGCGAACGGAAACGTTTTCCTTGGAGTGACTGTGTGGGATGTCTATACGAACGAAAACGTACTTCTTGGATTAACTGTGTGGGATGTACATACTAACGGAAACGTATTTCTTGGATTGACTATGTAGAATGTACATACGTATGGAAACGTTTAGACGAGACTTACTGTGTCAGATTCACTTACGACCAGAAACAATTTGGCCTGTATAATTGTATTTTTAGCACAACTGTACGTATAACCGTATTTGATCGCTCGCCCGCTCGCACACGACCTCATTTTGCTGAGCGTGTGTGCCAGGAGGGCCTATCTAAAGGAAGTATGCCCTAGAGACAATAATAAAGTAGTTATTTTATATTTCCTTATTCATGATAAATGTTCATTATTCATGCTGGAATTGTATTGATCGGAAACTTAAATACATGTGTGAATACATAAACAAACACCGTGTCCCTAGTGAGCCTCTACTTGACTAGCTCGTTGATCAAAGATTGGTAAGGTTTCCTAACCATTGACATGAGCTGTCATTTGATAATGGGATCACATCATTAGTAGAATGATGTGATGGACAATACCCATCCGTTAGCTCAGCATAATGATCGTTCAGTTTTATTGCTATTGCTTTCTTCATGTCAAATACATGTTCCTTTGACTATGAGATTATGCAACTCCCGGATACCAGAGGAACAACTTGTGTGCTATCAAACATCACAGCATAACTGGGTGATTATAAAGATGTTCTAACGGTATCTCCGAAGGTGTTTGTTGAGTTGGCATAGATCGAGATTAGGATTTGTCACTCCGAGTATCGGAGAGGCATCTCTGGGCCCTCTCGGCAATACACATCATAAGATTGCAAGAAAACGACTAAAGAGTTAGTCACGAGGTGATGTATTACTGAACGAGTAAAGAGACTTGCTGGTAACGAGATTGAACTAGGTATGAAGATACCGACAATCGAATCTCAAGCAAGTAACATACCGATGGACAAAGGGAATTACGTATGTTGTCATAATAGTTCGACCGATAAAGATCTTTGTTGAATATGTAGGAGCCAATATCGGGATCCAGGTTCCGCTATTGGTTATTGACCGGAGAGGTGTCTCGATCATGTTTACATATTTCTCGAACCCATAGGGTTCGCACGTTTAACGTTTATGATGATATAATATTATATGAGTTATGTGATTTAGTGACCGAATGTTGTTCGGAGTCCCAGATGAGATCACGGACATGACGAGGAGTCTCGAAATGGACTAGAGGGAAAGATTGATATATAGGACGATGGTATTCGGACACCGGAAGTGTTTCGGGGGCACAGGGTACTTATCGGGTCACCGAAAGGGGTTCCGGACACCCCCGGTAAAAGATATGGGCCTTATGGGCCAAGAGGGGAAATGAACCAGCCACAAGGGGCTGGTGTGCCCCCCAATATGGGCCGGCCTATGGAGGAGAAGGAAAGGGGAGAAGGGAAATTAAGGTAAGTGTGGATTAGGATTCCCACTTCCTTCCCTCCCCCCTCTTTCCTTCCCCCTCTAATAAACATGGCAGGGGGGCGCGGCCAAGGGCAGGAGCCCAAGTAGGATTCAGACCTACTTGGGGGCCCCTTGGTGTCGGTGCAACAGACCCTGGGTGTCGGTGTACATAAGTAGGGGCTCTCCTTTGTACCCCTTTACTTGTGCACGGGCAGTCAGAGCCCCGCCCATGGCCACACTGAGCAGGGCAGAGGAGGGAAGCCGAAGCACGAGACAACCAAAGCAACGCCAAGACCAGAGGCACAGAGAGGAAGAGGGCGAGGTGGACTCCCTCGGCAAGACCCTTGTCGGGGCAACTTTCCTGGCACTAGCAGAGTGCGCCAGCCTTGAGCCCAAGGATTTCCAACACCATCAACTACATTGGAACCAAGGCTCGGGAGGCACCTCCGTGGTGGCATGCAGATCTTTGTAGAGGTCATAAATACACAAGATCAGACGAGAACCAAAAGACGACGATCCTTGGCAAGATCCTTGCCAAGGAAATCCACGAGACCCCCGGCAAGATCCTTGCCGAGGACGACCGTGGTGCCACGACAAGACCCTTCCCGGGCCCCCGGCAAGGCCCTTGCTAAGGACATCTGCGGGGCCACAGCCAGGCCCATGTCTGCCAAGACTCCACTGCCGCTCCCATGCAGCTGCTAGCTCAACCAGCTGGGCAGGCATCTGCGTGGCAGCACGTGGCCTCCACACCAACTCAGCAAGCACCTGCATGGTGGCATACAGATCTTCATGAAGACTCCGCCAGCGTGCCAGCCCAGCAGCCAGCCAACATGGAGCTACAACGCCTCGTTAGCTCGGACGCGCGTCGGAGCCAAGCAAGGCGGCGACAGCTGGGACGAGCTTCCTTGCCATCCCCGATAAAGCAAGAGGGGCACGTCGGCAGCACATTAAATGCGTTTGTCGGACAGTGTCAGAGGATAGACTCAGCCACTGTATACCTTTCCACCTCCTGTGTGCCACTGTAGCCCCCTTTTGTCTATAAAAGGAGGCCTGAGGCGTACTGGAGACGGATTCGGATCTTTTGGACTAGACACACACCGTAGCTAGTTCAAAGAACTCAAGAACACTCAAATATACATCAAAGCAGGACTAGGGTATTACGCGTCTCCGCGGCCCAAACCTGTGTAAACGATCCTTGTGCTGACCGCCAGACCCGCTCTTTGCACAACCCCGCGCCCGCCGACCGTAGAAGGGATCCCAGTGATTCCATAGGTGTCGTTCCCACTAACACTGGGTCTATCGCCCACACTATGCACAGGCACGGGAACAAGATTGAAGCACCAGCCCAAGTCACAGATTAAAGGACCAAGAGATTTGAAGAACCAACATACAACTCAGAGGGACCAAGATCGAGCCAGAGGAGCAAGATATCGACAAGAGAAGGGCCTCCCTTGCCGGGCACACGAGCCAGGCAAGGGGCGAGGCCACCACTAGAAGCAGGCAACTCAGGCACCCCGGCAAGGTCCGCCGAGCTCGTGGGGGCAGAACCACCTCACCAACCACTCAAGCCCGACCCACGTTGTCAATTAGTACAGTGTCATCTCACAAGATGATTAAGTGGCAGCCATTTGCCACATGGCAGCCATTTCCTACAGAAGAGACCCACAAGTGACATTCGTCCTGCGATGCGTCAAGAGAGCATGCTCGGAGCTGGCAAGATAGCCCGGCAAGCCTTATCGGGCAACCAATGATGTGACACTAAGCAGTGCATTTAATGCACCCTGTCAGCCCACAGAGTTAGGCGTGATAGCACTGTTTGCTATCATATCAGTGGATAATGACTACTTTGCCATTGTGGTGACCCCTTAATCCATAAAAGGAGGCCCATTGCACCCGTAGGAGGGGTTAGAAGGTTAGAAAGTTCACAAACCCATACGCTTGTGGTCACAACTACCCATAGGCAACCCCTGCCGGGCAAGTGTACTATGCCTCACCACCTCCATTCCACCACCAATCCACCAAAGAAGGAGTAGGGTTTTATGCCTCACGGCGGTCCGAACCTGGGTAAATTGCTTGTGTTCTCTCTGTCGTGCTGCCGTGCACTAGTCTACTCTTTGTGCAATGTGACGTCCCCCTGTCGAACCAGCAAGGAGCCTCCTGGTCCCATAGGTGGCCGTGGATATCCTGCAACATCTTTGGCCCGCTAGGTAGGGGGATCGCTTGCGCGAACCTGAAAGCATGCGCAGCGCGTCATCTTCATCACCATCTTTGTCCTCGACGACGCCATCGACCATGGCACCTTAGAAGAAGAAGTCCGGCCCTTCAGCCCATCCGTCCACCACGAAAGCTCTGCCGCCCGCGGCCTCTAGTGCCTCAGAGGATGGAGGAGTGAGCGAGGATGTGAACACTACTGGGGGCACGAGTGGACAAGGTGGCACCATCGCTGCTCCCCCCGCGGCCGGCAGGGGGTCTGGAGATGTCGGAGGAGAACAACATCAGCAACGCCTTGGCGGTCACGCTCCACAAGGTGCGGGCGAGGGGGTCGCTCCGTCTGAACCCTCTCCTCCCATTAATGGGCACAGCTGCAGCAATGGCGCTCGGTCCGAGGTGAACCATCACCCTCCGACCGCCCCCACCATGGGGAGACAGCGGCCCATGCGCCTCCTCCCGGACGAGCCGACCGGACTGCTGCGCCCGATAGAGCCACTGACCCTCAAGCACCACCGCCGTGCAACCTCGCTGCCCAGGGGGTCATCCCACAGCTGCATGGATGCGGCACCATAATCGTCACCGCCGCTGGCATCGTCAGGAGCCAGGCGACGGTGCGGTCGACGTCATCGACGTCTACTCCAAGCTCAGCCATGGAGGCTATGGCGCGAGCTCAATTGCTACTGGATGAATGGATGGCATGCCACCATCCAGAGCCTGCTCGGTTTTGTCAAAGATGGGGGCTCACGATGAGCTGGCCCGTCACGACCTCCCCAAGCGACAACGACTACCCATACCGCTGGCCGAACGGAGGGGGCCGTCCCCATGGTGCAGTTCCTACCACGACAACCAACGCGGGCGCAGCTGAATCAAGACCCCAGCGACGTCTCGATGGTCTCTTCTGACCCTCGAGCACGTCCAGGCCAACGTCGAGCCCCAGAGGATAGGCATTGGGGAGACGCGTGTGTCATCATAGATCGGCGCCGCGATGACCTCCGCCAGACTGACGGGTGCGGCGGCCTCAACATCGACGAACCTGCGCTCGGTGTTGGTGGGTGCCTTCCTTTTGAGGTAGGCTGCCCTGCCTTTACACGAGAGCTGCGGCAAGTCCGTTGGTCGTCCGTTCGCACATTCAAGCCAGAGATACCTGAGAAGTACGACGGGAGGCTGAACCCGACAGAGTTCCTAAGCATCTACACCATTGTTGTTCAAGCTGCCGGGGGAAGAGACGAGAAGGTTTTTTCCAACTACTTCCCTTTGGCCTAAAGTCTAACATGAGGTCTTGGCTAATGCACCTACCGGAGAACTCCATTTTGTCATGGGCAGACCTGTGCCATGACTTCATCGGTGCCTTAACTGGCGGCCACCAAGAGCCCGTCAGGTCCAGCGACTTGCAACTTCTCCAACAAAAGGAAGGAGAAACACTTCATAAGTATTTATAGAGATTCAGTAAAGTTCATAGGAATATTCCAAATATCCATCCGGCAGCCATTATAGCAGCCTTCCAGTCCAATGTGCGCAACTATCGCATTCGTTCTAAGATGAATGTGCGGTTGCCCAAGACTGTGAAGGAGCTATACACACTGGTGGATAACTGCGCTCGGATGGAGGAAGGAAGGAAGTTGCCCGGAGTGGAGGATTGCATCAATGTTGATTCAGAGGATGAAGATGAATCAACCAGTCAGAGAAAGGGCAAGAAGCGCAGTAAGAAGCCAAGAGATAAGGCAGTGATGATTGTAGAAGGCTCGGGCACACCTAGTACTGGCAAGAAGGCCAAGGCTGAGGCCCCCGGCAAGGAAGTTGCCGCTTGCATAGCCTTCCTAGAAGCCATAGCCGCTGAGAAAGCTGGGACGGGTGAGGGCCAGTACTACAAGATCCATTGGACCAAGGGCCATGACCTTCAGGAGTGTTACCAGGTTGAGCAGCTTGTCAGGAAACAGAGGGCAGAATATGATAAGCGTGAGAAGGAAAAATGTCAGAATGCCACTGGTGGAAAGGGCTGAGGCAGTGAAGCAAATCGCCCCGACAAACCCTTTTAGAACCAAGGACAACCCACCAGGGGTCAAGAGAAGGTAGTCTGTGATGATGGGAGTGATGAAGGGAGTGAAGAGGAAACCAGTGAGCAGGAATTTCAGAAGGCCACTAACGCCCTACGCATTGATGGGGGTGCATCTTTGCACGCCTCCCACCGTGAGCTCAAGCGATGGACACGAAAGATCAATGTTGTGGAACCAGCGCCAAAGGCCCAGAAGCCGCTCAAATGGTCCCGCACGCCAATCATCTTTGATGAGTAGGATCACCCTGGCCGCACCACCGCTGTAGGGTGCTTTCCATTATTGGTCTCCCGACAATTCACAACCTCAAGGTCACAAAGATGCCAGTGGATGGCGGGGCTGGGCTGAATCTGATTTCCCTAGCAGTCATCAACAAGCTTCAGATAGGAGAAAAAGATCTAAAGGTTACCGGCACATTTCAAGGAGTTAACCTCGGCAGGAGCCATCCTAAAGGGAAGATTACAGGTGACGTTTTGGGGAGAACTGAACTACCGGACAGAGAAAGTTGTGTTTGATGTGGTTGATCTGCCCCTGCCGTACAATGGGATTCTTGGACACCGGGCCCTGGCCAAGTTTATGGAAGCATCCCACTATGTTTACAACACACCAAAGATGTCTGGGCCGCTGGGAGTCATCACTATCCCATAAAATGAGAAGGATGCAATTATCTGCATGGATAAGATGTACCGAGATGCAATCGCAGCAAAGGCTGTGGCAGCAACAGCTCCCGCCAAGGAAACCAAAGGAAAGAAAAGGGATTGTAGGACCTCCGGCAAGGAATCTAGGAAGCGTGCCCCCTCTGAGTGCACGACACCCATTGACGACGTGCCGGAGTGTTCCAACAGCAAGAGATCCAAGGTTGCTGCACTCCAAGTGAAGAAGGTCCCGGCAGGGCTGGCTGGTGTGGATGGTACTTTCACCATCAATGCCACCCTTGATGACAAATAGGAAAGCACGCTCGTTGCCTTCCTGTGGGAGAATATCAATCTGTTTGCCTAGCAACCATCTGATATCCCAGGTGTTCCTAGGGAGTTAATCGAGCACCACCTTGCTCTCTGCCCACATGCTCGACCTGTCAAGCAGAAAGTCTGGAAGGAGGCCTTGGAGAGGCAACAGTTTATTGCCGAGGAGATCAAGAAACTAGAGGCAGCTGGTTTGGTCAGAGGAGTATTGCATCCTACATGGTTAGCAAATCCAGTAGTAGTCCGGAAGGCTAATGGGAAATGGAGGCTTTGCATTGATTTCACAGATCTCAACAAGGCTTGCCCGAAGGACCCATTTCCCTTGCCGCGCATCGAGCAGATTATGGATTCCACTTCAGGGTGTGATTTTCTCTCCTTCATGGACGCATATTCCGAATATCACCAGATCTTCATGTCCAAAGAAGATGAAAAGAAGACATCATTTATCACTCCATGTGGTACGTACTACTTTGTCTGCATGCTATTCGGACTAAAGAGTGCCGGGTCCACTTTTGCAAGGGTAGTTCAGATTGGTTTTGAACCACCGTTACACAGAAACATAGAAGCCTATATGGATGATATCGTGGTCAAAACCAAGGATAAGACCACTATTATCCAGGATTTGGACGAGACATTTGCTAATCTACGCAAGATCAATTTGAAGCTTAATCCGTAGAAGTGTGTGTTTGGAGTCCCCTCCGGCAAGCTACTTGGTTTCTTCGTGTACCATCGGGGGATCGAAGCTAACCCCGAGAAGATCAAAGCCATCGAGCAGATCGAAGCACCAAGGACAGTTAAGGATGTGAGGCGCTTGACGGGATGTGTTGCCGTGCTAAGCAGATTCATTTCCAAGTCTGCCGAGTGTGCCCTGTTGTTCTTTCAAATGTTGAAGAAGGCATGGCTTATGAAGAGGACCCCGGAAGCAGATGCGGCTCTGCAGGAGTTGAAGGCCTACCTATCGTCTGTGCCTACCTTGGTTGTACCCAAACCCCAAGAGATGCTGTTGCTATACTTGGCGGCAACCAACCAAGTGGTCAGTGCGGCCTTGGTAGCACAGCAAGAGGTGGATGAGGCAGAAAGTGGGAAGATAACGGCAGAGTCTCTAAAAGGACTAGAACAGCAATGAGCACGGCAACGAGGGCAACCCCAAGGACCCCGCAAGGAAGAAAGTGGTGCAACGCCCAGTGTACTTCATCAAGCTCCTAGTTAGAAGGGGCTAGATCGAGGTACTCTGGCGTGCAAAAGTTGAACTTTGGTCTCATTATGGCCTCAAGGAAACTGCGCCACTTCTTGCAAGCCCATGAGATCACAGTTGTCACTCATTTTCCGCTGCAAAGGATACTCCAAAACCCTGAGGCCACCGGCAGAATAGTGGAATGGGATTTGGAATTATCTAGCTTTGGTTTGAAGTTTGAGAGCACATCAACTATTCAGATCAGGGTGCTGGCAGAGTTTATTGCTGAATGGACGCCAAACCCTGATGATGAAATGACAGAGACATCTATCCCCGGCAAGGAATCACCCCAAGAATGGATTATGTATTTTGATGGAGGTTTTTCCTTACAAGGTGCAGGGGCTGGCGTGCTTCTTGTTGCCCCCTCCGGGGAGCACTTGAAGTACATTATCCAAATGTACTTTGCCCGGGAAGAAGCCACCAACAATACAGCTAACTATGAAGGGCTCCTTGCCAGGCTCAGAATCGTAGTAGAATTGGGAATCAAGAAGCTGATTGTACAAGGAGATTCACAGCTTGTGGTGAGACAAGTCAACAAGGATTATCAAAGCCCATTGATGGAAGCATACGTTGAGGAAGTGATGAGATTGGAGGAGCACTTTGATGGGTTGCAAACAGAGCACATACCCCATGCTGAAAACAGCATAGCTGATCACCTGTCAAAATGTGCTGCGCATAAGCTTCCTGTGGAACCAAGAACTTTTGTTCTCCGTCTCTCTCAACCCTCTGTATCACTAGCCACAATGGCCTAGAAAAGGAGAAAGTTGGACTACGGTAAGCCTCTCCCGGTTGAGTCGTCCGCTCCCGGCAGAGACCATGTTGCAACACAACTCCTCACAGCCTGCCGGACCACCCCCTCCAGCCGGACCTATGGACCCCGTGAACGAGGCTGGTGCTCCTACAACAGAGGAGGTGCCACTAGTCCTCCTTGCCGAGCCCCAGGCTCCAACTTGGGCTAGGCTCAGCGTCCACTTCCTCCAAACCGGAGAGCTTCCCGGCGACCAAGATGAAGCTGAGAAAGTAGCCCGGAGGTCCAGTATGTATCAGTTTGTCGATGACAATCTATACAGAAGGAGGCCCAACGGTGTGAAATTGAAGTGTGTCTGTAGGGAGGATGGAAAGGAACAACTGGCTGAGATTCACAGAGGAATGTGCGGCTCACACATTGGATCAACGGCATTAGCTAGGAAAGTATTCCGGCAAGGATTCTATTGGCCCACAACCCTCCAAGATGCGGTCAAGCTTGTCACGACATATGAAGCATGCCAGTTCCATTCCAAGAGAACACACTTGCCTGCCCAAGCCCTTTAGACATTCCCTTTATCATGTCCATTTTCGGTCTGGGGGCTCGATATCCTCGGCCCCTCCCCCTGAGCAATAAGGGGATTTGAATTCTTGTTCGTTGCTATCGACAAGTTTACAAAGTGGCCGAAAGTGACTGCCATGAGGAAGGTGACTGCTCAGTCAGCTATCAAGTTCTTGAAAGAATTGGTTTGTCGTTTTGGAGTTCCGGCAAGGATCATCACCGACAACGACACCCAATTCACGAGTCACGCCTTCATGCAATATGTTCATACCCCCGGATGCAAGATCTCATTCGCCTCTATGGCACACCCCCGGAGCAATGTACAAGCTAAGAGGACGAACGCTAAAGTGCTACGTGGACTCAAGAGAAGAACTTTCGATACGCTGCAGAAGCACGACAGGCGGTGGATCGAGGAGCCGTCGGTAGTTCTCTGGTCCCTTAGAACGACACCTAACCGAGCTACCGGGCAGACTCCCTTCTCCCTGGTCTATGGAGCAGAAGTAGTTATCCCTATGGAACTCATTTACAGTCCCCCTCAAGTGCTTGCCTATGATGAAGTAGCGCAAGATTAGCACCGGCATGACAATGTTGTGCTACTCGAGGAGAACCGTCTCCGGGCTGCTACGCGTGCTACACGCTACCAGCAAGCCCTGCGCCGCTATCACAGCCGCAGGGTTCATGCCCGGTGTTTTGAGGAAGGTGACCTTGTCCTTAGGCGTGTTTAGTCCGCCAAGGGTACAAACAAGATGTCACCGAAGTGGGAAGGTCCTTACCGGGTAGTACGAGTCACCAGACCCAGCACAATCTGTCTAGAGACTGGAGATGGCACTCAGTTGCAAAACTTACGGAATATTGAGCATCTCCGCAAGTACTACCCGTAAGGCGTGAGGCTGTCGGGCACTGCCCGGCAGCCACCCTTTTGTACAGGCCTTGCCTCAGCTGCATGTAACCCCTTGTACGAAGCCGGGGTGATGAACCCGTGCAAGAGAAAATAAAGAACGCTGTAGGGGGCCCCCAACTAAGATTGCATGCATGAATGCATGAGCACACCAAGATCATTGCATAAGCATTTCATGAGCATTTGCATATGCATATAGATAGGATCGCATCATGCATTCATTCTCATCTACATGAAGTTGCAGGTTCCTGTCGTGAACTTGGCTTCGACAAGAGACGAGAAGATTGCACAGCAAAGTGATCCCCGGCAAGCCAAACAGATAAGTTTACCTCTTGTCCATTAGTGTTCTGTAAAGCTATAACTTTGCATGAGAAAACCTCACCTCTCTTTTGAAACTTAGGTGCTCCCATCCATGACTCGAACGTTGCTTCGGTCAGGATGGTCGTAGTGTCCTTTAGTAAAAAGGAGTTGGCGGGGGGCTGGCCCCTGTCGGTGTCAAAACCGGCAGATCTCGGGTAGGGGGTCCTGAACTGTGCGTCTAAGGATTGATGGTAACAGGAGACAAGGGACACGATGTTTTATCCAGGTTCGGGCCCGCTAGATGTAGGTAATACCATATGTCCTGCTTGATTGACTTTGATGATTATAGGGGTTACAAGAGTTGATCTACCACGAGATCGTAATGGCTAAACCCTAATTGTCTAGCCTGTATGATTATGATTATGACTTCCTCTACGGGCTAAACCCTCTGGTTTATATAGACACCGGAGGGACCTAGGGTTATACAGAGTCGGTTTACAGAGAAAGGAATCTTCCCATCCGAACGCCAAGCTTGCCTTCCATGCAAAGGAGAGTCCCATCCGGACATGGGAGGAAGCCTTCTGTCTTGTATCTTCACGGCCCATTAGTCTGGCCCATGTCATATAGCCCGGACGCCCGAGGGCCCCTTAATACAAGACTCCCTCAGTAGCCCCCGAACCAGGCTTCAATGACGGTGTGTTCGGTGCGCATGTTGTCTTCGGCATTGCAAGGCGGGTTCCTCCTCCGAATACTTCAAAGCATCTGTCCCGAAGAGTTATATTCGGCTTTTCATTTAATGTCATACCCTTTGGCTCCCGTGCCTCCATCTCTTCTGCTTCCACGTGTCGAACGAATACAAAAGGTCAGAGTATTTTTGCACATAACACCCTGGGCATAAAAAGGCGCCTATTTAAAGGGATTGGATCTCAGATGCCATTGCACACCAGGCGGAAAATCCTTAGAGCTCGCTAGGAGAAACCACTCAAACATGGCTAGCATTCCTAGTTCTTCCTCCCGCTCTCATGGCTCCGGAAAAAGGCGATTGGGAGAGATGCTCAGTATCCCATGCCCAGCTGACCAAGCTTCAAGTCGCAAGGCTACCTTTCCCTGCAGATCTAGTCCCGGTGCGAGCGGGATTAACTTCTTTTATGGTCGAAGCCCTGGCGTAAAATTTCCCGAATCCTTCAGAAGGGGAGCGAGTGTGCTTGGTTTCCTTTCTCTTGAGAGGCGTTGGATTTCCAATCCATCCTTTCCTCCAAGGTCTCCTAGAGTCTTATGGCCTCCAACTGCACAATCTTATGCCGGGCTCCATTCTGCACATCGCGGGCTTTGTCGCTCTTTGCGAGCTGTTCCTAGGCTGCCAGGCCCGTTTTGAGTTATGGAGGAAACTGTTCTGTCTCGTCCCTCGCTCCCAAAAGGGGTCCATATTCGAGGTGGGCGGTGCCGAGATATGGCGCATAGCCAGAACCAGATACCTGTCCGGCATGCCGAAGAAGGCATCCGAGGAGTGGCCCTCGGAGTGGTTTTAAATTGAAGACGTCGCTCTCCCCGACCCAGACCGAATGGGACTTCCCGAATTTTCCAGTGCTCCACTGAAGAAACGCCACAGCCGGTGCCCTCGGAGCCTTGAGGAGGAAGATACCACGGAAGTCAAGATGTTAATGGACAAGATAAAATACTCGCCCAATCCGGACTATCCATGATTGAGGTCATGGCAATTTCCATAACACGAGGCGTCCAGCCACTCCAATCTAGAGGACTCCCCATGTGGAACTACAACGATGAGTGAGGGAGTCCTGGATTAGAGGGTCTCCGGACAGCCGGACTGTTAGACTATGAAGATACAAGATTGAAGACTTCGTCTCATGTCCGGATGGGACTCTACTTGGCGTGGAAGGAAAACTAGGCGATACAGATATGGATATCTCCTCCTTTGTAACCGACCTTGTGTAACCCTAACCCTCTCCGGTGTCTATATAAACCGAAGGGTTTTAGTCCGTAGGACAACAACCACAACATACAATCATACCATAGGCCAGCTTCTAGGGTTTAGCCTCTCTGGTCTCGTGGTAGATCTACTCTTGTACTACCCATATCATCAATATCAATCAAGCAGGACGTAGGGTTTTACCTCCATCAAGAGGGCCCGAACCTGGGTAAAACATCGTGTCCCCTGCCTCCTGTTACCATCCGGCCTAGACGCATAGTTCGGGACCCCCTACCCGAGATCCGCCGGTTTTGACACCGACATTGGTGCTTTCATTGAGAGTTCCTCTGTGTCGTCGCCGTTAGGCTTAATGGCTCCTACTATCATCGATAGCGATGCGGTCCAGGGTGAGACTTTTCTCCCCGAGCAGATCTTCGTATTCGGCGGCTTTGCACTGCGGGCTAATTCGCTTGGCCATCTGGAGTAGAATGAAAGCTACGCCCCTGGCCATCTGGTCAGATTTGGATGTTTGAACTACATGGCCGACATCCGCGGAGACTTGATCTTCGACGGATTCGAGCCACAGCCGGGCGCGCTGCACTGTTACGATGGGTATGACCTAGCTCTGCCGCCGAACAGTACCCCAGAGGCCGCGCCCGCATCAGCTCTGACTCTTAGCTCGGAGCCAACTGCGCCAGTCGAGGACGGGTAGTTAGACACCGCCTAAGGGGATGCAGTCTCAATGGCGATTGAGCCGAACACCAGCCTAACCCTCTACGCAGCCCGTGACTCCAAGGCGCCGGACTCTTTTCCGGACTCCGAACCATCCGCACCCCTGCCAATCGAATCCGATTGGGCGCCGATCATGGAATTCACCGCCGCGGATATCTTTCAGCACTCGCCCTTTGGCGACATTCTGAATTCAGTAAGGTCTCTCTCTTTGTCAGGAGAGCCCTGGCCGGATTATGGCCAACAGGATTGGGATGCGGACGACGAAGAAATTCGACGCCCACCCACCACCCACTTCGTAGCCACTGTCGATGATTTAACCGACATGCTCGACTTCGACTCCGAACATCGACGGTATGGACGACGATGTAGGAGACGAACATGAACCAGCAGCTATAGGGCACTGGAAAGCCACCTCGTCATATGACATATACATGGTGGATACACCCAAAGAAGGCAATGGCGATGGGATAGCGGAGGATGACCCCTCCAAGAAGCAACCCAAACGCCGACGTCAGCAGCGCCGCTCTAAGTCCCGCCAAAGCAAAAGTGGTGATACCGGCACAGGAGATAATAATACTCTGGATAGTGCCGAAGAAAACAACAAACCCCTCCAGCAAGATTTAGAGCGGGAGGATAGAGGAGCCAGCTCTCCTGAGAGAGCGGCAGACGGAGAGGAGGAGGATGACAATCACATGCCCCCCCTCCGAAGCCTCGGCAAGCCTCGGCAATGATGAATTCGTCATACCAGAGGATCCCATCGAACAAGAGTGCTTCAAGCACCGGCTTATGGCCACGGCAAATAGCCTAAAGAAAAAGCAGCAGCAGCTTCAAGCTGATCAAGATCTGCTAGCTGACAAATGGACTGAAGTCCTCGCGGCCGAGGAATATAAACTCGAGAACCCCTCTAAGAGTTACCCAAGGCACATGTTACTACCCCGACTGGAGGAAGAAGCGTATGATACGGCTGATCGGCCACCTCGTGGCCGCGATAGAGAGGCATTCCAGCCAAAAGCTCAGCCTCCACCCCAACGCCATTCAAATAAAAAGGCATGGGGAGATACGCCAGACCTGCGAGACATATTGGAGGGCAAGGCAAAGCATTCAAGATCGATCTACGGATCACGAGGGCGCACCACTCTGCGAGACGACAAACGTCATGCCGGATACAATAAAAGCAAATCCGGCCGAGCCGAACACAGGGGGCAAGACCCATTCAAGCTGCGTCGCGATATAGCCCAATATAGAGGCGCCACACACCCCTTATGCTTCACAGAGGAAGTAATGGAACATCAATTCCCAGAAGGTTTCAAACCTGTAAATATTGAATCATACGACGGCACAACAGATCCCGCAGTATGGATTGAGGACTTCCTCCTCCACATCCACATGGCCGCGGCGATGCCTTACACGCCATCAAATACCTCCCACTAAAGCTCAAAGGACCAATGCGGCATTGGCTTAATAGCTTGCCAGCTGACTCCATTAGCTGTTGGGAAGATCTGGAAGCCGCATTCCTCGACAACTTTCAAGGCACTTATGTGCGACCACCAGATGCCGATGATTTGAGCCACATAATTCAGCAGCCAGAAGAGTCGGCCGGGCAATTCTGGACTCGGTTCCTTACAAAGAAAAATAAAATTGTTGACTGTCCGGATGAGGAGGCCTTAGCGGCTTTCAAGCACAACATCCGAGATGAGTGGCTAGCCCGGCACCTTGGTCAGGAAAAGCCGAAATCTATGGCAGCTCTCACGACGCTCATGACCCGCTTTTGTGCGGGAGAAGACAGCTGGCTGGCTCACAGTAATAACATATCAAAGAACCATGGTACCTCAGATACCAAGGACGGAAATAGCAGGTCACGTGGCAACAAGCATAAGCGCCGCATTAACAGCGAAAATACTGAGGATACGGCAGTCAATGCCGGATTCAAAGGCTCTAAACCCGGTCAGCGGAAAAAGCCATTCAAACAAAGTACGCCGGGTCTGTCCAGCTTGGACCGTATACTCGATCGCTCATGTCAAATACACGGCACCCCAGACAAGCCAGCCAATCACACGAATAGGGATTGTTGGGTGTTCAAGCAGGCTGGCAAGTTAATTACCGAAAACAAGAACAAGGGGCCGCATAGCGATGACGAGGAGGAGCCCCGGCAGCCGCACACTGGAGGACAGAAGAGGTTTCCCCCGCAAGTGCGGACAGTGAACATGATATACGCAACCCACATCCCCAAGAGGGAGCGGAAGCGTGCGCTCAGGGACATATATGCGTTGGAGCCAGTCGCCCCAAAGTTCAACCCTTGGTCCTCCTGTCCGATCACCTTCGATCGCAGGGACCACCCCACTAGTATCCATCATGGCAGATTCGCTGCACTGGTCCTAGACCCAATCATCGATGGATTTCACCACACTCGAGTCCTTATGGATGGCAGCAGCAGCCTGAACCTGCTTTATCAGGACACAGTGCGCAAAATGGGTATAGACCCCTCAAGGATCAAACCCACAAAAACGACCTTTAAGGGCGTCATTCCAGGTGTAGAGGCCCATTGCACAGGCTCAATTACACTGGAAGTGGTCTTCGGATCCCCGGATAACTTCCGAAGCGAAGATTTAATCTTTGATATAGTCTCGTTCCGCAGTGGTTATCACGCGCTGCTCGGGCGAACCGCATTTGCTAGATTCAATGCGGTACCGCATTATGCATACCTCAAGCTCAAGATGCCAGGACCTCGTGGAGTTATTACAGTCAATGGAAACACAGAGCGCTCTCTCCGAACAGAGGAGCACACTGCAGCCCTCGCAGCAGAAACGCAAAGCAGCCTCTCAAGGCAATCAACCAGTTCGGTGCTTCACTGCCCGGACACCTTCAAGCGCGCTCGGGGCAATCGGCAAATAGACCGCCTGGTGTGATCTGAGCTCGCGTAGCAATACGGCGGCCACCCCAATCCCAGCCTAGTGGCAAAACTCGTGCCGCGCGTACATAATTATGCATTAAAAATACCATGGGCACAGGTGGGGAGGGGGCACAACTGCGGCACGCCGCAAGACGCGGCCTAAACCGCACTAGGGGCTTCCCGTTCGGTTATTTTTCTTTTTTTCAGGACCTTAATCTCTGGAAACACTGTCCGAAAAGCACTATTGTCGAACACATGATGCAGCAACCAAGGAGGCAGACAGCTACGTTATACCACGGAATTCCTAGGTGGATTACAGTAACGAGTGAAATATTCAATTTAATATCATTCCTCAGCTTGCCCTTGGAACGGACATAGTCCTACTCTTTGCTTATCGCACTATCTGTATCACTCTGCTTTAACGCAATTTTTTAATAAACAATGCATGACATTACGACTATTATTGCATTCTTGTTATATTTATATATATATATATGTGTGTGTGTGTGTGTGTGTGTGTGTGTGTGTGTTCATTAATGACGCTTTGCAACCGTACACTATGGTACGGCCAATACACCAGGGGCTTACGTACCCCACAATGCGGTGTGAAAAGTCTGAACACTTTCACAAGTGCGGCACCCCAAACTTATAGCATTATATGCGTCAGATCCAAATCATGTCTTTGGTCAAATGGTGGGTTTGCCCAGCTCCTATGTTTTGGTACCTTACGTTCCGCTCCATCGGCTAAGGTAGCGCTAGGAGAACTACTGCGATTGTGCCCCGGTTCTAGAGAAAGCTAAAACTGACTGTCATGATAAGGCGAGAGACTGGTCGCTGTTCCATGAGGTTTTCAAGTCCCTAAAGACTTATGCCGCTTAGAGCGGGGGGCCGGCCCTGTCCGGCTTAAAGGCGTGTATAGCGCCCCGAATTCAGCCTTCCGAACACCAGGGGCTTCGCTAAAATTTAAAATTATAGAATTCTATGGCTAAGTGAGAGTGATAAAGCATCATTAGTCTGGTTGCCTTGTTCGCTCTGCTGAGCACCTCCCTCGAAGGACCCAAACATGGGAACAAGAGTGCTCAAGTTTATCCCGAACACCCCAGCACTCGTGGCATGGGGGCAGAAGCCGAGGACTAGCCATCTCTCAGATTGGATAAATAGCCAAACAGAAGGTAATATTTCAAATTCCAACAAGCGTTGCATAGCGCATATGAAACAAGTTTTCATACATATAGGATAAAACGAGCAAGTCTCATTCAAATATTACATCTTTCGAACACTCGTTCGCGATGAGACGGGCACCCGGCAGAACACCCTCATAGTACATCTTGGGGTGGCGGTGCTCCTTGCCCTCGGGCGGCCCCTCCTTGATCAGCTTCACGGCGTCTAGCTTGACCCACTGCAATTTCACACGGGCGAAAGCCCGGCGTGCACCTTCAATGCAGATAGATCGCTTGACGACCTCCAACCGCGGGCAGGCATCCACAAGCCGCCTCACCAGGTCGAAGAAGCTGTTCGGAAGGGCGTCGCCAGGCCACAGCCGGACTATAAAGCTCTTCATGGCCTGATCGGCCGCCTTATGTAGCTCGACCATCTACTTCAGCTGGTCGCTCATTGGCACCGGATGTTCGGCCTCAGCATACTGAGACCAGAATAGCTTCTCCGTCGAGCTTCGGTCCTCGGCTTGGTAAAATTGTGCAGCATCGGACACACTGCGGGGCAAATCTGCGAATGCTCCTGAAGAGCTCCGGATCCGGGTAAGTAATCGGTAATTTACTTTTACATGCTTGCTTTGCATATAGAAAGCCTTACCCGCCGCTATCTTTTTCATCGCGTTGATCTCTTGGAGGGCCTTTTGGGCTTCGGCCTTGGCACTTTTTACACTCTCGAGGGCCGCGGCAAACTCAGACTCCCACGTCTTGGAGTCAAGCTCCAACGCCTCGTGCTTCGCCACAAGAGCTTGGAGCTCTTGTTGCACCTCGCCCACCCGAGCCTCGTGCTTCTCTCGCTCGGTGTGCTCCTTAGCCGCTTTATCTTTGGCATTGGTTAGCGCTTGCTTCAGGGTTGCCACCTCGGTCGTGGCCCCTGGCAAACATACGATGATCCTGTCATTTTGCAATCGCGTCCTCTTTTATATATACATAAGACAGGGTATTACCTACCCTTGTTCTCCTCCGGCTGCCTCTTGGCAAGGCCAAGCTCTTTCCTGGACCCCTCGAGATCCTGCTTCAGTACGGCAACCTCCACAGTTAGTGCGGCGGACGCCAGCAGCGAAGCCTCCATATGCATATTGACACACTTATATTAGACTCCTGCGATATTATTTGATCCTCTGTTCGGCTTTTCTTTGTGAACACCGAACAAAGCATCAGGGGCTACTGTCTTTGCGGTAATATTTCTACTACACTTTAAAACACTTACCAAGAAGCCTGTTAGAAGGCTGGCACAGGCTTTAGTCAATCCGCTCTTGGCGGACTGAACCTTCTGGATCACCGCACTCATGATAGTGCGGTGCTCCTCGTCGATGGAAACGCTGCGAAGCACTTCCAGCAGATTGTCCGGCGCCTCTGGATGGACAGAGGTCACCGGCACAGGCATCTTGCTCCTCTTAGAAGGAGGCCGCCTGCCCGAGCCTAGAACCACTGGAGGTTCCGGCGCGGTGTTCGGCCGAGGGCCGAACTCGGAGCTCTCAGGGGCCCCGTCCCCTTGGCTCCCGGAGTCCGGAAGGTCGCCTTGAGGCGCCTCCGGGACTGTCTCCCCTCGATCCGGTGCTTCTTGAGACAAGACCTCGGCGTCGTCGACAGGATGAGGGGAGGTGGCGGTCGGGACTGGATCACTATCCATGTCCGACAAGCCCAAGGAACCGTCCGATGAAACATCGATACTGGCTCGTGGTGGCCTGCATAATTGCGTTCGGCGTTAGAGAAAGCAGTGCGACAAAGGAATCCTATGAGTTACTCTGGTATCCGAATACTTACGATTTCCCCGGGGGCTTGACCCTGGGCAACCACTCGTCTTCGCCTTCATTGGTGGCGGTGGAACCGTCCGAAAGGAGAGTCCTTCCCTTCTTGGACCCTCCGGCCTCCCCGGTTGGGGTGGCCTTCCTTTTGTTGTCTCCCCCAGTCGGTGGGGGGGCATCTTCTTCTTCCTCGTCTTCGGGGGAGGAGTGTGCCGCAGAGTTATCGAACGATGAGTCTGATAACACCTGGCGCCGGGAACTCTTTCGGGTTCCCTTGGCCTTCTTGGTCTTCTCCGGCACCTTGTAAGGAGCCAAAGTCAGCATCTCCGTCAGGAGAGCGCCCGCAGTATCTTCGGGCAAAGGGGTCGGACAGTCGATCTGCCTCGACATCTCCACCCAATCCTGTCAAAGGCCTGGAGATTAGACCCCGCACATAATTAAGCTAGGGAAAATAAATGTCTTACGGGACGTATTGAACTCACCGAACGCGCTAGGCGCTTTGCGCTTAGTCCATGATCCTCGGCGAGAGAGGGAGGGACCTCGGCGCCCTTGAACAGCACCGTCCATACGTCCTTGTGCGTCGTATCAAAGAGCTCGCTCAGAGTCTGGTGTTGGGCCGGGTCAAACTCCCATAAGGTAAAATCCCGTTGTTGACACGGGAGGATCCGGCGGATGAGCATAACTTGGACTATGTTGACAAGCTTGAGCTTCTTGCTTGCCATACTCCGGATACATTTCTGGAGTCCGCCCAGCTCCACCGATGAACCCCACGACAGGCCCTTCTCTTTCCAGGAAGTGAGCCATGTAGGGAATCCGGATCGAAACTCGGGGGTTGCCGCCCATTTGGCGTCGCGCGGCTCGGTGATGTAAAACCACGCCGACTACCATCCCTTTATTATCTCCACGAAGGAGCCTTCGAGCCATATGACGTTGGGCATCTTGCCCACCATGGCTCCGTCGCATTCTGCTTGTTGTCCTCGTACCACCTTCGGCTTGATATTGAAGGTCTTTAACCACAGGCCGAAGTGGGGCCGGATGCGGAGGAAAGCCTCACACACGACGATGAACGCCAAAATGTTGAGGATGAAGTTCGGTGCTAGATCATGAAAGTCCAGCCCGTGGTAGAACATGAGACCACAGACGAATGGATGGAGGGGAAACCCTAGTCCGCGGAGGAAGTGGTGAAGGAAAACTACCCTCTCGTGAGGTTCCGGGGTAGGGACGATCTGCCCCGCGGCGGGCAGCCGATGCGCAATGTTCGCGGCTAGGTATCCGGCTCCGCGCAGTTTCTTGATGTCTCCCTCCGTGACGGAGGAGACCATCCACCTGCCTCCCGCTCTGGACATGATTGGAGAAGGTCGAGGTGGGAAGTGCGGATTTGGGCGCTAGAGCTCGAGTGTGCGAAAACGGATGGGTAAGGGAGGAAGAAGGCGTGGATAGAAAGGTGAATCCTTATCCCTTTAATCGGCGGACGAAACTAAGCGTCCCCACTTGCCTGGTAAAACTCGCTTATCCCCCGAGCGCCGCAATTGATGGCGCGGTTGGGTTACCCACGCCCGTATTGATGAGAATCCCGTAATAAGGGGACACGATCTCTGCTTTGACAAGACGTGTCGAAAAACTGCCTCGCGTTATGTGCGGGGCTGGTTAAAAGAAACGGTTCGACTAATCACCGGGCCATGACGTAACGTCATGCTGCCAAAACAAGCCAGCAAATTAGATCTGCGAAAATATTATTCTCTCTACGGTGGAATGTGGAACTTATTTTGCAGGGTCGGACACTATCCTCGTATTCAAATTCTTCTGTGATGTATTCGGAGAAGGAAGCCGCCTTGCAATGCCGAAGACAATACTGCGCGCCGGACTCATCGTCATTGAAGCCTGGTTCAGGGGCTACTGAGGGAGTCCTGGATTAGGGGGTCTCCGGGCAGCCGGACTATCTCCATTAGCCGGACTGTTAGACTATGAAGATACAAGATTGAAGACTTCATCTCGTGTCTAGATGGGACTCTACTTGGCGTGGAAGGCAAGCTAGGCGATACGGATATGGATATCTCCTCCTTTGTAACCGACCTTGTGTAACCCTAACCCTCTCCGGTGTCTATATAAACCGAAGGGTTTTAGTCTGTAGGACAACAACCACAACATACAATCATACCATAGGCCAGCTTCTAGGGTTTAGCCTCTCTGATCTCGTAGTAGATCTACTCTTGTACTACCCATATCATCAATATCAATCAAGCAGGACGTAGGGTTTTACCTCCATCAAAAGGGCCCGAACCTGGGTAAAACATCGTGTCCCCTGCCTCCTGTTACCATTCGGCCTAGACGCACAGTTCGGGACCCCTACCTGAGATCCGCCGGTTTTGACACCGACAGGGAGGATGATACATCTCGCTACGGGCGCAAGGGTCCGGATGACTTTGCCGCCCTGGCCACCATGCTGGCGGATCTTTGTAAAGGGGAGAAAGAAGAATTCACCCGACTTAAGTGTCGGGACGGATTCTCCCTGTACAACCCCCCTAGTTGGGTAAGCTTTCAATCCAGAATCTTATTCAATCCTTATCTTAAGCCACAACTAGTTGGACTCAAACCGTCCATCTTTAACAGGAATGGTGGAAGGCCACCGCGGGGATCTATAGCCCTACTCCACAGCCGGAGAATCATATTCGGGACCTAGATCCCAGATTTGAGGAGGATCCGGATATACTTTAGAGCTTAAGGAGGGGGTCTTCTATCAGGCGAGCTACAATGACACAGAAGTGGCCATTGTAGCCGATTATCCCAGTCAACTGCCATCTTCCCACGTAAGTTCCCAGGCATCATCTCCCCCAAAAGAGCTTCCTTGTTATGCCTCACCCACCGCACTGTCTCATGCTCCGAAGGGGAGGCGCTCGGCGCACCATGCTGCACCAGAGGCGTCTCATAAGAGAGCGGTGCCTGCGCCGGGCGGGTCTTCGAAGAGGAAGGTAGATGACAACACGGCCGAGCCTTCATCAAGTAGGTATGGATTCGGATACGCCCCTGGCAGTCACATCAAACTGTGACATTGCCCGCTGTGTTTTATCAGGAAGAGTGTTCGCCGGACTATGTTTGGGGATCCTGCCGGTCGCGCCTCTACCAATCAGGTTCCAGATCCTGCCTCTAGGGCGGGGGCTGATACGGGAGTGACGCCGGATTGTCCTCCTTCAGAGGATTTGGAAGATGTGTCTGTCACGAACTCTGAAGTAGAGAGCGCCATGAATCATCAGCGATGGAGGGCCGCTCTTCGCGACCCCAGCTTTATTAAAGAGGCGCTCGATGCCTTCAGCTCGGCTGATGCATACATCCGAGCTGCTCGGGATGGGCTTGCCAGAGCCACCGACTAGTATTTGAAAGATATGCGGGTAAGTATGCATTGTATAGATCTGGTAACCACATACCAATAGCCCCCGAGACTTGAAGCAGTTGAAACAACTGATTTTAGGATCATTGTATAATCACGTACTCACGGAGAAGAACAACATGCTATCTCAGGAGCTGGAACAGTGCTAGACCCAGCTAACTGTTGTTACTGCCGAACTGGGGAAGTTCAAGGAGGCGCCGACTGGTAAGGTTCCCTTCTATCTGAAAAATGTAATCATGTGCCAGTCGTGCTTATACGAATAAACATTATTGTATTATACGATTGTAGGCTTGTTGGCTTAATGGAAGAGAAGCTAAAGGCCGCACAAGCGGAGAAGGAACATGCCGAAAGACAAGAGGCCACTGGTCAACGTGTACCGACACGGACCAGGGATGAAAAGAACAAGCTGCAGGATGCCAATACCCAGCTCGATGAAGAGCTGAAGGATGTGCGGGCCCAACTAGCGGACGCTATAAAGGAGAACAAAAAGCTGCGAGGCGGCATATTCAGTATGCCTGTCAACTTATTATCGTACAGTTTGCTGAGGCGACTTCTGATAAGTTTATTCATGTAGGTATTTTGACTGGGCGACCCGAAGAAGAGGCATCCAGCTTCCAAGGCGATCTGTTACAAGAGCTGTCCGAAGTGTATGAGCGAGCTCGGAAAGCGATGCGGAGCATTGCCAAGGCTTTATGGCCATCCGCATCCCCTCCAGGAAGTATGGAGCACCTTGTGAAGCTGTTCAAGGGAGCTCGGCAACGGTTTAGATTATGGAAGATATCTGCTTGCCGAGAAGGCGAATGAGAGGCCGGGGCCATGGTGAAAACACGGTATGCCGGACTTGATCCGAATCATATGGCCCGGGTCGGACCTCGGGGGCCATATGGACAAGATATTCCAGTGATCTTGGTATATGACCAAGTAAAGATAGCCGCCAAGTTTTCACAACAGGACTGTAAGCTAGACAGCCTGTTAGACGGTATAGATGAAGAAGTTTTTGAGTCCAGGTGACTATGTACTTCAATTTACAATTTTGTCCCTAGCCGAATTGTAAAGCGATTGTCATGGCAGACCTTTTCGCTTCGACCTCCGGACCCGAAGGTGCGGAGTGTTTCCGAATACCGGGGCATGTGTGGAAACCAGGCGTAGGGGTCATAGTTGTTTGAATAGACAAGTTTTATTCGGCTAGCTATGTTATATTACTTATTGATTGTAAGAAACATCTTCCAGAGAGAATAGTTCCGTTAAGGGTTCCTTTCCCTGGGTGAACATGCGTTAGTATGCATGCCCCACCTGTGATTCGAAAAATCGCAGTATACATAATATCTGGGGGTTCATAGTGCAACGAGGGTAAAACGTCTTTAGTACACCGACCAATTATTCCCTTAAGAACGCTAGCTTTTGGATTCACCCTGTCTGAGGTACAAGTACGGATGACCCGGCTGTAACAATCGCAGAGGTGCTCCCTTTATGCCCTAGATGAACTAACAGGAACGTAGGGCATAAGCACAAGAGCCAGGCAACCCAGCTTGGCAAAAACTTAAGTTATAAAGGTGCATATCATGGCGAAGAAAAGGTATATATGAGAAAAGGACATATATGTAGCGAGCATGATGCTTGGAAAATGATAATAAGCTTCTGTAAAAGAAGCCCCCAGGTGTTATGGACGTATACATTTAAGGATGTGTACCTCATAAGTGTGTGGTCTAGCCGCCCAAGAGCTATAAAGCTAAAGAAAAATATTAAAAGAGAGAAAATGAAAAGAGGAGAAAAATAAAATGAACAATGAGTCCGACTCTAGGCATAGAATCTTCGGAGTCTGGCGGCATTCCACGCGTTTGGCTCTAAGCGATTATCCGATGCGTCACGCAGACGGTACGCACCTCTAGTGAGAACTTCATCTATAATGAAGGGACCTTCCCACTTGGGCTTGAGTTTGTCCTTTTTATTTTCTAGCAAGAGTAGAACGAGTTCACCAACATTGTAAGTCTTGGCCTGCATCTCTCTGCTTTGGTATCTGCGAGCTTGTTGTTGATAGAATGCGGAACGGGCTTCTGCAACATCACGCTCCTCCTCCAGGGCATCAATACTATCATGCCGATCTAGCTCGGCTTCTCTCTCTTCGTACAAGCGCACTCGAGGTGAGTCATGAATAATGTCGCAGGGCAAAACAGCCTCCGCGTCGTACACCATGAAAAATGGTGTGTAACCGGTAGTGCGTTGGGCGTGGTCCGCAGCCCTTAGAGTATGGAGTCGAGCTCCTCGAACCAGTGTTTGTCTGACTCTTTTAAAGACCGTACTAGTCTAGGCTTAATGCCGCTCATGATAAGACCATCAGCTCGTTCGACTTGACCGTTTGTTTGGGGGTGATAGACGGAGGCATAATCGAGCTTGATGCCCAGGTTAGCACACCATTTTTTCACTTCGTCGGTTGTAAAATTGGAGCCGTTATCAGTGATGATGTTGTGTGGGACACCATAACAGTGTACTACACCGTATATAAAGTCTATCACTGGTCCGGCTTCTATCATTTTAACTGGCTTGGCCTCTATCCACTTAGTGAATTTATCTACCATGACCAGCAGATATTTTTTCTTATGGCTTCCCCCTTTGAGGGGCCCGACCATATCAAGCCCCCAGACTGTGAAAGGCCAAGTAATGGGGATTGTTTGTAAGGCGGTAGGCAGCATATGGCTTTGATTGGCGAAAAGCTGGCATCCCACACAACGTTGGACAAGGTCCTGTGCATCCGCTCGGGCCGTCGGCCAGAAGAAACCGGTACGGAAGGCCTTGCTTACAAGAGCCCGGGCTGTGGCGTGGTGACCGCCAAGACCAGCATGGATTTTGGCCAGGAGCTGTCGTCCTTCTTCTTCAGAGATACATCTTTGAAGTATTCCGGTACCACTCCTCTTATAGAACTCTCCTTCATGAACCTTGTAGGATTTCGAGCATCGGACGATGCATCGAGCCTCATTCTGGTCTTCAGGGAGCTATCGCCTATTAAGTTAGGCCAAGAAGGGTATGGTCCATGGGGTAATTACTGCCATTATTAGATGGGCCGATGGTGTTGTTTCGGTGGCTGAGCCCCCGATGATATCGGTATTGTGTTCGGATTCTTGGGGTATAACCGGATCCGGACTAGTGTTGCCGCTCTCATCCTACCACACCACAGATGGCTTGAAGAGCCTTTCCAAAAAGACGTTAGGAGGGATGGGGTCACGCTTGGCGCCCATGCGAGCAAGGACATCTGCCACTTGATTACTTTCTCGAGCCACATGATGAAACTCGAGTCCCTTGAATTGTGCTGATATTTTGAGTACGGTGTTACGATAGGCCGCAAATCTTTGGATCTTTAGCGTCGAAGTCTTTGTTTATTTGGGATATTGCGAGGTTTGAATCTCCGCGCACCTCCAGGCGTTGTATGCCCATAGAGATAGCCATCCGAAGACCGTGTAATAAGGCCTCGTATTGGATTGCATTATTGGAGTCTGTGTATAATATTTGGAGTACATACTGGACTGTGGGTGTGTTTGATTGATGTCCTCGCCATTGCATGCCTGGCCTAAGCTATGCTTGGAACCTGCCTGGTGATTGTTTGGTTGGCGCCTGAGGATAAAATACTTGCCTGGTGTGGATGTGCATGTACTGTGATTAGCCTGGTTGGTAAGATAAAAAAATAGAAAAGGAAAGTACTTTGCCCAGGCAGGGTGATTTGCCTAGCCCAGGCGTCCCATCCCATATGCCTGGCCATGCTTCCAAACATGCCTGGAAGTAATTAGAGCCAGTAGCTTCAAAGGCCTACTATTTAAAAATTCTATAAACACTCAAAGACAGAGGAGCCAGCAAGGATAGGAACCAAACGCCCACCCACCAGGCTCGCCTGGCCAGGCACAATTTCCCTTCATCCCACGCGTTGTTCAGGCATCACTTTTTTCTAGGAAGAGCATCCAGGCCTTCAACCAAACACGCTCAGTGTCTCATATGGGGGGCGTTAAGACAATGCGTGCTCCTAAACCGGCCAGCATTTTAGAGCCATCGAAGTGCATGACCCAGCTGGAATATGTACCGTACTCTTTAGGGAGTTCGGCCTCTGTCCATTCGGCAACGAAGTTAGCCAATACTTGGGATTTAATGGCTCGACATGGTTTGTATGTGATATCAAATGGCAAGAGCTCAATAGCCCACTTGGCAATCCGGCCTATAGCGTCGCGGTTGTTTATTATGTCATTGAGTGGTACTTCAAAAGCCACCGTGATCGAGCACTCTTGGAAGTAGTGTCGTAGCTTCTGGGATGCCATGAAGACCGCATATGCTATCTTTTGGTAATGATGGTACCAAGATTTGCATGGTGTGAGGATAGTGGATACATAGTATACCGATTCCTGAAGTGGGAATTTATGTCCGTCCTCCTCTAGTTCGATGATGAGCACCACACTCACCACCTGGTGTGTTGCAGAGATGTATAATAACATGGGTTCGCCGACGTTCAGCACGGCCAGGATTGGGTTGCTCACTAAAAGAGCTTTTATTTCTTCTAGTCCGGCCATTGCCGCGTCCGTCCACTCGAAGTGGTCGGTGCGTCGGAGTAGGCGGTATAGTGGCAATGCTTTTTCTCCTAATCTGGAGATAAAGTGGCTTAAAGCTGCCACGCATCCGCATAGTTTTTGGACCTGTTTAAGGTCTGTTGGTGTAGCCAATTGTGACAAAGCTCGGATTTTGGCTGGGTTTGCCTCAATTCCTCTATTGGAAACAATGAAGCCTAGAAGTTTTCTGGCGGGAACGCCGAAGACACACTTTTCCGGATTGAGCCTGATGTCATATGCACGGAGGTTGTCGAATGTGAGACGCAGGTCATCTACTAGTGACTCGACAAGCTTAGTTTTGATGATGACGTCATCCACATATGCTTCAACTGTTTTGCTGATTTGTTTCTCCAGGCATGTTTGAATCATGCGTTGTGTGGCACCCTGGCTGAGAGCAACCGGGTTACCATGCATTGCCAGCCCAGAGACCATGTCTTCTGGCAACACACAACATCTTGGTACTGAAAACAACTGCTTTATTGATGCTAGCGGATCAAACTTTACATTACAACAGGTAGCGAGGCCAAGCGGCACACACGGTGCGGTTGAACAATATGTACATTATTTAGTGAAAATAAAGGCCTCGATCATAACAACTATGTGGCAGCGGAACAACGTCGCAGCGGAACTCCATAGCACAGGGACACCCATGTGGACACGATCTAGACTGGGACAGCACTCCTTTCCGACAATGCTTTCCTGAAATCTGGCATGACACGCTAGGTCAGTACACTGAATGTACTTGCAAGCTCACAACAGACATAAACATAATGACAGACAATATCATGATAATTAACCAATTATTAATAATGCAACAATATAACCAACATGCTATGATCATGCTCTTGTGTAAAAAATCCCTCTTACCAACGGTGATCACTTCTTGGATCACAACCGTACCAACCTCAAAATCTTAACTATGAATATCTCGCGATCTTTCCGGCGATCACAACCACGACCCATACTTGGTCTAAAACGATGATCCTTCCGACGATCACAACCACGGCCAACACTTGGTCTTGTCCAACTCAATGGCCTTCCCGCCATCGTCAACAGTGCAGAATTCATAACTTAGTGTGCAAGATTTATTAAATGTTGACCCATTGTGTGACCTACTTTCGAGCATGTCCATAACCATGGACTCGGCTATCGATAGATTAATACACTCTGTAGAGGTAGCGCACTATACCCACACCACGGAACCCATTGCCTCGCAGTCCCATTCGGGTGGACCAATGGTGTTCCGATGAAACCCCTCCATTGCCATGACACTCTCCCGACCACTCCAACTCACTCCCCTCTGGGCTAGTCCTGGATCGCCCCGTGTCTACCAAAGACACACGACCACCGTCATGGCCAACTCATAAACTATCCCACACGGGGACATGGTACCAAAAATCTCAACAACGGGCACACAAGGTTATGTCTGCTTACCCGGCCAGGGTACCGCACACCCATAACCTTCCCTCATTAGAGGCACCGGCCAGAGGCATGACAACGGACCAAATAAAGGCCTTCCCACAAAGTAAAATGTGGTTGCGCTGGGAAAAACTTGATTCAGTGGCACCATGACCCGGTCAACGATATATTCAAGTTGAGTTATTATCAGGTTCAACTTAAAGTGAAAATAACTAGTGTCATAATATGCCATGAAATGCACCACTAACATATGCATCACATATCGACTGAAATGACTGAGTCAACTATCTCCACAGCAAGCAAAAACATAAAAAACTCATGATACTTCTCTGGTTAGGATCAAACCTTACTTTAACAAAAATATTTTCTAGCAAGTTTATTATTTCTCAAGCAAGAAAATAACTGCATATAGTTAGTCATATCCATAACTATATTATTGTACCATAACAAACTTTAATTCTAGTTTCTCTACCAACTAATTATCTTTAAACTTTCTATAAATCAAGCATATTAACTTAACCAAGCAACTACATAATATAAATATCATAATAGTTATCTAAATGCATGGATTAAATCCTTCATTCAAGTAGGAAAATCACAAATATTGTAATGGCACCATGAAAATGCTATTGTGGCTTGCCTTAGTGCAGATGAGGTTCAGAAGCCTCCTGGTGATCCTCAAGACAAGCCTCACCCTCTGAAAATAATTATAAACACAAAAAGAAAACATCAAGCACCCTTATGAAATTCACCAAAAAATCTAGACAGCAGGGAAAAATCCCATTTTTGGTGAGCTGCTAGATTTCTTTACAAAGAAGACAATGCAAAAATAATCAATTCATTTGGACTTATGGTTAAAGAGTTATGGTTGTTTGAAGCTCTCTAGAAAATATGAAATTTGAATTAAATTAGAAACAGACTGGGGGGTGACGTCGAAGGCGTAAAGCCTCGGGGTGCCACCACTCATACCGCTTCGCGCGTGTACTGAGTGGCTGGCTAGCGGGCCCCGCTAGTCAGGTGAGGGGGGGGAGGGGGAACCAAACAGGGGACGGCGCGACTTCGTCGGAGCAAACGCCGGCGACGAGAGCTTCTTGGCCAAAACGAGAGGGGGTCGAGAGAGGAGACGGAGGCGCACCTGCCCGTACCCGTAGAGTAGTTAGGGGTGGTCGGACGGCGTCGGATTCGTCCACTCTAGCGGAGACAGGAAGCAGAGCTCGCCGGAGACGAAGACGACGGCGAGCAGAGGCGACTCCAGGGGCTCCAACCGGGCGGAACGACACTACCGCAGAGTGGCGGAGGCCCTGGAAGGGTTGCCTAGGCCTGGGAGGGGCCGGAGCTACAGAGATGACCCGAGGGGATCACCGGCGAGGTCGAGCTCGGGGATGGCGGCTTGCGGCCTGCCCGACCGGGCTACGGCTATCTACGAGTTTGTGGAGTGTGTGGGAGTGGAGGATGGTGCTCGAGGAGGCTGGGGAGGGCTCTATTTATAGCCAAGCGTCGAGGGGGGGGATCGGGCTCCGCCGGTGACACCTGGACACGGCGCCTGGCGACGAGCGGCATCAGTGAGAGGGGGAGAAGGAGACGCAGCTCACGCGGGGACTGTGGGCGAAAGGGGACGAGCACAGGATCGAGAGGAAGGTGACGAGCACAGTGCAGACTGCACTGTTGTGTTGGCCGGACTGTGTCCGTGCTCGCTGCGGTGAGTTCCGGCGTCGGTGAGTGCCAGGGGAGATTTAATAGAGCTAGGACGAAGATGGTGGTGAGGTTTGGCACGCTTAGGCAGGCGGGAAAGCGAGCACGCACGAAACAGAATGATCGGCGGCACTCAGAGCGCGTCGACATGCAGGCTGGCATCATGTACACGCGTGGTCACCGCGTGAACTTTGCCCTCATGCCGATCTAAGTCCAAAACTCCTGTCTGGCTTGTTGTTCATTATAGTTTTGAAGATTACCATGCTTTGGTTTGGATCCAGACGCAGTAGAAAAGATTTCACAAGCATAGTAAGTTTCTGATCAGTAACTTTGAGAGGTTACTGAGGTCAAACGGCTGGGAGTTGGGAGCTGGGCTTTGGAGGTTAGCAATCATCTACTAAGGTGATGATGCACAAGAAAGACTAGCCACATTGGAGCTAGTAAAATGGTAGTTGCTGTAGAAACCACCATTTCTGTCCAGAACAGAAAATATTTTGTGTAGCAAAAATATTCCAAAAAGTGATGAAATATTTTTTCTCAGGAAGGTGCCCTAGGGCTCAAAGAATATTTCTGAATTTTCTCAGATTTTTGTGGGCAAGAAAAATTGGGGTTTCTTTGAAGCACATTGAGCTAGCAAGGGTTTAAGAGAGGAAAATGAATATTTTTCATTTAAGAAAAATATTGAAATAATTGTTTTGAGATGGACCAGAGTGGGAATGAGGGTTAGAGAGGGAAATGGGACACTTGGGTGAAAGCCAAGGGGTACCCTAGTGTTTAAGTCCATATGAAAAGATTCAAAACTCCAAATTTCGAATTCCAACCAACTAAAAACCAGGCAAAGAAAAGAGGGCAAAAACCAGGTTGTCACATGTTGGTAGGTGGCACCGGTGTTTTTCAGCCCGAAGGGCGTAGTGTTGAAGCATAAAGGCCCATATGGGGTAATGAACGCTATTGCGGCTTGATCAGCTTCCTTCATTTTGATTTGATGGTATCCGAAGTATGCGTCGAGGAAACACAGTGAGTCGTGTCCTGCGGTAGTGTCAATGATCTGATCGATGCGGGGGAGGGGAAGGGATCCTTAGGGCATGCCTTGTTGAGGTCTTTGAAATCGACGCACATGCGCCAGGATTTATCCTTCTTTGGACCATTACCATGATAATTAACCAATTATTAATAATGCAACAATATAACCAACATGCTATGATCATGCTCTTGTGTGAAAAATCCCTCTTACCAACGGTGATCACTTCTTGGATCACAACCGTACCATCCTCAAAATCTTAACTATGAATATCTCGTGATCTTTCCAGTGATCACAACCACGACCCATACTTGGTCTAAATGGTCTAAAATGATGATCCTTTCGGCGATCACAACCACGACCAACACTTGGTCTTGTCCAACTCGATGGCCTTCCCGCCATCATCAATAGTGCAGAATTCATAACTTAGTGTGCAAGATTTATTAAACGTTGAGCCATGGTGTGACCTACTTTCGAGCGTGTCCATAACCGTGGACTCGGCTATCGATAGATTAATACACTCTGCAGAGGTAGCGCACTGTACCCACACCACGGAACCCATGGCCTCGCACTCCCATTCGGGTGGACCAACAACGTTCTGACGAAACCCCTCCATTGCCATGACACTCTCCCGGCCACTCCGACTCACTCCCCACTGGGCCAGTCCTGGGTGGCCCCGTGTCTACCAAAGACACACGGCTACCGTCGTGGCCAACTCATAAACTATCCCACATGGGGACACAGTACCAAAAATCTCAACAACGGGCACACAAGGTTATGTTTGCTTACCCGCCCAGGGTACTGCACGCCCATAACCTTCCTCGTTGGAGGCACCGGCCAGAGGCATGACAACGGACCAAATAAAGGCCTTCCCACAAAGGAAAATGTGGTTGCACTAGGAAAAACTCGATTCAGTGGCACCATGACCCGGTCAACGATATATTCAAGTTGAGTTATTATTAGGTTCAACTTAAAGTGAAAATAACCGGTGTCATAATATGCCATGAAATGCACCACTAACATATGCATCACATATCAACTGAAATGACCGAGTCAACTATCTCCACACCAAGCAAAAACATCAACAACTCATGATACTTCTCTGGTTGGGATCAAACCTTACTTTAACAAAAATCTTTTCTAGCAAGTTTATCATTTCTCAAGTAAGAAAATAACTCCATATAATTACTCATATCCATAACTATATTACTCTACCATAACAAACCTTAATTTTAGTTTCTCTACCAAGTAATTATCTTTAAACTTTCTATAAGTCAAGCATATTAACTTAACCAAGCAACTACAAAATATAAATATCATAATAGTTATCTAAATGCATGGATTAAGTCCTTCATTCAAGTAGGAAAATCACAAATATTTTAATGGCACCATGAAAATGTTGTTGTGGCTTGCCTTAGTGTAGATGAGGTTCACAAGCCTCCTGGTGATCCTCAAGACAAGCCTCACCCTCTGAAAATAATTATAAACACAAAAAGAAAACATCAAGAACCCTTCTAAAATTCACCAGAAAATCTAGACAGCAGGGAAAAATCCCATTTTTGGTGAGCTACTAGATTTCTTTACAAAGAAGACAATGCAAAAAGAATCAATTCATTTGGACTTATGGTTAAAGAGTTATCGCTGTTTGAAGCTCTCTGGAAAATATGAAATTTGAATTAAAATAGAAACAGACTTGGGGGTGACGTCGAAGAAGTAAAGCCTCGGGGCGCCACCACTCGTACCGCTTCACGCGCATACTGAGTGGCTGACTAGCGGGCCCCACTAGTCGGGTGAGGGTGAGAGGGGAACGAAATAGGGGACGGCGCGGCTTCGCCGGAGCAAACGCCGGCGACGAGAGCTTCTTGGCCAAAACTAGAGGGGGGGATCGAGAGAGGAGACAGAGGCGCACCTGCCCGTACCCGTTGAGTAGCTAGGGGTGGTCGGACGGCGTTGGAATCATCCTTTCTAGCGGAGACAGGAAGCAGAGCTCGCCGGAGACGAAGACGACGGTGAGCAGAGGCGACTCCAGGGGCTCCAACCGGGCGGAACTGCACTACCGCAGAGTGGCGGAGGCCCTAGAAGGGTTGCCCGGGCCTAGGAGGGGCCGGAGCTACGGAGACGACCCGACGGGATCGCCGACGAGCTCGAGCTCGGGGACGGTGGCCCGCGGCCTGCCCGACCAGGCTACGGCTATCTACGAGGTTGTGGAGTGTGTGGGAGTGGAGGATGGTGCTCGAGGACGCTGGGGAGTGCTCTATTTATAGCCAAGCATCGAGGGGGGATCGGGCTCCGCCGGTGACACCTGGACACGGCGCCCGGCGACGATCGGAGTCAGTGAGAGGGGGAGAAGGAGACGCAGCTCACGCCGGGACTGTGGACGAACGGGGACGAGCACATGATCGAGAGGAAGGCGAAGAACACAGTGCAGAGCGCACTGTTATGTTGGCCAGACCATGCCCGTGCTCGCTGCGGCGAGCTCGGGCATCGGCGAGTGCAAGGGGAGAGTTAATGGAGCTAGGACAAAGATGGTGGCGAGGTTTGGCACGCTTAGGCAGGCGGGGAAGCGAGCATGCGTGAAACAGAGCGCTCGGCGGCACTCAGAGCATGTCGACACGTAGGCTGGCATCATGTACACGCGTGGTCACCGCGTGGTCACCGCGTGAACTTTGCCCTCAGGCCGACCTAAGTCCCAAACTCATGTCTGGCTTGTTTTTTGTGGTAGTTTTGAAGATTACCACGCTTTGGTTTGGATCCAGACGCAGTAGAAAAGATTTCACAAGCCTAGTAAGTTTCTGATCAGTAACTTTGTGAGGTTACTGAGGTCAAACGACTGGGAGTTGGGACCTAGGCTTTGGAGGTTAGCAATCATCTACTAAGGTGATGCTGCATAAGAAAGATCAGCCACATTAGAGGTAGTAAAATGGTAGTTGCTGTAGAAACCACCATTTCTGTCCAGAACAGAAAATACTTTGTGTAGCAAAAATATTCCAAAAAGTGATGAAATATTTTTGCTCAGGAAGGTGCCCTAGGGTTCAATGAATATTTGTGAATTTTCTCAGATTTTTGTGGGCAAGAAAAATTGGGGTTGCCTTGGAGCACATTGAGCTAGCTAGGGTTTAAGACAGGAAAATGAATATTTTTCATTTAACAAAAATATTCCAATAATTGTTTTGAGATGGACCAAAGTGCGAATGAGCGTTAGAGAGGGAAATGGGAAACTTGGGTGAAAGCCAAGGGGTACCCAAGTGTTTAAGTCCATACGAAAAGATTCGAAACTCCAAATTTCAAATTAAAACCAACTAAAAACCAGGCAAAGAAAAGAGGGCAAAAACCAGGCTGTCACAAACCTCCCCCACTTAGAATGAATCTCGTCCTCGAGATTCGGTTGCTTGGGAAAACCATTCTGGGTAATGAGCCTTAAGAAATTCCTCCCATTCCCATGATTCTGACTCTGCGTGATGCTCCCACTAAACCTTATAGAACTTTCTTACTTTGCTATGAGTGACCCTTTCCATCTGATCCAAGATTTTAACCGGTCTCTCTTCATATGTTAAGTCCTTTGCCAACTCTATCTCAGTCATAGCAGTCTTTTTCTCAGGCGGCGATATGCATCGCCTCAACTATGAAACGTGAAACACGTTGTGCACGTCCGACATTTCAGGGGGTAGTTCCAACTGATATGCAACAATACCCACTCGTGACATAACTGGAAATGGACCAATAAATCTGGGTGCCAACTTTCCACGATTCTGAAATCTCTTGATTCCTTTCATATGAGTGACTCGGAGGTATACGTGTTCTCTAGGTTCAAAGCTGATCTGACTGTGCTTTGCATCATAATAACTCTTCTGTCGGGATTTGGCCAATTGCAATCTGTCTCTGATTTCCTTAACTTGTTTCTCAGCTTCCATCATGAGATCTGTTCCGAAGATACGACTATCTCCGGTTTGAGTCCAATTTAATGGGGTGCGGCACTTACGGCCATACAAAGCCTCATATGGTAACATTTTTAGACTGGTCTGGAAGCTGTTGTTGTAAGAGAACTCTGCATACGACAGGCAGTCTTTCCATTTTGGTCCTTGGGCCAAAGCGCAGGCTCGCAGCATATCTTCGAGTATTTGATTTACTCGCTCTGTCTGTCCATCAGTCTGAGGATGATAAGCGATACTGTATTTCAGGGCTGTCCCCAAGGCTTGATCGAGATGTGACCAAAAAGCGGAGCTAAAAAGGGAACCTCGATAAGACGTGATAGTTCGGGGCACTCCATGCAGACTGACTATTTTGGATACATACAGCCGAGCAAGTGGATATGCTCGATATGTGGTTCTAATTGGAATAAAGAGAGCAACCTTGGTTAAGGTGTCCACTATTACCCAGATTGCATCATTGCCTTGTTGAGTCTTGGGTAGTCCTGTGATGAAATCCATGCAGATATCATCTCATTTCCATTGTGAAACTGGCAACGGTTGGGGAAGTCCGGCTGGCTTCTGATGCTCCGCCTTTACCTTGTTGCATATGTCGCAACATGCTACAAAATAGGCAATGTCTTTCTTCATTCCATCCAACCAGAATATTTGTCGAAGGTCTTCATACATTTTTGTACCTCTAGGGTGAATAAAATACGAAGATTCATGTGCTTTTGACAGGATTTTCTGCTTTAACTCTGTTTGATTGGGTACACAATGCCTTCCGCGGAAACGGAGGGTGCCAAATCGATCCATCAAGAAATCTGAAGTGTGTCCTGCCACCATGTTCTTGGCACGCTTCTGCTAGACAGTGTCAGCTAGCTAGGCCTTGCGGATCTCTTCCTCAAGTGTGGGGGCTACTTAAGAAATATTAGCAAGGCCAGCATCAACTATGACCAGGTTGAGCTGAGCAATCTCCTCTTGAAGTTCGGGTGGCAAGGATTTCAATATGACATTTAGGCTGACAGGCTTTCGACTGAGTGCATCGGCAGCCACGTTGGCCTTACCCGGGTGGTAATTGATTGCAAGATCATAATCCTTTACTAACTCAAGCCATCTTCGTTGACGGAGATTTAAATCTGGATGAGTAAATATATACTTGAGACTTTTGAGATCGGTAAAAATTTGGCACCTCTTCTCGATGAGATAGTGTCTCCAAATTTTTAGGGCACGAACGACCGCGGCCAATTCCAGGTCATGAATAGGATAATTTCCCTCGTGGGGTCGTAACTGTCATGGTGCATAGGCTACTACCTTGCCGTATTGCATAAGTACGCACCCAAGCCCTTGTCTGGAGGCGTCAAAGTACACATCGAAACTTTGGTAGATACCCGGAAGAGTCAGCACCGGTGCAGTCGTTAGTCGTACCTTTATCTCATTGAAACTTTTCTCACAGCCATCAGTCCATTCAAACTTCTTATCATTTTTGATCAGCTCCGTCATGGGTTTAGCAATCTTGGAAAATCCTTCAATGAAACGACGGTAGTAACCGGCTAATCCAAGAAAACTCCGAATCTGTGATACAGTTGTAGGTGGCAACCAATCGAGCACATCCTTTACTTTGCTCGGGTCCACGGCCATACCTTCAGCGGATAGCATGTGTCCAAGGAATCCAACCTGCTTAAGCCAAAATTCGCATTTACTGAATTTGGCGTATAGCTAATGGTTGTGTAGTCGTTGTAACACTGCTCGGAGGTGTTCTTTGTGATCTTCTTCACACCTTGAGGTAATAAGTATGTCATCGATGAAGACTACCATGAACTTATCGAGGAAGTCCATGAATACTTTATTCATCATATGCATGAAAAAGGCAGGGGCGTTGGTGAGACCAAAGGACATAACTGTATATTCATAAAGACCGTATCGAGTGGTAAATGCGGTCTTAGGAATATCTTCCTTTTTAATCTTGAGCTGATGATATCCTGTCCGTAAATCAATCTTGGAGAATACCTTGGCCCCACTGAGCTGATCAAACAAGTCATCAATCCTTGGCAACGAGTATTTGTTTTTGATGGTGACATCATTCAGCTAACGGTAATCCACACACATGCGGAGACTGCCATCCTTTTTGTCCATGAAGATAGCAGGTGATCCCCATGGTGAAGAGCTGGGACGGATATATCCTTTCTGGAGCATTTCATCAAGATGTTTCTTTAGCTCCACTAATTCTGATGAGGGCATCCGGTAATACTTCTTGTATAACGGTGCGATTCCAGGCACAAGATCTATTGCGAACTCAAGCTCTCGATCTAGTGGCATGCCTGGAAGCTCTTCTGGAAATACATCAGGAAATTCACTGACCACAGGAATTAATTCCAATTCAGCCACAGCGGTGAAGACCATTTCTTTCTTGGGTATGCTTCTACAAGCATAGAATTTGGTAGTCTGCCCCTTCTGACTGATCAAAGTGACTTCTCGGGTTGCGCAATTTATGCATACTTGATATTGAGTCAGCAAATTCATACCCAAGATAACATCCAGCTTAGCAGACTCAATAATTATCAAAGAAGTTGAAAAGCAGACTCCGTTGATATTGATTTCCAAATTACGGCACACCAGATTGCTCTTGATTAAGGATCCCGGGGTTTGTACCAGCATATTCTTGCCCAAAAATGAACAAGGAAATTTGTTTTGGGCAACAAAACTCTGAGAGATAAAAGAGTGGGTAGCCCCAGAGTCAAATAAAATTACTGCAGGTATGCTATTAACAGGAAACATACCAATGCCGACTTCTGGGTTTTCTTGGGCTTCATCTGCGGAGAGGTGATGAACGTGCCCAGTGATGTTTTGCTGGTTCGAGCATTATTCCATAAAGTTGACTTGTGGTCTGAATAGAGCATTTTCCTTGCTATTCTTGGGACATTTGTCGGGCATAATGTCCGTTTTTCCCACAACCGAAGCAAGAATTGTTACACTGTCACTCCTCGTGCACTGGGTTGGTCACGACATTCTTGACTTGAGTGGTGGTCTTGTTAACATTCTGTTGCCAATTGGGCTTATATTACACCTGAGTCTGCTGCTAGGTACGAGCCTTTTGCACGGGTTGCCCATCCTTCTTTGGCTCAAACTTGCACTTGTGGTCATTGCTAGCAGGCTTATTATCTGATACAAGCCTGTGTTACCTTTCAACAATGAAAGCCTTGTTCACCAGAGTTTGGAAATCTAGGAAATCAAACATACTGAGAGTACACTAGAGTTGCGGGTTTAATCCACCAAGAAATCTGTCAATCTTTATTTCTTCAGTGGCCACGTCATGAAGGGAGTAACATGATAGATGATTGAATTTTTGCAAATATTCACCCACAGACTGATTCCCTTGGTGGAGCGCGAGAAATTCTTGCTGCTTCGTCTTCATAATTCCAGTAGGGATATGATACTTCTGGAACTGATCCTTGAATTCTGACCAGGTGATTTCTTCATCAGCAGGCCAAATGGCTTTTACATTTTCCCACCATATGGCAGCAGCGCCTTCAAGATAATGAGTTGCAAATGGAACTTTATCACCTTCCTCAGTACGAGCGGTCTCAAGTTTCCTCTCAATAGTTCACAACCAATCGTCTGCTTCCAAGGGGTCAATAACCTGACTGAAACTGGGAGGCTTGGTCCTTTGAAAATCTGATAGCTTGCAGTGATGCCTGTTCTGATTCCCATTCTGCCCAACCATAGCTTGCACACTTCTTAAAATTTCAATTGGATCATTACCTCGTCTTTCCTCAACATTCTCAGAATTTGCTCGGTGGAGGGCGGATTTGGCGGTGGAGGCGGTGTTGGAACGTACAGCTTGGGGGAGTGTCTTGCCTATCATGCGGAACGGCGAACAGGAGTACCATCGTGAACGTTGCTACGGCTGCCTCCCCGCGGCATCCTATTGTGATTTTTCCCAAGACAACGCAACTGAGATGAGAAGCATTCAAAATAAAATTGGGAAAAGCCAGAAACAAAAGCCCGAGGAAAACTGAAATGACGAAAAAAATACGTCGAATAAAATAGAGTCCCAACATAATTATACACAGATGCATACATGAAAGATACATAACATGCCAGGTTCAACTACTCTCATACATGAAACGAAACCTCATGACTCGTAAGACTACACTCGTACATCATCCGGACGATTGCGAATACTCAGAAGCTCTACTGCTCGGCTGGTGCGGCGGTGTCCTCTCCTAAAGCGGACTCGAATCCTGAACTGATGAGGTTAACTGAGACCTCCGGGTTAAAGGTAAGACGGCGACGCTGCCTCGAGGGCTCTCCCTCAGGGGCGGGGGTAGGGTGAAGCATCGGGGCTGCAGGAGTAGTGAGAAGTGAAACCCACTCAGCAGGGGTACTAAGAGGACTGACGGTCGCGGCACCCGAGCTACTCAGAGGAGTAACCGGTGAAACAGGGGAACTAGAACTGGCTGGAATATAAGGAGTAAATACCAGTGAGGATGGAGTAGTGGAAGATCTAGTAGAGACTAGAGCAGAGGCTAAAGCAGTACGGGCACGAGTCAGCTCTCGAGCCAGCTCGTGGATCATAAGATAGCTAGCGGTGATATAACGAGCAAGATGACTAGCAACACTATCGGACTCCGGATCAATGATATGGAAGCGAACACGACCATTGTCGTGCAGAGAAGGATAGTGGTAGAAACCTGGGTGGTTCTGCATTCGGACCTCGTTGTAACGAAGCTCGACAAGGACCTCGAATGCAGCAAACTGGACAGCCTGGGAAGCGGTAGAAGCGTAACTGCTCCGAGAGGTATGAGTGTAAGTGCTGGAGTCAGAACTGGTGCGCAGAGTGACCACTGCGTGATACTCATACACTGAGTCAGCTAGACACTCCCGGTACACACGATAGACTGGATCCTCACCGAGGGGGTACAGCCAACACCACACGTTACGAAGGAGATGCAGCGACGTGAACGGCATCAGCTGCAACTGGCACAGATACTGCACAGGAGCCATCTACACTCACAACCATTAGTAGGTTAGCATAAACATAAAACAAGTGTATGCAATGCAAAAACTAGCTACCAATGCTACCGGCACTCAACTAAACTCGTATCTATCGTCCAGTTAACACGTCTTAGTCTAGCGTGGCCTACAGTCAGCGCAGCTCTGATACCAAGTGTTGTGGCACCCCGGCTGAGAGCAACCGGGTTACCATGCATTGCCAGCCCAGAGACCATGTCTTCTGGCAACACACAACATCTTGGTACTGAAAACAACTGCTTTATTGATACTAATGGATCAAACTTTATATTACAACAGGTAGCGAGGCCAAGCGGCACACACGGTGCGGCTGAACAATATGTACATTATTTAGTGAAAATAAAGGCCTCGATCATAACAACTATGTGGCAGCGGAACAACGTCGCAGCGGAACTTCATAGCACAGGGACACCGATGTGGACACGATCTAGACTCGGACAGCACTCCTTTCCGACAATGCTTTCCTGAAATCTGGCATGACACGCCAGGTCAGTACACTGAATGTACTTGCAAGCTCACAACAGACATAAACATAATGACAGACAATATCATGATAATTAACCAATTATTAATAATGCAACAATATAACCAACATGCTATGATCATGCTCTTGTGTGAAAAATCCCGCTTACCAACGGTGATCACTTCTTGGATCACAACCGTACCAACCTCAAAATCTTAACTATGAATATCTCGTGATCTTTCCGGCGATCACAACCACGACCCATACTTGGTCTAAAACGATGATCCTTCCACGCAAAGGAGAGTCCCATCCAGACACGGGAGGAAGCCTTTTGTCTTGTATCTTCACGGCCCATTAGTCTGGCCCATGTCATATAGCCCGGATGCCCGAGGACCCCTTAATCCTGGACTCCCTCAGCCCCTCTGTCTATTCCCCGGCAGACGTAGCTCTCCGGCAGACAAAGAGGGTGCCGGCAAGATATCCTGCCGGGGAAACTCGTTTATTTTCATTAAAGAGGCGCTCCACAAGTTTCATGCAGGGTGCAGGCCTTTCCACTCCTGGCGTCGGCGCCGCGGCGCCTGAATCTTCCTCTGAGATCCAAGAGAGACCCCAAGCAGTAGCCCGTGGGCTAGCCCCAGGCTCTTTCTTCGGCATTGCCGGCGAAAGCAGAGAACAAATGAAGAAGAGGAAGACTGCAAAGATGGACGACTCCGCCCTCCTCTGCCCCTCCCTTTTATAGGTCGGGCGGGGAAGGGCAGCCACTCCATCAACGGGTGACCACCACCCTTCCCCGCCAATTCAAGGCGGGTGGACCCTCTCCAAGATGCTCTCCCACACCACGCACCACCGTTACCTACCCCGCACGATGCATGCAGCATACGTGGCCAAGAATAAGGGCGCGCTGTCGGAAGAGTAAATTGGCAGTTTCTACCTCGTGCGTTAAAGTCATTCACGGGCCATCACTGGAGTGGCCTCCACACTATTGGGTTTACACCACGCCCGGGAAACCAGAAACTAGCCCGAAATCAAGGCTAATGAAGCAGCAATGGACACCTCAAGGGGCCAACCTCTTCAGCAACCTTTGCCTGTGCACTTATTAGCCCTACCCAGATGACGCTCAGCAACGCGTTTGGGGCAGTCCTCGGGGCTTTTGTTGGTGCAACAGACCCTGGGTCTGTTGCCCAGACTATGCACAGGCATGTGAACAAGATTCAAGCACTAGCCCAAGTCAGAGACTGAAGGACCAAGAGATTCGAAGAACCAACATAGAGCTCAGAGGGACCAAGATCGAGCCATAGGAGGAAGATATTGGCAAGAGAAGGGCCTCCCTTGCCATGCAGGCAAGCCTAGCAAGGGGCAAGGCCACCACCAGAAGTAGGCAACCCAGGCACCCCGGCAAGGTCTGCCGAGGTTCGCGGGGGCAGAACCACCCCACCAACCACTCAAGTGCAACCCACGTTGTCAATCAGTGCGGTGTCATGCAGCAAGATGATTAAGTGGCATCCATTCACCACATGGCATCCATTTCCTACAGAAGAAACCAACAAGTGACACCCGTCCTGCGATGTGTCAAGAGAATAGGCGCAGAGCTAGCAAGATAGCCCGGCAAGCCTTGTCGGGCAACCAGTGATGTGACACTAAGCGGTGCATTTAATGCACCCTGTTAACCCACAGAGTTAGGAATGATAGCACTGTTTGCTATCATATCAGTGAATAATGACTACTTTGCCATTCTGGTGACCCCTTAATCTATAAAAGGAGGCCCATGGCACTAGTAGGAGGGGTTAGAAGGTTAGGAAGTTGACAAACCCATACGCCTATAGTCACAACTACCCATAGGCAACACCTACCGGGCAAGTGTACTACGCCTCACCACCTCCATTCCATCATCAATCCACCAAAGCAGGAGTAGGGTTTTATGCCTCACGGCGGCCCGAACCGGGGTAAATTTCTTGTGTGCTCTCTACCATGCTGCTGTGCGCTGGTCCGCTTTTTGTGCAACGCCACGTCCCCTTGCCGAACCATCAAGGGGCCTCCTGGTCCCATAGGTTGGCCGTGGATATCTCGCGACACTTGGCCTATCCCCTCTCCCTCCCACCTATATATATGAGGAGGGGGAACCTAGCACACCCCTTAGAATTGTTTAGCCATGTGTGGCTCCCCCTCCACCGTTTACACCACCGATCATATTTTCGTAGTGTTTAGGCGAAGCCCTGCGAGGATCACTTCACCATCACCGTCACCATGCCGGCGTGCTGATGGAACTCGTCTACTACCTCGGCGTCTTGCTAGATCAAGAAGGCGAGGGACGTCACCGAGATGAACATGTGCAGAACGTGGAGGTGTCGTTTGTTTGGTACTTGATTGGTTGAAGCGCGAAGAAGTTCGACTACATCAACCGTGTTGAGAAACATTTCCGCTTATGGTCTACGAGGGTACATAGACACATTCTCCCCCAAGTTGCTTTGCATCTCCATGGATGGATCATTGCGTATCCGTAGATTTTTTCCATGCAACGATTCCCAATACTATCCCCGACGGTTTCTGGGTTGTGTGGGAAGGACCCCCTATCGCACATGCTCACTCGGCGACGGTTCAGAATGCTGTCGTGGAAAGGGGTTAAAAACCATTTGTATAGCACCTCATTGTACCGGTGTATATGTGAAGTCATTACTCCCCATGCGATAGCATATGAATTTTTATAATTGCTTAGATTGAAACAAGAAAGTAAAGCAACAAAACTCTAACTACTCTTTATTATATAGCTCTCACACATGATTACATAGATAGATAGATTACGAAACAAACACACAAGAACTATTTCATACTAATACTTTTATTCTTCTAAATAAAAAATAATTAAGGATCAAACTAAGGTAGATAATAATGATAAAAGTGATGGTGATACGATTCCGGGGCACCTCCCCCAAGCTTGGAACAAGCCAAGGGTGGTGCCCATACCCGTGTCTCACGAAGCATGTGCTGAATTGTCTCGCCATTCTTTTGGACTTCAGCCATTATATGCGTATTCTCTGGGCCCCAAGGAATTATGACTGCATCACTTTCACTAGGTCTCCGGTCCTGGTCTCCGGTCAGCCCAATGGCGGTTGAGGTATGCGCGGGGCCGGGCCCTGCCGAGGTAGAACATCAGTCTATCCTCGCGAACTCTCCCTATAAGCTGTTTGCGCGTCAAGGGGGACTCCTGAGCATCACGACTCAGGATCCTAACTGGTCACGTAGCCCCTCATTCCTTGGTTCGTCCTGGTCTCCGGTCGGCCCAATGGCGGTTGAGGTATGCGCGGGGCCGGGCTCTGCCGACGCAGAACTCAAAGCAAATAGGAAGGAAATTGCAAAATCTTGAAGCAAATATTACAAACACATTGTCCTCACACATTGTATTCACGATATAAAATGAAAAGTCTAAACGCCTCCCCGAGGCCTAATGCATGTTGCAGGAATGAAACAGGAGGGTAGCCGCAGGTCACCCCGGATGCCGACATCACCTGCAGAAGGCGCTACCTCGTGAGCGACGTTGTCTTCACCTTCACCACAAGCCGTAGGATCGGTGACATCACCACACAGAGGAGCGGAGACAAAGCCGTGGAACTTTTTCAGCAAGGCCTCCACCTGACCTTGCATGGCTGCGGCGGCAGCCTCGTATTGGTCTTCAGGCACAGGCTCCAGTAGCTCTTCAAGGCAAGCGTTGGGGACGCGAAGGTGCAGGTGGCTGAAGACGCGAGTCAATGCAGCTGAAGACACGACGCGAGCTTCCGCCTCCGCCATAGGACCAATGCCATCAATGACTTCCTCGAGCGCCTGCACCAAGAGAGGAAGCAGCCGGGCGGGGCCGTCCTCTCGGCAGCCAGCGACTTCTCCAGGCCATGTTCGTAGAGCTTCTTCAGTGCCTTGCAAGACCTCTTCTTGAGATCGGCAAAGGCCATGCGGTCTTCGGTCAGGACTCGCGCCTTGGCGTCGAGATCGGCCTCCCTCGCCTTCGCCTTCCGCTCCAGCTCTTCCAACCGGTTGTGCTCGGCGGACTGCATCCGCCCCAACTCCGCCAGCTCAGCATCACCGTTCTTGATGGAGTCCTCCCGGGCCTTCATTTCCTCCTCCTTCTCTTGATGGCAGCGTGCTTCTTCGGCGTGCTTCGCACGCAGGCCCTACAGCTCGTCCTCCAGCACCTGGCAGCGGTCATGGGCGGCCTTGGCGTCTTTCAACGCCATCTCACGATCGGCTGCGGCGTTGGCGGCACTCTGCTTCTCCTTCTCAGAAGCCGCATCGGCCTGGCCCAGCGGCGCACGAACCGCCAAGTCGGAATGGAGCCAGCCTGAGGCCAGCTCTAGGCGCCCAGCCACAAGGCGTGGGTCTGCGCCCAGGAGATCCGCCTGCAGCCGGGTCATCTCCGAGTGAGCACGTTCCAAAGTGGCAGCAGGAGCAGAAGAACCTGGGAGTGGAGGTGCGGCAGTGGGAGGAGGCGACATCGTCACTAGGGCCTGGGAAACCGCGACTTCCGGAGCAGCTGGAACCTCATCGGCCGCGCCAGGCACCGGCACTTCCGGAGCTAGCAGGGCCATGTGGGCTAGTTCCACGTGGCAATGCTCCTCTTGGCCCCGCGAGGATGACCGGGCTGGGGAGATGCGGGCGCTGCTACTCCCTTTCTCTGAGGAAGGAGGCACGGGCGCCGCATCCTCCTTCCTTTTCTTTGCAGAAGACGACAGCCTGATCAACCAAGGGCCAACATCAAGAAATGACAAGTACAAATAGGGACAAGGCAAAGCTTGAGACACTTACTGATCCACCGCGACATACTTCCGCTTAGGAAGCCTGAAGCCTGACAGCATCGGGACGGAGGCGGCATCGCGAGGCACCAACGACGACCTACCCCTCGTCGGGATGGGGGGCTGCTCCCTCTCCCTCTGCCAAGCGTCGGCCTCGGCATCGTCAGGAAGGGCACGGAGGATCTCGGCCTTGCTCAGAGGGGAAGTCTCCCCCACCTCTTCCAGAGTCTTCTCCGTGTCCTGCTCCTCTTCGCCCTACCCGCGGGGCTCCTCAGAAGACACCTCCACCGGTTTCGGTGCCGCGGGGGCTCCCAGGAGTGTCGGCGGCACCAACCCACGCGCGTCAAAGGTCGGCCTGGAGGCGACGAATTCCTCACGATCCCTGCATTGGAACAGGGGGACGAAGGCGCTTGGTGGGTACTCTTGGTTGCCCCCAACTATGAGGCACAGAACAACAGCCAATTCATCGTCAGCTAGGGACCTCGGCCTCAGGTGGGTCTTATTTCCCTCTTCTTCAATCTCCCACAGGGGGCGTGCACGTGCCTGGAGTGGGGCTACTCGCAGTGTCAAGAACTCCCTTAGAAGCATGACCCCCGTAACCTTCGCCGCCCTCGCGTTGCCCGATTTCAGGTCGGTCACCATCTGCCCCAACACAGACAATGCCCGCTCATCAGCAAGCTCCGCCCTGGGCCACCCCCGTGGAGAGAGGGCACCACCGTAGGCAGCGCCAGACACGGATCTGCGCACTTGGCGTCCATCATGACCCATTTGGATCGAATGTTGTTGGCCCTCTTCCCGGTGCTCAAGATCGAGTTGGCCTTGCCGGATGCGACAAAGTTAGCGCATCCGGAGATGTGACCCTCGCTGACACGGAGGAAGAAGAAATGGCACAGGAGCGCCACGGACGGCATCACGCCCAGGTACGCCTCACACTAATAGGCGAAGATGGACAGGAGGAGGACAGAGTTGGGATGGAGATGCAACGCCTGCAGCCCGTAGTGGTCGAGGACTTCGTAAAAGAAATCAGAGAAGGGAGGAACCAACCCGACGGTGACACTGCTCGAGAAGAAGGGGAAGAAGGTGCTTTCCTCGAGCTCCGGCACGTCGAAGGCAAGCCAGAGCACGGTCTCCTCCCACTCATTGCTTTCACCCGCCATGAGCAGGCGCACAGAGGCGAGGCTCTTCTCCGTGACGGTGGGCGCCTCAAGGGCCGGCTCATACCAAGCCAGCGCCGAGGAAGCCTTGGCCTTGCGCGGCGCCATGGATTGCAGCTACGGGATGATATTGGAGCGGATCTGGAGATAGCGGTGGCGGAGAGCAAGGAAGGGGATATGGAGTAAGGCGAGGAAGAAGCAATGAAGGCAAGTGTTGTCTGCGCCAGCCTTTAGCAGTTGCCGAGGCAGTGTGGGGAAGCGGAGAGACGGAGGTGCGGTGACAATACGACCCACCACCGTCTTCGAAGCGGGCACGGCGGCGTCGCGGCTGGTCGTAGCCACCGCTGCTGGTGCTGTCGCTGGGGGAAGAGCTGTCATAGCTGGACGAGACGTGGTCGGCGCCAAGGGCGAGTTCACCCCCATCCTCGTCGTGGTCGTCGCCAAGGCCGAGCACCTCCTCACCGTCGTTCACCTCAGGGCAGCACCCGAAGCGGCGACCATCTTCCCGGAACACCCTCACATAGAGGGTCGCGTCGCCGTCATGCTTGAAGTGAAGGGTGCACTGCCTGCCCAGGCCGTGCGCGCGGGCGAACATTTGCCAACTGCGGGCCAGAGCTACATTGCCCGTGGCGGAGACCTTGACCACAACCCAGGAAGCCCTGCTGCAGTAGTCGTCCGCTTGCAGCGAAAGCCCACCAGGAGCTGAGGCCGGCAGCTCGTCGGCAAGGAAGCGCAAGTGCTGAAGCTAGTTGTCGGTTGGGTTCTCCGACCAGACGACGAACTCCGGTAGCATCTCCGCCGAGTTGAAGCGTGGTCGGGGAGGCCGCGCGACCACGGCGCGCCTCCCCTCATCCACGGGACCACCACAACCGGAGCGACCCCTGCCCTGTGAAGCGGCACCACCGTGGCCGCGAGGAGCCACGGCGGGGGTTGCAGTGTGCTTGCAGGGATGGCCACGTCCACGCTTGGGCACCGGAGAGCCATGCCCCTCGCGAGGGGCCCTCCCCTTCTCCGTGGCGGTGGACCTCCTTGGCGGCGCCATTGGTGGCAGGAGAGGAGCAAGGAAGGAGAAGAAGCGGAAGAGGAAGAGGGAAGATGGGCGACGGGGGCTCCGCCCCCTCCCATTTATACCAGGAGAAGGCCAACCGGCACCCTCCACTATCACATGTAATGATGGTCTTCCTTGCATGTCGCAGGGACTTGTCACGTCGGGTAGTTGCCGAGGCAGTGTGGGGAAGCCGAGACGCCGACGTCCAATCCACCGCCACACGTCGAATGAGGCCACAAGCTATTGGGGCCCGCGGCGCTCTGCACTTGACCCTTGGTTTTGCCTCGAAGCCAAGCCCGAGCGCACCTTGGGCCCGGGGGCTACTGTCGGCGTCCTAGGAACGGTGGTCCCTAGACTTGCCTGCCTGCGGCCCACGGTGTGGCTTTGCTGGTAGGCCTGCATGACCCATCTTCATCAACAAGGAATCAAGAGCCTCGCGAGGCGGACGACACAAGACCTCCCCAGGAGCAGCCTCCTCAGGCCGGCTCGTGAGGGGCGGAGAGTTCAAGGTCGGGAAAACCTTTCAAGGTTCTAGTGACGTAAGCCATGACGATCGAGACCAGGCAGGCGCCAGCGCGCGCAGCATCCTTGTTTCCACTTTGGTGCTAAGGGGGCAAGTGCAGGCGCGGAGTACAGAGGCATCAAGCAAAGGTTTCCATATTGGTGCAATGACACCAACACCAGAAGGACGGCAAGACGGAGGTCGACATGGAGACCAGGACGGCGTCACCGCTAGAACCTTTGGCAGGCGAAGACCACCTTTTGTCAAGATAGCTTGTACTAGCTGTCCCCTTTCAAATTGGCCGTTGTTGGCTCCCTTCCCGCTCAATATTTGGGGCGAGGACTAGGGCCTCTATAAATAGGACTAGCCACCACCATAGAGAGGGAGAGAATCCAAGATCATCCCCAGCCACACAAGTGCACCAAGCATAAGAACACCTCAAACTGAGGAGGCTGTTCTTCCCTTTGTATTGTTCATCCTCAGCCCAAGAGGCAATCCACCACCACCACACTGGAGTAGGGTATTACACCACAACGGTGTCCTGAACTAGTATAAATCTCGTGTTCTTTGTGTTGCGAGTTTGTTGAGTTAGTTCGCGAGATCTAGGCTGAGTTAGGATGCGGGTCGATAGGGGGAGATCTTCGCGCGCACCCAAGTGTCCGAACCTTAAGGGTTTTACCCGAACCCGTGATCCGACAGCGTCATCCTCGGAGGTGAAGGCCATGACTAGGGTGTCCACATTGTCCTCAACCCAGCGCGCCAGGTCATCCTGGATGGCCTGGGGCACTGGAGCAATGGCGGCGTCAAAGTCAAAGTCGGGGTAGGTGTTCTGGAGATGGCTGAAGACACGGGAGAACGCACGCTTGAGCAGGCCGCGGCTCCTCTCCTCGGCAAGCACGCGAGCCCTCTTAGATCGATTCTCCATGCGCGTCACCACGTCGGTGAAGAAAAGGAGGTGACTGGCGTAGTCATCCGAGTGGGGATGAGGCGCATTCTCGTCACAGACGGCACCCAGCACCGCGTTGGCTCTGGTCTTGAGGTTTTGGAGCATGGGGGTCTGCACGCGCTCCAGCGTCCGCCACCGGAGCGCTTCCTCCCTGCCCCACTGTGCGGAGGATTCGGCGCCGGCGACCCACTACTGAAGAGAAGACAGCTCGACACGTGCGGAAGCCAGCTCGGCTTGCACTGAAGACAGGGCGGCTACAACGGCTTTCTCACGACGTTCGGCTTCTTCCAACCCTGACCTGAGGGCCTTGGTCCTGCCCACGGCCTCCGCTTCCACAAGCTTCAACTTCAGGTCGTACCTGCCCACAAGGTCCGTGCGAGCCTCGGCCTCTCGGCGATCGACTTCCTCCTGGGCCTTGGCCTCGCACGCACCGACAGCGTCCTCGGCTTGTGCAACCTAGTGCTCCCTCGTCTCCAACCGCTCGAGCTCAAGGCTGCGCTCCACGGCTTCCAGCGCCAGCACCTCCTCGTGCCTCAGGATCTCTTCCTCCTCGACAGGCGTCCCCCTCATCGACACTAAGGCGGCCTTGCGCGACTCCACTTGCTGCTCCAAGGAAGCACTCCAGGCTTGGAGCTCCCACACGCGCTTCTCTGTGATCTCGCGATGTCAATCAGCTTCCCGAGCTTCTTTGAAAGCGCGGGCGCAAGCTTCGCGCGAGGTTGCAAAGAGATGCCTCGGCCTTTGCATTATCAAGCTCACGTTGGTGGCGCCCAAGGTTGATGGCCACCTTCAGCTTATGCCAGTCCTCCACCAGCCGAACACCCTCAACCTCGAGGCGTGCGTCTACATCCACGAGCTCCCCGCCAAGCCAGTTCATCGCGCCCATCGCCTCCTAGAAGAGCTTGGGGAGGACGACGCTCCTTTCATGCGCAGCTCTGAGCGCGCAGCCGGCTCTGTCCTCCACAGCAGGGGCCGTCGATGGGACCTGAAGCGGCTCGCCCCTTTCCTACAGGGGGATGGGGGCTGGCGCCCCTCCGGACACCGACTGGGCTCCAGCAGGAGCCCAGTTGGGATGAGGCTCACCGCTCGAAGAAGGGACCAAGACCAAAGCCATCCAGCCGCCATCCATAACCAGTGGAGGAGACCTTGGCACGCTCGTCACACCCCCGATGAGGCCACGAAGAAGAGAAGGCAGGAGCGTGGGCTCAAGGCGCCAAGCCAGCGCACCTGCCTCTACGGCCGACCCTGTGACGGGGGTAGCATGCCGGCGTGGGACGCTCAGGGCCAGCGGAAGACTTGAGGCAGGAGGAGGTTGCATCACCAGGGGCTTCATGGCCTTGGCAGATGGGATCCTGGAAAACCACCGTCAGGAAGGGAAGTGGCACTCGAGGAATTACAGAGATAAGGTACTTACTCATCTACGGCGATGTACTTCCTATGTTTCAACGGCCGGACGATGCCACTTTTGCAGCTCAAAGACTGTCGTGGATTTTTCACGGCAGATGTCCTTAGTGTCAGGACTTAGTCGCGAGGCCAGCGCATCTATGTGGTAGCTTGAGAGGGGTTGAGTGGGACGAGAGACGCAGAGCGGATCAACACGCAAGACGAGGATTTAGACAGCTTCGGGCCCCGGGAAACATCATCCGGTAACAACCCTACATGCTGTTTGAGGCTAGGTCTCATTATCATCACGAGGGAGTCGCCGTAAACTGGCTCTCCTCTTTGTGTCTAGCCCTAAGATTGTTTCTTCTTGCTTGTAGCTTGTCCTCTTTTGGGAGCCTTGCCTCTCCTTATATATGTTGAAGGGGCAGGTTACATGTGGAGTCCTATTAGGATTAGGACTAGTCTATCTCTAATATAAACCGGATACAAGTCCTGGTCTTAACTCCTTGTAAGGTAAATATTCGTCATGCCTTTCCCCTTAAACCGGCCCACCATAGTATGAACCGGCCTTCATGAACCGCCCGTTGGGCCACCGGGTCTTGTCGCTCCTCTGACCTGCCTACCGGATTACCAATGAATCATAAACCGCCAGGTCCAAACAGGTCACCAGTGAATCCTCAAGTCTCAGCCGGGTCTCAAGTAAACCGCTAAGTCCGGCCGGGTTATACTTCCGGCCGGTTTACGCCGAGGGGTATATCCCCGACATTAGCCCTCAAGTTTAGCTTGGATTTATCCGTGGTAAACTTATGCTGCAAAATAAACACAAGAACCAATTTGACAGGTTGTGCTCCGGATTAAGAATTCTTGTAGACAGGCACCTAATCATCCTTAAATCCTTGTCATTTCCTCCTTCTAGAAAATCCGGGTCAATAACCAGCCTCATACTCCAATTGCTGACGTTGGTTTCTCATAGAAAAATATTATGAAGAATAATCCACTTGAGTCGGCTTCCAAAGCACCGGTTTAAGAAATATAGGTCCTGAAATACTCATCTGATATTCAGCCGGTTTGAAGATATAAAACTTGCCGGTTTAATATTACCAAAATTGCCGGGTTATAAAAACTGATAATTTCGGGTCATGATTGTTTCCAACGCCGGTTCATGATTGTTGCCAACGCCGGTTCATGATTGTTGCAGACACCGGGTCATAATGATTGGTGACGCAGGATCAATAATTGTTGGTGACGCCGGTTTATAATTGTTGCAGACACCAGGTCAATCTGGTTAGCTCAAAACTGAAATTTAAAAGATATTTCTCCCTTATATCCATATTACCTGTAGCCCCCAAGTCTTGAACAGAACAAAGTGATGATTTGAGACTTGCTTCCATATAATTACTGCCACTTTGAAGAAATCCATGTTGCTCACTCAGTCACTAGTAAAAACTGAAGACTCCATATATGTAGCCCCCAAGTGCCGGGTTGTCATGCTTGCAGCAACCTGGGACTTGTAATTGCCTTATACTCATAAAAACTTCAACCAGTGTACCCCCAATGGCCGGGTCATTATGCAATAATGAGCAGGGACTTTATAAATATGATCATGTAAACTTGAGAAGTGATGTGCAGCCCCCAAGGGCCGGCTCATTATGATATGATTAGTCGGGTCTTCAATAAGATGAGCAAAAAATGACTTTGCATTAGCCCCCAAGTGTTATGGTGCATGCTTGCAGCGACATGAGACTTGCATATTTGATATAATCTTAAGTTGAATAATGTAGCCCCCAAGTGCCGGGTCGTAAGCCTGCAGCGACTTGGGACTATTCCTTCAATTGTAAAATAAATCATATCCTTTGATAATATAATAGCCATTGCGCTAAAGCGACTTTGAAAACCTTAATCATAATACTGGTTATTGATAACCATAATAAAATCCAGCCATGTTGGCTATTTGAAGATTTGAATAATATAATCCAATCATTTATAAGCGCGTGATTCCAATGGCGCAATCCAAATATATACTGGCGACTTATAGTCCAAAGCCATGCCGGTTTAATAAACACCGGATAATTTCTCATCATATACTGGCGATTTATCGTCTTAAAGCCAGGCCGGTTTAATAAACACCGAATAATTTATCATCATACTGGCGACTTATAGTCGAAAGACAGGTCGGGTTAGTAAACGCTGGTGATTTATAATCATGCTTTATTCAACCTGTTTCTGCATACAACAAGTTTAAAGTGTCCGGGCGGTTTACCGTCGGACGGGTCAAAATGCCCAACATATAACCCAGGTTTATAACCAAGGCTGCACTTAAGAATAATCAAATATGAAATATATCATACCTGTGACATTGAATCACATCGTTGGTTTACCAACTTTTTGGAATAGGGGTAATAACCCAGATTTTGAGTACTGATAACTCCTTCCATATTGTGTCGGTTTATGATAAAACCGTACCAGGTTGTTATAAACACCGGTTTAACCACATATAATATTGGCGACTCGTAGTCAAACCAGACCGGGCTGATAGTCTCCGGATTATAACTTGATCGTGTACTGACAACTTGTAGTTGAAAGCCGAGCCGGGTTGATAAACACCGGTTTACTCCATAATAGGATGGTAACAGAAAATCAAACCGGGCAGATAGCCTCCGGATTAAGATTTGACCGTGTTCAGTCAATTTGTAATTTGATAGTCGAACTGGTTTAAGAATTGTTGGTTTAAAATGCAACAAAAGAAATATTTATCAAAACAAAATTTCAAGCAAAGGCAATGATAAAACCATTTGCAAAAAGAGGCTATTGAGCCGATCAAATGGCGTTACCATGGTCGGACACGACCAAGCCCCCGATAGGCGTAGCTATGGTTCAAGTCAGCCAGGTCCCCAAATGAAATAGTGGCATTATGCCGATCAAAAGGCATGGCAATGGTTCGGGTTCGACCAAGCCCCCAAGTGATTCTGTGGCCTTAGGCCGATCAAGAGGCGTGACTATGGTTCAGACGTGACCACAAGTCCCCAAGTGATGCATTGGCATTACGCCGATCAAGAGGTGTAGCGATGGTTCGGGTTCGACCAAAGCCCCCAAGTGATGTTGTGGCACTAGGCTGATCAAGAGGCGTGACTATGGTTCAGACGTGACCACAAGTCCCCAAGTGATGCTGTGGCTTTACGCCTATCAAAAGGTGTTGCTATGGTTCGGATACGACCAAGCCCCCAAGTGATCAATAATATGATAAGCCAATAAGGCAGGATACCCATGTTTGAACCGCGCATCTTGGCAGTAGGTCCTCTTTGGCACCCTTTAACTTTTTGCAAGAGATAAATCCTTCTTGAACCGGGATTTTGAACCGGATATTGAGAGCTTCAAAGCTTTGTGGGAGATATCTTTCCCTTGAACCGGATTGTAAACCGGAATCTTCATTTTCAGCCAGAAACTTTCTGACGGCCTTTCAACTCGAACTTGCGAGAAGTTAATTCCTTTTTGAACCGGACATTTTTAAACCGGATTTGAGCCAGATACCAAGGGCTTCCGCTTTGTGTAGGAGACGGGATTCCCCTTAAACCGGATTATAAACCGGAAGCATCATTGTGAGCCAGAATATTTCTGACGGCCTTTAAATTTTCATCAATATGGCGATTTAGGGTCCTGCATTAGATAACTTTGCAAGCCGGAGTAATTGCTCTTTTAAAGAAAGCAATACATAATACAAAAATATACTGGATGAATTTCACCTGATATGCCAGGCCAGTAATTATCCATTGTGGAGTTGATGATCGCCATGGTGAAGCGGAAATCAATCATGGGTGAATCCGTCGTAGGAGCAGACAGATGATCCGGCCATGGCGCTGTAAGTCAGTGCGAACGAGCAAGTTGTCCTCCGCGTTTGTAAGCTGGCGCGAACGCGTGAACCGGCGGCGAAGACGGACGGGTGAGTCGTCCATGGCATTGTAAGGTGGTGCAGACGGGCGAGTCGGCCGGCGCATTGATGTAACCGGTCCGCAGGGGCGACGGCTGTATATGACAACACTATAGGGCAGAGTGGTTGTTTTCAAAAAATTAATAAGTACTGATAAAAAGTAAACTGGACAGATATCACCTGGTCGTTTTTACTTGCGGTAACTTTGACTGGCCAGTGGCGACTTGGGCTGCAGCGAGAGAGCCCCGGCGAAGTAGAGCAGGAGCGACTGGAAGCTAGGCACTGTCTTTGATCCGCCACCACTGCCGCCGGTATGAGTCCTGAGATGTTGAGCCAGAACACTGTATCCGATGCATCTTTGGTGAAGGTTAGACCGGATGTACTATATGCATGTACACTGCTGCATAGTTTTCTCCCAATCTGCTCATAGGTACAGTAGCTAATTTAAACTTGCTTATCTTCATTGCTTGGAATAATACTCCTTGGCACTACCACTTGATTCCTTTGCACAGGGACAACAGTATGCGGGATTTCATGAACTCCGTGCATGGAGCCAGTTGCCGCTAGAACAATGTGGCCGAGGCGCCGGCTCAGTTCTGCATCATTCGGGGCGGCTCAGACGCAATGACAGAGGCAGACGGCGGGATGTGTTTCGCGAGGCCCACCGGCTTGAGGCAAAACGACCGAGGCAGACGACAACTCTAGGCGGTTCAATAGTACTCGTGGCTGATTTGACCCAAAAAATAATTAAAAAAACGAATCTGGACCTTGCTGTATAGATTATCCTTTCCCAAAACCAGAGTCTTCACGTGGATCTTTGTGAGCTGACCGAACATAGCTTTAGCAATTGAGGAATAGTGAATCAGCCTAGTCCTTCGCGTATAGCAACAGATGAACTTTTAGGCAATAATTGGCCTGGGAACTTGTGCCCTTGAAGGTTTGCCCCTCCGTGTAGCAAACGGATATTCTGAAAAAATGCTAATTGATTTGCACGACTCGGTCTTTGCGGCAGGGAGTCGTACTCGATCTAGTCTGATTGGACTATTTTGCCTTCACATAGAAAAAAATAAAATACCAATACCGTATGCCTTGGATTTGCCTGCTACCACCACTGTGAATTTCCTTCGGACTTGTGCGTACACACCACCACACATAGCAGATAATCCCGCGTGCGTGTTTGTTCTGTTCCGGGTCAAAATATGGATTTGACTCGGACTTCACTTTTAGGAAAAGGCGTGACTGATTCCCTCGAGACATGGAGCCACACGCGGCTACAACGAGTTTTTTCCTTCGATCCGAAAAGTGAGACGCTTTCGATGGATTTCTGCAATGGTGCGAAAAGAATTTCCTGTTGGTTTCGGCGACCTTCGTAGGCAGCAGAATCCGATCTAGACGGATCACCTCGTTACGTGTGGCCACGCGCGCAACCCTAAATTTTCCTTGAACCTTAGATCTCATAAATCTTCAAATCTGGACTAATGAACTTGACGCTGATGCAAATCCTTTCAAACCAGCTTTTTTATTCGAAAAATTACGAGCCCCTCGATCCCTAGGAGTGATCCCTCCAAGAACTCAACACTACCGTGCGCCTGGCCCCACGGTGGGCGCCAACTGTCGTGTATTTGTCATGGAAGATGTCCTTAGTGTCAGGACTTAGTCGCGAGGCCAACGCATCTATGTGGTAGCTTGAGAGGGGTTGAGTGGGACGAGAGACGCAGGGCGGATCAACACGCAAGATGAGGATTTAGACAGCTTCGGGCCCCTGGAAACATCATCCGGTAACAACCCTACATGCTGTTTGAGACTAGGTCTCATTATCATCACGAGGGAGTCGCCGTAAACCGGCTCTCCTCTTTGTGTCAAGCCCTAAGATTGTTTGTTCTTGCTTGTAGCTTGTCCTCTTTTGGGAGCCCTGCCCCTCCTTATATATGTTGAAGGGGCGGGTTATATGTGGAGTCCTATTAGGATTAGGACTAGTCTATCTCTAATATAAACCGGATACAAGTCCTGGTCTTAACTCCTTGTAAGGTAAATATTCGTCATGCCTTTCCCCTTAAACCGGCCCACCATAGTATGAACCGGCCTTCATGAACCGCCCGTTGGGCCACCGGGTCTTGTCGCTCCTCTTACCCGCCTGCCGGATTATGAATGAATCATAAACCACCAGGTCCAAACGGGTCACCAGTGAATCGTCAAGTCTCAGCCGGGTCTCAAGTAAACTGCCAAGTCCGGCCGGGTTATACTTCCGGCCGGTTTACGCCGCGGGGTATATCCTCGACAGAGACCCCTTCCTCTTTCGGAGCACCGCGAAGTCCACGCGGAACCGGCCCAAGCGTTGCACGTGACGACCAGCACGGTGCGCGATTGGCGAAGCACCCAAGGAGATGACCACAGGAGCGCCATGCTGAGGAGAGCTATCGGGCTCCGCCTCGTGACGACCTGTCGAGGCCTCAGGAGCTTCGGCCTCAGGAACAGCGGACTGCGTCGCCTCCTCAGCTGCCGCCCTAGGGAAGGAATCACGGGTTCCCGAGGATGACGCCTCGAGAGCCCCAGGCAGCATCGACACCTCAGCACCCGAGCCTCCGGCCTCCAGCGGTGCTTTCCCCCCTGCGTCCACTCCTGGGGAAAGATCGGTGGTGGTAGCAGGAAGAGGAACCACAACGACGGGGTTCTCACGGGTCCCCACAAGGTCAACTAGGCGTATCCCCCATTCGTCGAAGGAGGGCATCTACCCCGCGAACTCCACCCTGTTCGAGCAGTCATACAAGCAACAACCCGCTTGAGGCAAGTCACCTGGCGAGCGGTCGCCGGCCAAGACCTCGAGCACCGTCCTTCGTGCCTCGGTCGGAAGCCCTGAGGCATCAGGCAAAGGTTGCCATTTCGGTGCAACGAGACCAAGACCATGAGGACTGCAAGACGGAGGTCATCGTGGAGCCCAAGACGGCGTCACCACCAGAGCTTTGTGCAAGCGAAGACTAATTTTGTCAGGATAGCTGATACTAGCTGTCCCCCTTCAAATTAGCCCGCCATTGTTGGCTCCCTTCCCGCTCGATATTTGGGAAGAGGACCAGGGCCTCTATAAATAGGACCAGCCACCCGCAGGGTGAAGGGATGGATGAATCGAAGGATCAAGGGATCAGCGAGAGAGAGAGAGAGAGAGAGAGAGAGAGAAGGGTGACTGAACTCCTCCTAGCAGTTCCCCCCCCCCCCAGCTAAGAACAGACCCTCGCGAGGCTGTTCTTCCTTGTATTGTTCATCATCATCAGCCCAAGAGGCAATTCACCACACCACACACTGGAGTAGGGTATTACACCACAACGGTGGCCCGAACCAGTATAAACCCTGTGTCTCTTGTGTTGTTCTTTCCGTAGTTTAGATCCTAGCGGGGCGGAGGGGTGCAGGTAGGTAGGAGGCGAAATCTCCGCGCGCACCCTAGTGTTCAAACCTCAAGGGTCTGCCGGAACCCGAAATCCGACATTTGGCGCGCCAGGTAGGGGTGCACCGGAGTTTTCTCTTCCGCCACCGCCACGGCCTGCCTCGCAATGGGTAGCGCGTTGCCCGCTCTGGCCGCGCCAGCACGGGGGCCAGGGGGCTCCGAGCCCTGGCCCCAGCCCTGCAACGGGTACGGTGGCCGGACAAGCTCAAGCCAACGACGTCGCCGCGCTACGGCGGCGCGACAGATCCGCTGGCCTTCTTGCTGGCGAGCGAGGAGGCCCTCCTCGAAGCCGGAGGTGATGATAGGGTCGTGGCCAACTGGCTCCCCATGGCCCTCACCGGCGCCCCGCGCACATGGCTGCTCCACCCGCCGGCAGCCTCCGTGGCCTCTCAGGAAGAGCCCCGCAACCTCTTCCCCGCCCATCGTGCTACACCAACACCCTCGGTCGTTGCGGCCCTCTTGGGCGGCTCGCAGGCGCCGCCTACAAGTCACCACGTGAAGCCGTTCATCCGTCGGGTCAGCGCCGCTTCCACGCGGCAGGGGGCTCCCCTGGACCGAGCGGCGCCCGAGACCGGCCTGACCTTCAGCTCGGAGGACCACCCCTCCAACTCGGCCTGCTCGGGAGTGCTCCCCATGCTGTGCACCCCCACCATCTACCAGGTGGCCGTCACCAGAACCCTCATTGATGGCGGCGCGGGCCTCAGCGTGCTCTCGGTCGAGGCATTCAACCTCCTCTGCATACCCCTGGAACGGCTGCAACCCAGCCGGCCCTTCTCAGGCGTTGGGGGCGAGTCATCCAGCTCCTTGGGATAGATCCGGCTCCCAGTAACCTTTGGCTCCTACGACAACTTCCGCACGGAGCTGGTCGACTTCGACATCGCCCCCATCGGCCTCCCCTACAACGCCATCCTCGGCTACCCAGCGCTGGCCCAGTTCATGGCCGTGACGCACCCGGCGTACAACCTCATAAAGATGCCCGGGAGCAGCGGTGTCCTCACCGTGCACGGGGACACCGGGGACGCGCTGCGGGTGCTCAAGCTCGCCTTCAAGATGGCGGCGTTGGCATAGCCCGCCGACTTGGAGACCCCCGAGCCCAAGGGGGCTGCACCCGCCAAGAAGAAACAGTTGTTCACCCAAGACAAGGCAGAAACCAAGCAGATACCCGTCGATGAGGACGGGTCCACCGACGCCACTTTCACCATAGGCGCCCACCTCAAACCTGAGCAGGAGGAGGCCCTGGTCGGGTTCCTGCGCGCAAACAAGAAGGTATTCGCTTGGGAGCCTGACCAGTTGGCAGGGATCCCTAGGAGTGTAATCGAGCATCACCTCAACGTGTGCCCCAACGTGCGCCCTGTCAAGCAGAAGGCCAGGCGGCAGTCCTCAGAAAAGCAGGCCTTCATCGTCCAAGAGACCCGCAAATTAGAAGCCGCTAGGGTCATTCGCGAGGTCCGATACCCGGATTGGTTGGCCAACCCTGTCATTGTGCCAAAGAAGGGAGGGAAGGAGCGCATGTGTGTCGACTTCACCAACCTCAACAAAGCATGCCCGCAAGATCCGTTCCCACTTCCCCGCATCCACCAGATCGTCGATTCCACTGCGGAATGCGACCTATTATGCTTCTTGGATGTCTTCTCTCGGTATCACCAGATCAAGATGGCGGTAGAAGACGTCGAGAAGACAGCCATCATAACCCCGTGTGGGGTGTACTGCTACACATGCATGCCATTCGGGCTACGTAACGCAGGGGCGACCTTTCAGCGGCTGATGCACATCACCTTGGGCCCGCAGCTCGGGAAGAATGTTGAAGCTTACGTTGATGACATTGTGGTAAAGTCTCGGGAGGCCAGGACCTTGATATAAGACCTGGAGGAAACCTTCACGAGCCTCAACGCAGTGAACCTACGGCTCAACCCAGAGAAGTGTGTGTTCGGAGTCCCCTCGGGCAAGCTCTTGGGTTTCCTCGTGTCCCACCGAGGCATCGAGGCTAACCCGGAGAAGGTCAAGGCGGTGGAAAACATGAGCCCGCCAAAGACCCTCAGAGAAATGCAGAAACTCACGGGGCGCGTGACCGCGCTAGGGCGCTTCATCTCCAAGTTGGGGGAACGAGCGCTGCCCTTCTTCCAGCTAATGAAGAAAAAGGGGCCCTTCGAGTGGACTGAAGAGGCCAACAAGGCGTTCCAGGATCTCAAGAGATGCCTGACCAGCCCACCGGTCATGGTGGCTCCGCGCCCTCAAGAGCCCCTAGTGCTTTACCTCGCCGCCACTCCCTACTCCGCCAGCGCAGCCTTGGTGGCAGTCAGAGAGGAGCGCCGAATCAAAACCGCGGCAGCAGCCCGGGACAAGGCAGAACAGGGACAAGGAAGGCCCACAGAAACTGCCACCGCGGCTGAGGAGGATCAGCCGCTGCAGAGGGGCGCACCGGAGGCAGAAGAGGCCCCTCTCCCAGATGGCCAGTCTCGGGAGGCCTCATTGCCTCAAGAGGCGCCATGGTCTCCGAAGGCAGCCACCAGCACTGACGCACTCCACCTCGTTGAGCACCCAGTGTACTTCGTCAGCATGGTGTTGCGGGATGCAAGGGCATGGTACCCCATGCCTCAGAAACTCCCCCTCACGCTACTGGTGGCCTCGCGCAAGCTGCGGCACTATTTTCAGGGTTACCCCATCAAGGTCGTCTCGTCATACCCCCTGGAGAGAGTGCTCAGGAGCCCTAATTCAGCTGGAAGGGTCGCTGAGTGGAACATAGAACTGCAAGCGTTTCAGCTCGAATTCAGCACGACCAGAGTCATCAAGGGAGCAGCGTTGGCGGATTTTGTGGCAGAATGGACGGAGGCGCCAGGCCTCAAGGCCGACGAGGATCGGTCCCTATCCCCGGGAAGCGAGGCACCAGAAGGCTGGGTCATGTACTTCGATGGGGCGTTCTCCAGGCATGGCGCTGGGGCTGGGGCGGTGCTTATATCACCCACTCAAGACAAGCTCTATTACGCCGTGCAGCTCTGTTTCCAGCAAGGTGAAAAGTTCTCCAACAACATAGCGGAGTATGAAGGTTTAATAGCGGGCTTGAAGGCCGCAGCTGCCCTGGGGGTGAAATGCCTCACCATCAAGGGCGATTCGCAGCTCCTTGTCAATTTCTCCAACAAGGTGTACGAGCCGAAGGATGAGCACATGGAAGCCTACCTAGCGGAGGTCCGCAGGATGGAGAAGCAGTTCTGGGGGTTGGAGTTGCAGCATGTGCCCCGTGGCACCAATCAGGAGGCCGACGACATCGCCAAACGGGCGTCCAGGCGGTTACCTTAGGAGCCTAGCGTTTTCGAGGAGCGGCTCTTCAAGCCCTCAGCCCTGCCGCCATTATCGAACATGGCTCAGCCCCGGGAGGAGCTCCCCCAGCCACTTGCCTCAGGGGCTCCGGCCTGTGGCCCGGCCTCAGGAGCACGCCTGCTCCTGACGATGGAACCTTAGGAGGGATATTGGATCGCGGAGCTCCGGAGCTACTTAACACAAGGGACCCTGCCGGAGAAGGAGGAGGAAGCGGAGCGAGTGGCACGCTAGGCCACGGCATACTGCATCAAGGATGGAGAGCTCTACCGGAGGCGACCAAACGATGTGTCCCTGCGCTGCATCTCCAGGGAGCAAGGGAAGGAACTGCTGGAAGATATACACGGCGGAGACTGTGGACATCATTCATCATCACGGACCCTCGTCGGCAAGGCGTTCCGCAGTGGGTTTTATTGGCCCACCGCACTCAATGACGCCGTCGAACTAGTGAAAGCTTGTGAGGCCTGCCAGTTCCACGCCAAGCAGATCCATCAGCCAGCAGGAGGCTTGCAGACTATACCCCTTTCGTGGCCATTCGCAGTCTGGGGGCTGGACATCTTGGGCCCGTTTCCTTGGGTGCCAGGGGGCTACCGCTACCTCTACATCGCCGTGGACAAGTTCACCAAGTGGGCTGAAGTAGAGGCTGTCCGCACCATTCCCGTGGGTTCCGCGGTCAAGTTCATCAAGGGCATCGTGAGCCGGTTCGGGGTGCCGAATCGCATCATCACGGACAACGGTTCGCAGTTTACCAGTAACCTCTTCAAAACATACTGTGCTAACCTTGGAACGCAGATATGCTACGCTTCGGTGGCGTACCCCTGAAGCAACGGCCAGGCCGAGCGAGCCAACGCGGAGGTCCTGAGGGGCCTCAAGACCAGGACGTTCAAGAAGAAGCTGGAGGCCTGCGGCAGAGGTTGGTACGATGAGCTTCAGTCCGTATTGTGGTCCATCCGCACAACCGCGACCAAGCCGACTGGAGAGACCCCATTCTTCCTAGTCTACGGAGCCGAAGCGGTCCTCCCTCACGAGGTCAGACGTCGCTCCATGTGGGTCCTGGCGTTCGACGAGGCGCAATAGGATGCCATGCGGGGGATGGACCTCGTGCTGGGGGAGGAACGTCGCCGAGAAGCTGCGCTACGAGCGGCGAGGTACCAACAAGAACTGCGGCGATATCACTGCCGCAACATCCGCCCCAGAACTCTCGAGGTAGGAGACCTCGTGCTTAGGCGGGTTCTCTCCAGGGAGGGGCTGCACAAGCTCTCTCCCATGTGGAAGGACCCGTTCAAAGTTGTTCATGTTTCCAGGCCCGGCTCCGCACGCTTGGAGACTCAGGAGGGGGTGCCAGTCCAGAACGCATGGAACATCCAGCACCTCCGGAGGTTCTACCCCTAAAAAGGCCCAGAGCCTGTGAAGAAGGCAAATGCCTGTGAAGCTATCGCGTTTTGGAAAAGGCCCAGAGCCTGTGAAGAAGGCGAATGCCTGTGAAGCTATCGCGTTTTGGAAAAGGCCCAGAGCCTGTGAAGAAGGCGAATGCCTGTGAAGCTATCGCTTTTTGGAAAAGGCCCAGAGCCTGTGAAGAAGGGGAATGCCTGTGAAGCTATCACGTTTTGGAAAAGGCCCGGAGCCTGTGAATAAGGCCAACGCCTGTGAAGCTCGCCGCCCGTGACACTCTCACGTAATAATGAATTGGGGCTGTACACGCCCCGGAGTCTCAGGAGTGCCGGCCTCAGGCCCTAGGGCTCCCTCCCACGCCCAGTGGCAGCACTAAGCTCCGCGCTGATGAGAAGACGTCGAAGACTAGATTAGGTGCCGGACGCGGCTTTTCATTTGCTTTCCGCAGTTGGCTTGTTCCTTCTCATTCGAAGTTTTATTGAAGTTGTTGCCGTCTTTGGCATGTGGTTCTTCGACTTTTCACTCTCCTGCCTCAATTTCTCTTGTGCAAGGCCTCGTGAGGGGGGCAGCCGAGCACCCTCGTGAGTGTTCCTATCCTAGTCATTCAAAGGGTTCGCGACCTGGGCACATTACAGGAGCACCCCTCCAGTCCGTGCCCCACGGGCACCACGACACAAACAAAGGGCCTGGGTCGGTCGCCCCCCACGGCCGGGGCCGGGAACTATCCACGCGTGGGCACGTAGCCGGAAGGTACGATAACGAAAGCAAAACAATGATTAACAGCAATAACCCAAACACGCCCCCGCGGGGCTCCACACTACTGTCTTTGTTACGCAGGAAAAAGGAAAAGAAAGAACAAATCTGGTGCAGCTCGCCTCACACCGGCCCGCAGGGAAGGCCCGAGCTGCCTCCGAAGCTCAGGCGGACTCCCTCTCGTGCTTCACCAGGGTGCGATGGCGGGCGGACACATTACCACCTCCCAAGCAGATATGACGGCGTCGAGGCTGACCGCGGCCACCGCTAGAAGAGTCGCCGCCTGAAGAAGAACCGGAGAAGCTTGAGGAACCCTGAGCGCCGCCAGCCGCGCGAGCGCTGCCCTCTCCATCATCGCCAGAGCTGGGTTCCCAGCCGCTTTCGTCACCCTCGGGGAAATACCCTGCACGGCGACCATCTTACCCAAACACCCTCACGTAGCGGGTGGCATCGCCGTCGAACTTGAAGTGTAGGGTGCACCGACGGCTCAGGCCACGCGCGCGGGCAAACATCTGCCAACCGCGGGCCAGGGACAGGCTCCCGGCTGCGGAGACCTCCAGTGAGACCCATGAGGCCCGGCTGCAGCAGCCGTCGGCCTGAAGCCAGAGGCCGCCCGGGGCGCCGGCCGGGAGCTCGCCAAGGAGGAAGCGAGGACGTGGAAGCCGGGTGCTAGTCGGCTCCGCCGACCACACAACGAACTCCGGCAGCACTTCAGCAGCGCGAAAGCGCGGCCTAGGGGGACGCGCAGCCGGAGCGCGCCCCCCGGCCACAGCAATCCGCCCGTCGCTGTGCTGAAAATCGCCTCCATGGCCGCGGGGAGCTACCGTGGTGGCCACAGGATGTTTGCGAGGGCGCCCTCGGCCGCGCTTGGGCGAGGGAGAGGCGGGCTCAACTTGGCGAGCCTTCCCCTTCTCTGCGGCCGAGAACCTCCTCGACGGGGCCATGAAGAAGAAGGAGAGGCAAGGGGGGATGAACTAGAAGGGTGCGCGCCGATCCGTACTTATAACTAGCGAGGGCCAACCAACGGCCCCCCACGATCGCAGGTAATTATGACCCACTTTGCATGCAGGGACTTGTCCAATCCGTGCAGTCGCCGAGGCGCCATGGGGAAGTGGAGACGCCCACGTCCAATCAACCGCCACGTGGCGCCCAAGGCCGCAGGCTGTTAGGGCCCGCGGCGCTTCACTCTTGCCCTTCCGCCTCCCTGCACGGCCAAGCCTGGGCGCGCCTTGGGCCCGGGGGCTACTGTCGGCGTTCCGGGAACGGGGGTCCCCAGACTTGCCTGCCTGCGGCCTGCGGCGTGGCTCAAAAGGGGGCCCAGCACGGCCCGTCTTCCCCAACACAGACCCGAGACCTTCGCGAGGGGCCAAGCCTCGCAGGGAGGACGACGCGGAGCTTCCTCGGGCACGGCCTCGTCAGGCTGGCTCGCGAGGAGGCGGAGAGACCAAGGCGGGGTGCCTCACGAGGTGCCCGTGACGCAAGCCATGACGACCAAGGGCGCCAGGCGGGTGCCAGCCCGCACAGTGTCCTCCTTTCCTCTTTGGTGCAAAGGGGGCAAGCACAGCCGCGGAGTACCAAGGCATCAGGCAAAGGTTGCCATTTCGGTGCAACGAGACCAAGACCATGAGGACTGCAAGACGGAGGTCACCGTGGAGCCCAAGACGGCGTCACCACCAGAGCTTTGTGCAGGCGAAGACTACTTTTGTCAGGATAGTTGATACTAGCTGTCCCCCTTCAAATTAGCCCGCCATTGTTGGCTCCCTTCCCGCTCGATATTTGGGAAGAGGACCAGGGCCTCTGTAAATAGGACCGGCCACCCGCAGGGTGAAGGGATGGATGAATCGAAGGATCAAGGGATCAGCGAGAGAGAGATAGAGAGAGAGAGAAGGGTGACTGAACTCCTCCTAGCAGTTCATCCCCGCCCCAGCCAAGAACAGACCCTCACGAGGCTGTTCTTCCTTGTATTGTTCATCATCACCAGCCCAAGAGGCAATCCACCATACCACACACTGGAGTAGGGTATTACACCACAACGGTGGACCGAACCAGTATAAACCATGTGTCTCTTGTGTTGTTCTTTGCATAGTTTAGATCCTAGCGAGGCGGAGGGGTGCAGGTAGGTAGGAGGCGAAATCTCCGCACGCACCCCAGTGTTCGAACCTCAAGGGTCTGCCGGAACCCGAAATCCGACAGCGATGCGGTGTCGGAGGAACTCTTTCATCACCTTGGGCACTGTCACATCGAGATCCTTCAGCCTCATCAGCCGGAGCCAGACATAGGCGAGATGGGAGCCCACGAGCTCCTCGTGACCCCAGCTGGAGCTGGGGACGGCGGGTGTCGGTGTGAAAACCGGCGGATCTCGGGTAGGGGGTCCCGAACTGTGCGTCTAGGATCGATGGTAACAGGAGGCAGGGGACATGATGTTTTCCCAGGTTCGGGCCCTCTTGATGGAGGTAATACCCTACGTCCTGCTTGATTGATATTGATGATATGAGTATTACAAGAGTTGATCTACCATGAGATCGTAGAGGCTAAACCCGAGAAGCTAGCCTATGGTATTATTGTTGTATATATGATCTATCGACTAGCCCGGCCCTAGTTTATATAATGCACCAGTGGCCTAGGATAACAAGAGTCCTAGCCGAATACCCCGGTGGGGGAGGACTCCTTGTCTTGATCACCAAGTCTTGTGGAATCTTCCATCTATGCGGCAGCTGTCCGAACTGGCCCATGAGTATACGGCCATGGGGGTCCTCGGCCCAATCTAACAGATCGGGAGATGACGTGGTGAGTACCCCCTAGTCCAGGACACCGTCAGTAGCCCCCTGAACCGGTCTTCAAGTTAGGGACGCTCCTCGATTCTTCCGAACTATTCTTCATCTTCAGTTGTCGGTCTTGAAAACTGGTTCAACAAATCTTCTTATCTTCGATCTCGAGAATCGCTGAAATGCATTCGACAAGTTTATACGTCGGGTATCCGAGGAGCCCCTTTAAGTTTCCGACCTTTATCAATGCCTTGTTATGTTTATGCCACACCTCGGGTTTGAAGTTGTTCCCGGGAGGCAGTGTCCTCTTGCGTCCGAGCTCCAACGTCAGACTGTATTCGAGGTATCTTTTGTAGCCGAGCACCAATGTCGGACTGCTTCCGAGCTCCAACGCCGGACTGTGTCCAAGCTCCAACGCCGGACTATATCCAAGATGTCATAGATCATCTTGGCCCAAAAAAGGAGTTTAGCCGAGCTTAATGCTGGAAATGCCCTCTATGGAGCCATCCACTAGCGCCCGAGCTTTATGTCGGACTGCTTCCGATGTGGTGCACCACCCCGACTGTGGGCCAATTTTTTGTCAATATTTTTTATTGGTGCAATTTATTCTCTGCCGAGATATATAGCCAGTATCCCTCAAGGTGTGTATCGGTTTAAAACCCGAGATGCACCTGAAGGATGACGTAAGACCGCTGATCCCAGTAGCCGCTGAGACTCAGGTTGATTTTCAAAATCGGCCTGAGGATCAAGTCCTAGCTCGGCAGAATACTTCGGGACACAAAAAGCGGCGTGCTCAGCCCTCGAGACTCAGGTTGGGTGCGGCCGACCAACCTGAGGATCAAAATCTCCTCAGAAAATGTATTGCACTTAAAATTTTCTGTATTGAACAGGCAATGGAGTAGCCCCCGAGATACCGGTCGGGTGGCAACACCAGATCAGGGGATCGATGTGCCCCTTTAATATTTTTAAATAATAAGCCCGAAGCCCAGTAGCCCCCGAGCCTTAATGCGGGCATGGGTGGCCGAATTAAGGATCGATATCCATAGTAAAATCACAAATTATGTGTAATGACTCTATGTATCCAAGTACTTTATGTCATTAATGCTCGGAATCCGCATTGTCCAAAACTTTGTTGACCGACCATCGGCTTCCACCTCCTCGACCAGTAGCCGAGGAGTGTTTTTCCTACTTTATAAAGCCTTTATGAGGGCAAAGATTTATGACAAATAAGGCAATCTGGCTATATGGTTTTATAAACAAAGGTACGCAGAGAGATATGTTATATTACTGTTTAACATAAGAAATGTCTTCCAAAGAAAATAGTCCCGCTATAAGTTTCTTTCTTTGGGTTGTCATGCTAAGCATGATCATGAAACCTCAGCCCTAATGTAAGAGCAAAATATCGAGGATTTATTTTGGGAGGCCAGTTAATAGCCCCCAGTAGTGTTCGGTGACAGTCGAGGTCAAGCCGTAAACACTTCGGCCATTGTTGTGAATGGCCCGTCATTTAACACAGTCATCGGATCGCTGACCAGTTTACGCTTATTGTGACAGTCAGTTTTCGGCTTTCTCCACTAAGGTGCTTAACCATGTGAGCTGGAAGCACAATCGCAGTGGTTCTCCCTTTGCACGCCTAGCCGAACAAAGCGGGATGTAGGAAGCAAGTGCAGGAGCCGGGCTACCCAACTATTGACCTAAGACACAATTCGAAACCGATGCATATATAGCAATATCCCAGAATGTTTTTGCCGAATCTCTAAAGGTGTTCGGCGTTGCACTGCAAGACTTGTGCTGAAAACACACAAATAGTTTAAAAGTGTCATAAGCTTGGAAAACCAAAAAACGTCAGTAAAAACTTGACGTCCGAACAAGATCAAGCGTTCGGTGCCAATCCGAAAATTGGTCTTAGAAAAAAAAGAGTGCTTCTGTCGTGCATTAATATTACACATCCGATCTCAAGACTTCAAGCGGGTCAGCCTACGGCTGCAGCCTCCTATCCCGAAGGCAGAGTGCTTCTCGTTAGACCAGTTTAGCGAACTAAACACGAGCGGTCACTAGAGAGAAAATGGGTTATCTGGCTATTGACCACACACTCACGTCGAAAAAGGAGCGATAGAAAAAGACTTTGCAACGACCAAGAAAAAAAACACATTTACTATAAAATAGCTCATATAAATTTTAAGAGCCCCCAAGTGACCTGGGTAAAAGAATTTTATGTATAATGATTGTATGTACTGAAGTACTTATATCATATCTCTGTTCAACCGAACTTTAAACGCGTCTTAACCGACCGTCGGCTTCTCCCTCTTCGGTCAAGGACCGAAAAGTGTTCTGTACTCCACCTGTCGAGAATATCGACAGTGTTTCCGATAACCAGGCAACCGGGCCATAAGGCTGTCACAGACAAAGCGCGCTCAGGGAACTTATGCTATATTACAAACGAAGTGTAAGAAGCATCTTCGAAGAAAATGGTACCCCCACCGATACCTTTCTTCGGCGCTCATTATTGCTATGAGACTTGTGCAATAGATTTTTTGTACTCATGAGTTCCATTGTGTGCCGACCATCATTGAAAACAATAAGAGCGCTAGCTTTCGGCTTCACCCAGTCTGAGGTCCGGCTCGGATAACCCGATCGTGACAATCGCAGAGGTGCTCCCTTTACTCCCTAGCCGAACAATCAGGAACGTAGGGGTAAACACTGGAGCGAGGCAACCTAGCTTGCAAATCGCTTAAGTCAATATGGTGCATATTGTGGCATAATACACGAACAAGGAATGAAGCCGTACAAGTATAATCATATGCAAGAGGAAAAGCTTCACAAAGGAAGCCCCCAAGTAAACGGGGTATTTGAATATGTGTGTCACAAACAAAGTTTGGACAAGGAAAAATTTTTACAAGCAACTTTTTCCAAAAAAGTATAATGCTTGGTCGAACCGAACACAAGTTAAAAATTAAAACTTTGAGCATGAAAGCGACTTAGCTGGTTAATGTGTTCGGCATTGATGACGCGGTCCGAGCTTGATGCGGGACAAGGTTCCATCCCCCAAGCCGGTCCCGAGGTGGCGGAGCGGAGGGCTCGACACGCCGAAGTGGTGACATAGCACGGTCAATGCAGACCGGCAGAGTGACGCCGAAGTCCCTGGATCATTTTCCTGTGCACAAAAAATAGTGCAAACCAGAGATAATAGTAATAATGATAATTAAAAAAATCATTGCATAATAAATAATTTATGCAAAGTGAGTAATAAAAGTAATATGGCCTGGCGCCGAAGTCAATGTCGATGCAGGGCGTCGGCGTGATGCGGTAAAGGCGTGGCAAAGCCTGAATTCACAGGTCGGTCTGAGCTCCGGATGCGGCGTTCGCCAGACTATGTACGGAAACTGACCGAACCACCATGCGACTGTCGTTAATGCGGCCACCATTTGATAGACTTGTGTACATATGGTGGACAAACCAGCGTAATAATTCCTTGGGAAAAATGAACCCAAACAAGCATAAAATACTGGGATTAATAGCACCTGGTTTATTTGTTGTAGCAATCCGAAGGAAGGTGATTTCCAAAATTGGGACTCGATCCGCACACCCATTGCCTGACGGGCAATAAAACGACGGCATGGAAATGCTGGCAAAGGTTGGCTCGCCGAGGCAAAGCCCTTGGTCCAGCTAACGTGACGGAGCTGGTCGGCTAGTGACGCCGAAGTGTCCGGAGTAGGTTGATGAAGAGATGGCGAAGCCCCGGTCCAGCCGAGATGTCGAAGCCTCGATGTTAGCCGATGAGTCGAAGTAGGTCGGCGTGATGGACACCAGTTTGAAGAAGCAATAGCGCGGCCCTGCCGATGCAGGTCATGACGTGGTCGATGCCGGCTTCATGAAGTGACCATGCGGCGATGCCGGTATGCCCGCTCCGTGTAATCCGTGGGGCGGCGATGTTGGTGATGATTTATCCTTCACGATGCCGGACTCTTGTTGGGCTTGCCGAGATGATGATCCGAAGAAGTTGAGCTCGGCTCAACAAAGTGAGGACGTGTCTAGCGCAGGTCGGCAGCCGTGGAGCAATATTGCCGCATTGGTTTGACACCAGCATGATGTTGAAGATCATGTTCAAAAGATCTTAAAGTTAGCGGGATGTGTACGGAAACAAAACACAATACCCCATACAAAACTCCCTTCAAAAGGGATGTCCGAAATCCCGTTCATAAAAAAGACGAACTCGGGTCAGATTCGTTTTCGCGCAGAAAACAGACCCGAAAAGTGATGCACTAATCGGAAGGTTCCCGGAGTTTGAACGGTCAGATCGAGCTGAAATTTTGAGAGGTGGTAGATATAGGAATTCCGCAACCGATCAACGGTTCGATCTTACAAAGGACGTCCGAGGTAGAAGCTGGACACCACGCCCTAAACTCATCCAGATTCCCATCCAGATTTGACAGGGCTCCGGTATATCGTGGATTGCCAGAGATTCCTCCATCGGAACTTGACGAAATTTTCCAGGGTTGTTGTAGACTCAATTCCACACAATTCCACCAAAGAGATCGTTAAAAAGACACTTGAGGAGGCGGTGGCGGCGGACACAAGTTTGCTGTCCAGAAAAACAGCACGGTCGCCCGAGGGCAATGTTGACATTGAGCCCCCGGGCTCCCTGGATGATTCCTCCATGATATTGATAGAGATCGGAGTTGATGTTTATAAAGGCCCTCATCCGAACATGACGATCGGAGGTAGGGCGCAGTCCTTGGTCAAACCAAGGTGACCAGTCGAGCTGGTGACGAAGATGCTGAAGTCGCAGTTGATCTGCGGGCGAGCCATCAACCTTTTGCCGAACACACAGCGGAACTCTCAATGAAAGCACCAATGTCGGTGTCAAAACCGGCGGATCTCGGGTAGGGGGTTCCGAGCTGTGCGTCTAGGATCGATGGTAACAGGAGGCAGGGGACACAATGTTTACCCAGGTTCGGGCCCTCTTGATGGAGGTAATACCCTACGTCCTGCTTGATTGATATTGATGATATGAGTATTACAAGAGTTGATCTACCACAAGATCGTAGAGGCTAAAACCTAGGAGCAAGCCTATGGTATGATTGTTGTATATATGATCTATCGACTAGCCCGGTCCTGGTTTATATAATGCACCAGAGGCCTAGGATAACAAGAGTCCTAGCCGAATACGCCGGTGGGGGAGGACCCCTTGTCTTGATCACCAAGTCTTGTGGAATCTTCCATGTATGCGGCAGCTGTCCGAACTGGCCCATGAGTATACGGCCATGGGGGTCCTCGGCCCAATCTAACAGATCGGGAGATGACGTGGTGAGTACCCCCTAGTCCAGGACACCGTCAGTGGGCGACGACAGAGGCGAGAGCAGAGGGCTGAGCACTCCGACATCAACATACACCCATCGCATCCGAAACCTGCTCGTGGACGACGGGAGATCAAAATCAATCACCGAGCCGGCCGTCGCCGCCACGGCCTGAAAACTCACGCACCCAGAGCACTGCCGGGGGTTGGTCAGGTGCAGCGAGAAGAAATGGCGCAAGAGGGCCACAGAAGGAACAATGCCCACCATGGCCTCGCAGACAAAGGCGAAGACGGCGAGAAGGACGACAGATTGGGGATCAAGGTGCATCATATGGATCTGGTAATGGGAAAGCACGACATCGAAGAAGGCGGAGAAGGGAGGAACCAGGCCGGCCCATAGAGCGTCGACGAAGAACGGGACCTCGGTGGCCATCCTATCGACGGAGGCTCGGGACGCAGGCCAGACCACCGTCCCCCCCACCCATTCATTGAAGCTGGTAGCGAGCGTGAGGCGGGCCTTATCCATGGCCTCCCGATTGAGAAGCCACGATCGGCCGACGGTGGGCTCAACGGCCGGAGCTGAGTTGGCCGAGGATAGGGGCTTCTTCCCTTTCTCCGTCCGGTTTAGCGCCATGGCAATAAGGGTAGAGCTTGAGTTGGATTGGAAGAGGGGGCAGAGGTACGAGGAAGCGAAGAAGTCGGGGAGTGCGTTGCCAGCAACGGGGAGGGAACTGTGTAGGATATCGTGAGCACCTAGCCAGTCGGATTTCAAGGCTGCGTGGGGAAGCTGAGACGCCCACGTCCAATCAGTCGCCACACGTCGATCAAGGCCGTAGGATGTTGAGGTCCGCGGCACTTCACGCTTTCCCTTTGGCTTCGCGTCAAAGCCAAGACCGAGTGCACCTTGGGCCCGGGGGCTACTATCGGCGTTCTGGGAAGGGGGGTCCCCAGACTTGCCTGCCTGCGGCCCGCAGCGTGGCTCCTCCAGCAGCCCCGTACTGCCCATCTTCACCAGCAAACATTCAAGACCCTCGCGAGGGGCCAAGCCTCACGAGGCGGACGATGCAATACCTCCTCAGGGGCGGCCTTACCAGGCTGGCTCGCGAGGGGTGGAGAGATCAAGGCAAGGCGAACCTCGTGAGGTTCCAATGACGCAAGCCATGAAGATCAAGACCAGGCGGGCGCCAAGCGGGCGCTAGGGCGCACAGTGTCCTCGTTTCCTCTTTAGTGCTAAGGAGGCAAGCGCAGGCGAGGAGTTCCAAGGCATCAGGCAAAGGTTTCCATATCGGTGCAACAAGACCAAGACCAGCAGGATGGCAGGACGGAGGTCACCGTGGAGCCCAAGACGGCATCACCACCAGAGCCTTTGGCAGGCGAAGACTACTTTTGTCAGGATAACTTGTACTAGTGGTCTCCCTTCAAATTGGCCGTTGTGGGATCCCTTCCTGCTCAATATTTGGCAAGAGGACCAGGGACTCTATAAAAGGACTAGCCACCACCACAGTAAGGGGCACCTGGTCTGGAAGGAGAGGATCCAGATCTTCCTCAAACACACAAGTTCACCAAGCACAAGAACACCTCTCCTCAGGAGGTTGTTCTTCCCTTGTAACTGTTCATCCTCAGCCCAAGAGGCAATGCACCACACCACACTGGAGTAGGGTATTACACCACAATGGGTGGCCCGAAACAGTATAAATCTTGTGTCTCGCGTTCTTCGGGTCCGTCAAGCTAGGCCATGAGATCGTTGAGTGTGCGAGCTAGAGAGGGGGGAGATCTTCATGCGCACCCAGATGTTCGAACCTCAAGGGTTTTACCGGAAGCCAAAAAAATCCTACAGAAAGGGGGTGACATCTTGCACGGTCATGTTAGAAAGGCATGTCAGAGGATAGCCTGTCAGTTATGTTGGCAACATCGTTGGTACCAAGGGCGAGGGATGAAGAGAGCCGTTTTCCTTCTTGTTGATCGAGGCAGACCATTAGGCAAAGTTCTCGTCTATCGGCGGGTACCGGAATGTCATCAACAATAATAACAAGGTCACACTGACAGAGTTGTAGACCAGGGTGTTTTCATAGGAAGAGAATTAATATTGCTTAGGTCATATAGACCACAAGAAAGGTTAAACAACCAATGGAAAGTAAAAAATGAAATTATACACAAGATTTTTTTTGACCATGAAGACTGCAGGGCTTACACCCCACAACATTTTATTAAAAAAAGAAGAACACAACATACAAAGATCCTCAAGATGAGGAAAATAAAGTAAAGAAACTAGAGAAAAAAGCTATACAAAAATGAGGAGGGGCTATACAACTGAGAGTACAAGAGTCCTCCTCAAGGAGGTAGGAAATCAATCCATCTAAGCATGGCATCGCTATATTTTCTTTTGATCCGATGGGAGAGGAGTGTAACATCATGTATGAAACCATTTCTCCATGCCCTAAAAGAAGGCTTGATATGCCTTAAAGCCCTATCATTTCTTACATTCCATATATTCCACCAAGCAAGAAAGACAACTCCTGCAAAGAAAGGTTTGTTGAAATCCTTTCTGGCATGCATAGCAATGTCAACCATGTCATCAGAAACTTTCCAGACAATCTGTAGATAGTTCCACACACGTACACTGAAATTACATTGGAAAAAGAGATGGTTTCTGTCCTCCGGAGCCCCGGGTTGGATAAAGCACACACTCATGTCCATCATTAGTCCTCAAGTGTCTATGTTGGATCATATCTTTGGTGTTAACTCTGTCCATTATGACCAGCCAGGCGAATGTTTTGATTGACATTGTACAACAGCTCTTCCAGACCCACTTCAAACTGGGATTTGCCATAACCGGGTGATACACAAAGTCATAAAACTTTTTAGCAGAGTAGGTTGCCTGCCTACCATGTCTCCAAACCCATGCATCAAGGCAACCGCTGTCCAAATGCCAAGAGTCCATCAAAGAAGAAAGTTGATGAAACTCCTGGAAAGCTAGTTTAGACAGAGGTAAACAAAACAACTCTTAAAAGTTGTGAGTCTGAAAAACTTCCATGACAGAAAGATTTATGTGGAGACAAAAGGAATATAGCCTGGGAAAACGTTCCTGAAGAGGGGTGCAAGTGTTTCCAATCTGCCAATGATCTGACCAAAATAGCACAGTGTCTCCTCTGTGAACAATGACAGAGGTAACAACCCTAAACTTATCCATTAGCTTGCAAATATCTCTCCACCAGAAAGAACCACAAAGTGTGGTATCATGGGGAACCCTTTGGAAATGATAGGAGTCCCAAACCAGGTGTACCCATGGCACATCCTCTCTATTGTAGAATTTGTTAAGATGTTTTAGGAGCAGAGCATCATTTTGTAAACCCAGGTTTAGGATTCCCAATCCTCCCTTGGATTTAGGTCTACAGACAAGGGGCCAGGCAGCCAGGGAATGACCCTTCTCCTGACCATACTTTCTCCATAAACACTATCTCTGAATTCTTTCCAGTTGGTTCAGGATACCCTAAGGGATTGACAGGCTACATTGGAATTTTCCTCTCCCACTTTGATATATCTGATGGTACATCTCTTTCTCCAATAAAGATACTTCAGGTGTAAAAGGTGTTCATGGTGCAGTTTAGTAATTCTCCTGAAGTTGGCCTCAGGTCTAGACAGAAGTCTCATGTCCTCAAGATTATCCAGCCAAAGAATCACCTAGTTGCACTTTTCAATCAGCTTTTTGAGATGGGACAATCCTTTCTGCCACTTCCTTAGTGCAAAAATCAAGGCCTTTAGCTTATCTACAATAATAGCTAAAATATGTGACTTATTGGAAGGTCTCTTCCAAACCTCCTCCACACAATCCATAAATCCTGGTTGATGGACCCAAAAATTCTCAAACCTGGAAATATGAGCCTTTGGTATGGAAGTGCTTATAGAAATCAAACAAGGCACATAATCAGACACAGTTTTTGCAAGAGGAGACACTTGGGATATAGGATACATGCTGATCCAACTGGCAGAGCTAAAAACCCAGTCAAGTTGTGTCGGATCACGGGTTCCGGCAAAACCCTTAAGGTTCGAACACTGGGGTGCATGCGAAGATCTCCCCCCTATCGATCCATGGCCTAACTTAGCTAATATTTCATGAACTAACTCAACGAACTCGCAACACAAAGGACGCAAGATTTATACTGGTTTGGGCCACCGTTGTGGTGTAATACCCTAGTCCAGTGTGGTGGTGCTGGATTGCCTCTTGGGCTGAGGGCGAACAGTACAAGGGGAGGAATAGCCTCCTGAGGTTGAGGTGTTCTTGTGCTTGGTGAACTTGCGTGGTTGAGGATGACCTTAATGATCTCCCCCTCTATGGCGGTGGCTAGTCCTGTTTATAGGGGGCCTGGTCCTCTCCCCAAATATTGAGCGGGAAGGGAGCCAACAACGGCCAATTTGAAGGGGGACAGCTAGTACAAGCTATCCCAACAAAAGCAGTCTTCGCCTGCCAAAGGCTCTGGTGGTGATGCCGTATTGGGCTCCACGGTGACCTCCGTCTTGCCGTCCTTCAGGTCTTGGTCTAGTTGCACCAATATGGAAACCTTTCTTGGATGCCTTGGTACTCCGCGCCTTCGCTTGCCCCCTTAGCACCAAAGAGGAAACAAGGACGTTGCGCGCGCTGGCACCCGCCTGGTCTCGATTGTCATGGCTTACGTCACGAGAACCTCGCGAGGTTTGCCCGGCCTTGAACTCTCTGCCCCTCATGAGCCAGCCTCGTGAGGCCGCTCCTGAGGAGGTCTTGTGTCGTCCGCCTCGCGAGGCTTGGCCCCTCCCAAGGGTCTTGATTCCTTGTTGATGAATATGGGTCATACAGGCCTGCTAGCATAGCCACGCCGTGCGCCGCAGGCAGGCAAGTCTGGGGACCCCCATTCCCAGAACGCCGACAGTAGCCCCCAGGCCCAAGAGCGCTCGAGCTTGGCTTCGAGGCGAAGCCAAGGGTCAAGTGCGGAGCACCACGGGCCCCAATACTCTGCGGCCTCGATCGACGCATGGCTGTTGATTGGACGTGGGCGTCTCCTCTTCCCCACACTGCCTCGGCAACTGCCCGACTGTCAAAAGGCTGGCGTAGGCAACGTTCACCTTCACTGTTTCCTTTTGCCTTGCTCAGATCCCCTTTCTTACTCCCTGCTTCTGAAATCTTCAGATCCGCTCCCATCATTTCCTGCTTCAGCGACCAATGGCGCCACGGAAGGTCAAGCCCGCCTTGTCACTGGTGCCATCTGTGGTGAAGGCTTGGTACAAACCTGCCCTCGACTCGCCCAACGCCTCGGAGAAAAGCCTTGCTGCCACGCGCCTACTGAGGCGGGGGAGAGTAATGAAAGGGGGAAGTCGGAGCTCCGGGTTGCCTCCGACATGCCGGAGCCCGAGTGGAGCGCGTTCTTCCCCTTCTTCATGAGCAGTATCGCCGCCGGGTTGGTTCCTCCCTTCTCTGATTTCTTCTATGAGGTCCTCGACCACTACGGGCTGCAGGCGCTGCATCTCCATCCCAATTCCATCCTTCTCCTGTCCATCTTCGCCTACTATTGTGAGGCGTATCTGGGCTCGATGCCGTCTGTGGCCCTGCTGCGCCACTTCTTCTTCCTCCGTGCCACCGAGGGCCATATCTCCGGGTGCGCCAATTTCATCGCGGCCGGCAAGGCCAACTCGATCTCAAACAACAGGAAGAAGGCCGACAACCTCAGGGCCAAATGGGTCATGATGAGCGCCAAGCATGTCCACCCGCGCTTGGCGCTGCCGACGGAGAAGCCCTAGGCCAATAAGGCTTGGTCCTGCGCGAAGCTCACCGAGAAGCGGGCGACGTTGGTGCTGGAGCATATGAAGTCTGACCTGAAGCCCGGCAATGCAAAGGCGGCGAGGATTACAGGGCCATGCTCCTGAGGGAGTTCCTGGCGCTGTGTGTGGCCCATTGTTGGAACTCAGGGATGAAGAGGACAAGGTTCGCTTGAGCTCAGGGGCCTTGTCCGACGAGGAGCTGACCACAGTTCTCCGCCTCCTAGTTGGGGACGATCATGAGTATCCTCCGAATGTCTTTACTCCCTTGTTTCGCCACAAGGACAGTGCGCTGATCGTGGCCTCCAAGCTGACCTTTGACGGGCGTGGACTGGTGCCGCCTGTGCTCACCGGGGCCCCAGCAGCGCCAACGCCGATGGAGATGTCTTCTAGTGAGTCCCTCGGGGAGGAAGAAGAGGAGGAGGAAGACTTGAGGTAACCCCTGAAGGGACGGGGGAGACCTCCCCCTGAGTGAGGTTGACATCCTCCGCGCCTTCCCCGACGATGACGAGGCCGACGCTTCCTAGGAGAAGGAGGGACTGGCCGTGATCCTGACGAGAAGCAGGTCGGCGCTGATCCACCGAGGATCTGCTGCTGCTCCGGTGCTGCCTGGGGCCGCTTGTGGTTCAACTGCTGCTCCTGCTTCAGCTTCTAGGGCTGGTGCACCCACGCCTCGAGCCGTGACGCTCTCAGGATTCAAGCTCACCAAGCGGAAGGTGGACTACGTTGCTGTGGACCAGTAAGTGCCCTGCCTCGCTTTGTTCCTGTTGTCGATGCTCATTTCCGACTCCCTTTCCTTGCTGCGCAACCAGGCTGTCATCTGCGGTGAAGAGGAGAAGGGAGAGCGAGGTGGTGCCGCTTGAGTCCGTGTCGCCTCCTGCGACCGCGTCCCTCTCCACCAGCAAAGGTGGGGATGGCGCTCATGCTTCTCCAGCCCGGTCATCCTCGCGAGGCCCAATGGAGCATCCTTGGGGGGAGTCAGCCCCTGGAGCGCCACTAGCTCAGGAGGTGCCGGTGTCCGGCACGGCTGGTGAGGTTCCGAAGGCTCAGGAGCCCTTGATCTCCCATGCAATGGTGACAACATCACCCCTTCTCCTACTGCGCCCCTAGCCCCAGGTTCTTCTGCTTCCTCAGCCGTCTTGGAGCGCGCCCTTTCGGAGATGGCCCAGCTGCGGGACAATCTCCAGGGCACGGACTCGCGCCTGGTGGTTGGGCGCTTGGAGCTGGTCTCTGGCTGGCTTCACTCCGACTCGGCGGTTCGAGCGTCGCTGAGCCAGGCCACAGCGGCCTCCAAGAAGGAGAAGCAGGCCGCCACCAAAGCTGCGGCCGACCGCGAGGCGGCATTGAAGGACGCTGAGGCCGCCCACGGCCGCTGTCGAGAGCTGGAGGACGAGCTGAAGGGCCTGCGCGACCATCATGCGGAAGAAGCACGTGGCCGCCAGGAAAAGGAGGAGGAGATCAAAGCCCGGGAGGACGCCATCAAGGGCCGCGATGCCGAGCTGGGAGAGCTGGCGAAGGCGCAGGCAGCGGAGCACAACCGGCTGGAGAAGTTGGAGCAGAAGGCGAGGGCGAAGGAGGATGACCTTGACGCCAAGGCGAGGGTCCTTGCCGAAGACCGCGCAGCCTTCTCGACCTTCGAGGAGAGGTCTCGCGTGGCACTGAAGACAATGTACAAGAAGGGCTTGGAGAAGCCGCTGACCACCTAGGTGGATGGCCCTGCTCAGTTACTTCCCTTCCTGGTGAAGGCGCTCGAGGAAGTCGTGGAGGGCATCGGTCCTATGGCGGAGGCAGAGGCTCGCGTCCTTTCCTCAGCCGCGCTGACACGGGTCTTCAGCCACCTGCACCTTTGCGACCCCAACACTCATCTTGACGAGCTGCTAGAACCTGTAGCTGCCAAACACTGCGTGGCTGCCGCTGCAAGCGTGAAGGTCAAGTGGAAGCCTTGATGAGGAAGTTCGATGCCTTCGCTCCCGCGCCCTCGACCTATGATGCAGGTGAAGGCGGAGATACCCAGGAGGGGGCACCTTTTGCAGGCTCCAGCAGTGTCCAGGGGTGACTTGTGGCTGCTTTTCTGCTTTATTCCTGCAACATGCACCATGCCTCATGGAGGCGTTAAACTCACATTTGATATTGTGAGAACAATATGTGTTTTAATATTTTCTTTGAGATTTTGTGATTTTCTTCCTATTTGCTTTGTGTTCTGCATCGGCAGAGCCCGGCCCCGCGCATACCTCAACCGTCGTTGGGCCGATCGGAAACCAGGACGGACCAAGGAGCGAGGGGCTACGTGACTAGTTAGGCTCCTGAGTCGTGATGCTCACGAGTCCCCCTTGACATGCAAACAGCCTATAGGAAGGATACGCGAGGATAGGTTAATGTTCTACGTCGGCAGAGCCCGGCCCCGCGCATACCTCAACCGCCATTGGGCCGACCGGAAACCAGGATAGACCAAGGTGTGAGGGGCTACATGACCAGTTAGGCTCCTAAGTCACGATGCTCAGGAGTCCCCCTTGACGTGCAAACATTCTCCATACCTTTTCCCTCGCCGAGGCTCGGCTCGGGAGGGGCGCGCGACGACTAGGTCTGGGGGACCTGGTTGGGTGGCGTACGCTTGGGGTGACCCAAGCGCATTCCCCGTGCACAGCCCCCTCGCGCGGCTCTCCCGAGGGGAGGCGTTACGGTGAGGCCGGACATTGAGCTCTGGGGCTCCCTGAGGTTGGTACGGCCGTGGGGTCGCCCTCAGTTGTTTATCACCAGCGCGGAGCGTAGTGCTTCCGCTTGTGCATGGGCATAGCCGTTCCTCGGTAGTGTCGACGGCCAGCACGGAGCATGGTACTTCCACTGGGGCGTGGGAGGGGGACTCCCTACTGCAAAGAGCCCCCGGGGCGTGTACAGCCCCGCCTTGACACGTGGCTTGCATGGGAGGGTTAGACGAGGTGTATCTGGGCACTCGTGAGCCAGAGAGGGACTCAGAAGGCCCTATCTCAAGGCAGGTTGCGCCTGGTCTTCATTCTTGTTTGTTGTCTTGGTCCTGTGAGATGGTTAGACAACGCGAAGGGTCCTGAAGAAGGACGGCCGACGCGCGGCTCCCATGGTGGGTGACAGTCAATAGGCGATAGTCATAGGTAGATTAAGCATGGAAAGCATACTGGCTTAAGTAAATGTAGGGAAGACGCATGCCACTGGGTCCGGCCCAAGCGGCTTGGGGATGATGCAGCCCGTGGGGCGCCCCCAACAGGGTAAGCTAAAGACATAAAAGGAAAGATAGATGCCACAGGGACAGACCCACGCGGCCTGGGAATGATGCAGCCTTGGGGGCGCTCCCAGCTGAATGAACTTTGGAAAACGTCACCTGGTCCTGTTGATGAAGGCAAGTTGGGGTAGCTGAAGGCGTGCGGCGAAGGGGCTGCCCCTCACGAGCCATCGGGGCCCTGAGCCTCGGGAGGCTCTGGGGGTCCAGGGGGTTCCTTGAGGACCGTCTTTATCTCCGTCAGCATCGCATGGTGCCTGGCCTCCTGAGCCGCCAAGATTCTTCGTAGGTTGCATTGATAGGCGGCCACCATGCTCGGCAGGCCAAAGGGCATGCGAACATAGCTGTGAGGTGGGCCCTCGCAGCGTCCCACGCGGGAAGGCCAGAGAACCTCCTGAGAAGCGGCCCGATTGAGCCCTGGAACGTTGATGCAGACGCGCAGCCCGACATCCTCGCCTGAATGGGGAGTTGCGCCTGGTGAGCGGTGGCCACCGCCCATGGCCCTTGCGTCTTGCAGTTCCTGAGTGGTCTTGGTGATGAACTCCTGAGCGGTGGGCACTCATTGCCATGTGTTCTCTTGAGGGAAACGTGCTGTGAAGCACGCCTCCAAGTGGTGACCAAGCGCCTCCCTCATGATGTTGGCAAAGTCTGAGGCCCTCCAAAAGAGAGCCCCCGAGCCCTGCCCAAGAGGGGCGCTGGGCGCACTTTCTTATGCGATGGAGGGAGACGGCCCAGGCGCGGGCGCCGATCCTGACTAGGCACCGCTTTCCTGAGGCCCTGCTTGGCACAGCTTCTTCTTCTTGGGGGTGGCCTCAGGAGGGTGCTCGCCCTGGCTGTCGGGGTCGTTGATTGCTGTAGCTTGGAAGGCATGCTCGAGGGATCACACCGCGTCTCTTTCTTCGCATGGTAATGTGATGATTCCGCCGCTTCCTGGCATCTTGAGGACATTGTAGCCATGATGGGTCACCGCCATGAACTTGGCCAGGGCTGGATACCCAAGGATGGCGTTGTATGGCAGGTGGATGTAGGCGACGTCGAAGTCGATGAGTTCGGTGCGGTAGTTGTTGCATTCTCCGAAGGTGACGGGGAGGCGGACCTGCCCGATCGGGGTAGTAGATCCGTCGGTCACTCCTGAGAAAGGCTTGGTAGGCCGAAGCTGGTCATATGGCACTTGGAGGTTGTCGAACATGTTGACAGACAGGACATTGAGCCCTGCGCCACCGTCGATGAGGGTCTTGGTAACTTGCACGTTGCAGATGAACTGTGAACAGAGCATTGGGAGGACGCCTGCAGTAGCCACGCACTTGAGCTGATCTGCCGAGCTGAACGTGATGGGGCCCCTGGACCATCTGACCGGGCGTGTGGCCTCGAGCTTGGGAAGAACTGCATTCACTTCACGAGCAAATTGTTTGAAGATACGCTGCGAGGCTGGGGCTTGAGCTCTGCCCAAGATGCAGGCGATAGCGCGTGGCTCCTGGAAGCCCCTAGCCCCCTCATCTTGATGGTGGCCGTCATTCCTTCTGGGTGGTGGCGGTAATGGAGGAAGGCCAGCGTTGCCTTGAGGACGAGCCTCATGACGCTGGTCCCTCCAAGCGCCCTCGCGAGGCTGATCCTGCCAGCGGTCCTCACGAGGCCGGTCGTGCCACTCCTAGCGCGGGCCACGGTCGTCCTAGCGTCCGCCACCACGTCCTCCTCCTCAGTCGTAGTCCCGATCACTACGCTCGGGGCGTCGACCGAAGCGTGCTTCTCAAATGGCTCTGAGCTCTTGACAGTCGCCGGTGTTGTGGGTATGCAAGTTATGGAAGGCGCAGAACGGTCGTGTAACGCCCTTGATGTGGCTATATCTCCCACGTGTCGAAGCACGACTTAGAGGCATAACCGCATTGAAAGCAATGTCGCAAGTGAGGTAATCTTCACACAACCCATGTAATACATAAGGGACAGAGATAAATAGTTGGCTTACAATCGCCACTTCACACAATACATGAATAAAGCATTACAATCATCCAAATACAATCAAGGTCCGACTACGGAACCAAAATAAAAGAAGACTACCCCAATGCTACACAGATCCCCGATCGACCCCAACTGGGCTCCACTACTGATCAACTAGAATGAAACAACACAAAGGACAAGATCTTCATCGAGCTCCTCCTTGAGCTTGGTTGCGTCATCTGCACGGTTCAACGGCACCTGCAAGCTGGTTTTGGAAGTATCTGTGAGTCACGGGGACTCGGCAATCTCACACCCTCGCGATCAAGACTATTTAAGCTTATGGGTAAGGTAAAAGTATGAGGTGGAGCTGCAGCAAGCGACTAGCATATATGGTGGCTAAACATACGCAAATGAGAGCGAGAAGAGAAGGCAAAGCGCGGTCGAGAAACTATGATCAAGAAGTGATCCTAGAACAGCCTACGTCAAGCATAACTTCAACATCGTGTTCACTTCCCGGACCCCGCCGAGAAGAGACCATCATGGTAACACACACAGTTGATGTATTTTAATTAAGGTCAACTTCAGGTTTTCTACAACCGGACGTTAACAAATTCCCATCTGCCCATAACCACGAGCACGACTTTCGAAAGTTCAAATCCCTGCAGGGGTGTCCCAACTTAGCCCATCACAAGCTCTCACAGTCAACGAAGGATATTCCTTCTAGCGGGAAGACCCGATCAGGCTCAGAATCCCGGTTACAAGACATCCTCGACAATGGTAAAGCAAGTCCAGCAAGACCACCTGCTGTGCCGACAAATCCCGATAGGAGCTGCACATATCTCGTTCTCAGGGCACACCGGATAAGCTAAGCGTACAGGAGCCAACGTAACCCAAGTTGCCAAGGGACGGTTTGCTAGGATAAGGTGGGTTAGAGGCTTGGCTTAACAATATGGGAGGCATGATAAGTAAGTGGTAGGTATCGCATCATAGGCATAGCAAAAGAGCGAGCAACTAGCAAGCAAAGATAGAAGTGATTTCGAGGGTATGGTCATCTTGCCTGAGATCCCGCAAGGAAGAAGAACGAGTCCACGAAGAAGATAAACGGACATAGTCGAACGGTTCCTCACAGACGCGACGTTATCGGAACCAACCCGAAGAAGCAACACCGGAAAGAAAAAGAAGCACACAACATAGTAAACAACCAACACACGAACATGGTATGATAGGCGGGATGCGGTATGTGATGCATATGCAAGATTTGATAAGGAATGATTGAACCAGGCCTCAACATGGAAATCCAAGAGTGCCACTGGAAAGGTGAGGTGATTTCGGTTGAAATCGATATAAAGATCACCAGAATCGGATACACGGTTTGGAAATGGCAAGCAAAACAAATATGTCACCGGACTGCGATAAACAGCAAGTAGTTATCTAAATGCATCAAGTTAAATATGCTACAGCACTCAAACATGGCAACAAAATACATGGCAGGGATCCACTCATGATGCATGGCAAAAGATGAACACTGAGCTATGGCTAATTCACTCATTAACAGGCTCAAACAAGCATGGCAAAAGTGTAAATGATAACATGTTTCAGACTTAGTGAAATTAACACAAGTCTGGAATTTATTATCAGGAAGCACACTTTAGAGCATTAAAACTACATGCTATAGGAACTTAACATGGCAAAGCAAGGCATGGAATGAAGCTACTCAAAGAAATTAAGAAAAGTACCTTAGTGACCTTGAGCCAAAAGGGATCAGAGAATACAATTGCAAGCATGTGAACATGGCAAAAACTTAAACAGATTCAGACTTAGAGAAAAACTGGAGCATGCAAAACAGTTAACGAGTAGGCATGTTTACGAGCTCGATACACTCACTACAGAGCATGGCATGACAAACTAAGCATACATCCATCAAGAATACATGGCATAGAAGCTATACATGGCAAGAACAACAACATAGCATGCACGGATCACTAGGAAACAACCTCGGCAAAATCGCTAAACAAGTTAACAATCTGCCAGGAACATTTTATAGCAAAAGTAGAGCTCGATTGACTCAAGCTAAGGTGATCCATAAATGCAAACAAAGACATGGATGGATAGAGCACCACCATGTTAACAAAACATCCTTACTGATCATGCTCAAAAGAGGCACGGATCACTAGGAAACAACATGAACATATGGCATAACAACAAAAACAAAACAAGGACTTAGTGAAATTCTAAGTCCCTGAAATCAGCATTACCGATTACGCTACTTTGCAAGCTTGTGCTAGTCACCACAAATGTCACAAAAATACATGGCAAGCACCTATGTAAAGATGGCATGGCATATAACAAAACACATGTAGAGCTCAGGGTCATAGCATGCACACATTAATCATGGAAAAAATGACAAAAAGCTATTTGCTGAAACAGATCTGACAAATTCATCACATAGGCCTCTTCCAACAGCATTTCGGGCACCAAGATGAGCTCAAATGAAAATGATGCAATGAGATGAAATGATGTACTCATCGAGACGAACATTTTGATATGCTACACGCACAAATCGGATCTACGATGAGAGAGTTATGACATGATGAAAATGGCATGAAAAGTATGCAGATCTGGAACTTAGTGAAAAAAAAACACCCAAGCGTAGCATAGCTAAAGGTCGCTCGGGGCAGAGGTTTGGGTGTGTCTCACCCCATGGGCTTGGCCCAAATGAGGAGGGGGCAATGGGCCGCTGGATCTGGGGCTGGCCAACCCATTAACGCAGGCGGAGGCCCAGGGCGAAGGAGTCGTCCTCCTCGCGCGCTCCTCTCAGGCAGGAGGCCATGGCCGTGGCGCAGGAGACAGGGAACGCCGGCGGCAGCAAGGATGGTCTCTCCGGCGATGACGGCGAGCGCAGAGGCCGGGAATGGATGCGGGGCAGGACGCAGAGGACGGATCCGGGTGTGGCTCCTCCGGATCCGGTCGGGAGATGGAGGGAACGACGAACTCGAAGCTCTGGCGCCGGTGAGTTCCTGCGGGACGGAGGCAGTGAGCGAGAGGCCAGAGAGGCAGGAGAAGAAACAGCGGGGGCGGCGCGGGCTCACCCGGACGGCAGCGGCATGCTACGAGGAAAGACGGGGCGGCGGCGGAGCGCAGGGAGGCGAGGCGCTCGGCGAAGGAGCTCCGGCGAGGGCTCACCGGAGCCGGTGGCCGGCGACGAGGCCCCCAGGAGGCGCAAGCGATCCGGATCGAGCGACGGGAACTCGGGCCGCTGATGGACGAGCGGCGGCGGCGCGCGGGCCTGCGCGGGCCCGCGATGGGCTCCGCGGGCCGCGGCGAAGTGGGGCGGCGCGCGGGCTGAGGTTGCGGCGCCCTATTGGAGGAGGGAGGCGGCGAAGGCGACGTGGCGGCTCCTGATTGGCCGGAGTGATGTGGCGGCGGGGTGGACATGTCCGGACGACGTGGGAGGAAGTGTCCGGCGGCGCGGGAAGGAGTTTTTAGGGTTTCGTCTGCGCGAATTTCGGAGGGGGTCACATATATATAGGTAGAGGGAGCTACGAGAGTCCAAATGAGGTGCGGTTTTCGGCCATGCGGTCGTGATCGAACGACCGAGATGATGGAGGGGGTTTAGGTGGGTTTTGGGCCACTTTGAAGAGGTGTTGGGCTGCAACACACACGAGGCCTTTATGGTCCCTCGGTTAACCGTTGAAGTATCAAACGAAGTCCAAATGGCACGAAACTTGACAGGCGGTCTACCGGTAGTAAACCAAGGCCGCATGACAAGTCTCGGTCCAATCCGAAAACGTTTAACACCCGCACACGAAAAGAGGTAGAACGGGACACCGGGTGACATAGGAGCACCGGAATGCAAAACGGACAACGGGGAAAATGCTCGGATGCATGAGACGAACATGTATGCAAATGGAATGCACATGATGACATGATATGAGATGCATGACACGCAAGCAATGACAAGGCAACAACAGCGAATAACTGGAAGACACCTGGCACATCGGTCTCGGGGCGTTACAACACTCCACCACTATGAGAGGATCTCGTCCCGAGATCTAGAATGGCACTGGAGGGAAAACGGAAGAGAAAAGAAGAGGTAAAACTAAGTTGCTTCTTTGACAAACGAGTGAAACCAAAGAACCTTGAAAAGGTTAAGCCACTTGGAGAAAATAATACAAAGAAGATGAACAAGGTGAGACACTCCGTTGGGAAGAGGAATGAAGAAGAACAAATTCGGACAGCACTCTTGTTAGAACAAGGTAGAGAAGAAATAAGGATGATATAATTTGGGCAGCATTCCGACTGAAAAGAAAAGGAATTGAATAAGAACTTGGCAAGATGAGAGTATGCTAGATGAAATCAACAACACACTGCCTCCGGAACAAAAGAATAGATGATAAATAATTGAGATAGGAGAATGGCGAAGAAAATGCCAACTTCTGCCACAAAAGAGCTTGAAAAGGCATCCTTAGGGGAAGGGTCGAACGGAATTGTTGGAAAACCAACAACGAAAAGAATAAGCTTGATATGGTCTTATGGAATGCATCTCAAATTATGAGGTGACCACCTGCCACTCACGGGGAAAAGAATTGGATTGATATGAACGAGGAGACGAGAAACTTATTTCATCAGGAGGGTAGATGAAGAACTTGGATCATATATGAGCACCATAAATAGCAGCGATCCTTAGGGAAGGTTTTAGGTGAAATATAACCCTAGATAAATCCAATGACGAGATTGATGGATTTAAAATACCTCATTCTTAACAACATGTGAATCATGAGACATGAACTCAAATTATCAAGAATGACATAATACCACCTCGAATGATACGGTTGAAAGAATTGCACTTTAAAATGCAAGATAAAGAATACTTGAGCTCCTCTGAAAAGAATCTCGATGAACACTTCGAGAAAGAATTAAATCCTTGATGAACCATCTTGTTGAGCCTTCATGAGAACTCCGGTAATAAAAGAATGATCAAACGAAAAGAAAGAGAAGTTGAAAGCACAAGGTGAATCCTTGTAATGATTTAGATGGATCTTCGTGGTGAAATAATTGAAAAAGGTTGGAACTCCGGGAAGAAGAGAAGATGAACAATTGAAATCAGGAATTTGATGAGCCTCCGGAATAAAGAATTAAACGCTTGGATGAAACAAGAATAAGAATTACATTATGCTTATCCTTCACCAATTAAATTGATGACAAGCAACGGACCGCATACGACTTATTCTCGTAGAAAGGATTTAAGATAGATATATCGCAAACTTGAGAAAGGTCTTCAACGAACCACCGGTAGGGTTGGAAAGAAAAAGTCAATTGAGATTATAACGAAGGAAGAAGAATCTTGGAAGAGCCACCGGTAGAATTGAAAAATGCACGAAGTAAAGGGATGAATCACCGGGTAAGAATAAAAAAAACGATTAAAACATGAAGAAACACCGGGAAGAGTTAGCCATTAAACGAAGATGCTTGAGAGAATTTAGATCCATGAGAACGAAGAGATTACGAGCTGATTAGAGCATCCTTGATTTAAGCACCGGTATGATTTAAAGTATGAGAGTTGAAAGCTGGAATGAATAAATCTTAGATGGTGGGCTCCGGATAATCAAACTGAAAAGACTCCTGAATTACTCCGGATGGGTGAAAAGAAATTCTCACAACCGAAACAATTATGGGAGAATGGCAGAGAATGGGGCAAGATTTAAAAGAAACTCTTCTTCGGCCTTCAAAATCTGAGAATGACGATGAGAAACACCACCAAATTGTTGAGACACTCCGAAATGATTAAAAGAGGAGAGGTTGAGCCAACGATGAAAAGAATTTGAAAGAATTTGGAGATAACATATGACTGATGATGAATCATTCTTACGTCAAACTTCAAAAAGAATTTAGGATAGCTCCGGGAAAATACAAGAGTCAGGTAAGATCCTGGAAAAGACCTGTGGGTTAGGGCCCACTCAAAAGAAACACCATAGAACAATTTAAAAGAGAGAATGCACCGGTTGAATTAAATGGCTTGAATAAGGTAAGACCTCGAAAATAGCTTGGATTGATCAAGAATAGACGCATTAATCTTCCAAGATATCTTCAGTACAACGGAACAAATGGAAAACGAGAGGTGAATAATTTAGAAGTGCACCGGCATAAGAAAGCATTTGAAACAAGGAAATGATATGATCGACAAAGCTAGAATTGAATCCACCGGAGAAGAAAAGAATGAATAATGATGAACTTGAGGCTCCGTTAGTATCTTCATGAGCATCACCGGATAAGAACATTCAAAGACAAGAATGAAGAGTCTTCACATGAATAAAATGGATACTTTATTAAGATATATGAGTCCTTGAAGAAAGAAAAAACAAGGGAGGGAGGGCGGGAAAACAAAGGCAATTTGGGATGAATGAAATGAACACCGTTGAAAAGAACTGAGATTGGATCTTGCAAATGTTGAAGTGATCGGATCCACTTGAAGAGAAAAACTCCTCGGTTGAAAAAGGATTGACATGACAATCCCGATTATCAAGAAGGATTAGTATTCACATCGGAGTATGAGAACACCGTTTAGGAAAGATATGGAATCAACATTTGACTTTGAAGCAACTCGAATACCACAACTCAAAACAAAACAAAGGATTGGCTTGCAAAATAAGCCGGAACAAACATATGATAGAGATTTCGTCCAAAGTTTCCGTGGTGGGGCCTACACGGGCTCAATCGTACAGCACCATCATGTACAAGGCAGTGCACATGACATACGAAGAGTCCCCGAGTCGGCATAGCCAAGGACTCTTTAAGACACAACGAGACCACTGTAAAACCAACCGTGGATAGGCGGAACACTAGACGTCGAACCCCAATTTCATATCATACATCTGTCGGAAAGAAGTCCTAAGAGCTACTTGAATTCCCACTTATAAACTCCCGAAATTTTCCGGTTATGCAATCAGGTGTTGGGGATACAGGGGAAGCATAATATCTCACCCAAATCTAGCAAATCCTACATCCAGCTGTATCCATCCTTCAACACATAACCAAGAAACCTTCGGAAATCATCTACCTCAACCTTCAAAAAGCATCCGTTATACGAGTTATGGCAATACTCCTGAACTCCCATCCCAGTACTGGGTGGCGTCGAGGTTATCTCACCAACAACTGCATAAAAGAGATTTTTGATGTCGGCGAAACTAATCTCAGGTATTCCAGAACTGCAACGATAAAATTGTGACAACAACACCTCGGAGCTCAACTCCCCGGGACACTGCCACAACCCCTAAATGACAGGAGGCACCAAGAACAATGTTCTCGTCACAAAACCATCGGAACGATTCCAAGATACCCGCGTGATCCTAAAATTTTTTTTAGTGAAATTTGAGAAGAGAAGAGTCAAAACTCTACGTCAGGATGCCTCACCAGAGCGACGAAGGGACTGAGGAGTAAAAAGAAGTCCTAACTCTCCGATATATATAATTCCTAAATGACTCAAAACATTTCTAGACTCAATAACGCCAGCAATTCGATCAAGCAGGGGGCACCTAAGGTCGAGGAAGGCTCTGATTACCAACTTGTAACGCCCTTGATGCGGCTATATCTCCCACGTGTCGAAGCACAACTTAGAGGCATAACCGCATTGAAAGCAATGTCGCAAGTGAGGTAATCTTCACACAACCCATGTAATACATAAGGGACAGAGATACATAGTTGGCTTACAATCGCCACTTCACACAATACGTGAATAAAGCATTACAATCATCCAAATACAATCAAGGTCCGACTACGGAACCAAAATAAAGTAAGACTACCCCAATGCTACACAGATCCCCGATCGACCCCAACTGGGCTCCACTACTGATCAACTAGAACGAAACAACACAAAGGACAAGATCTTCATCGAGCTCCTCCTTGAGCTTGGTTGCGTCATCTGCACGGTTCAACGGCACCTGCAAGCTGGTTTTGGAAGTATCTGTGAGTCACAGGGACTCAGCAATCTCACACCCTCACGATCAAGACTATTTAAGCTTATGGGTAAGGTAAAAGTATGAGGTGGAGCTACAGCAAGCGACTAGCATATATGGTGGCTAAACATACGCAAATGAGAGCGAGAAGAGAAGGCAAAGAGCAGTCGATAAACTATGATCAAGAAGTGATACTAGAACAGCCTATGTCAAGGATAACTCCGACACCGTGTTCACTTCCCGGACCCCGCCGAGAAGAGACCATCACGGTAACACACACGGTTGATGTATTTTAATTAAGGTCAACTTCATGTTTTCTACAACCGGACATTAACAAATTCCCATCTGCCCATAACCGCGGGCATGACTTTCGAAAGTTCAAATCCTGGTAGGGGTGTCCCAACTTAGCCCATCACAAGCTCTCACGGTCAACGAAGGATATTCCTTCTAGCGGGAAGACCCGATCAGGCTCGAAATCCCGGTTACAAGACATCCTCGACAATGGTAAAACAAGTCCAGCAAGACCACCCGCTGTGTCAACGAATCCCGATAGGAGTTGCACATATCTCGTTCTCAGGGCACAGTGGATAAGCTAAGCGTACGGGAGCCAACGTAACCCAAGTTGCCAAGGGACGGCCCCGCACGGTGCTCTGGGTTGGACCAACACTTAGAGAAGCACTGGCCCGGGGGGTTAAAATAAAGATGACCCTTGGGCTGGCCGACCCAAAGGAAAAAAAGGCTAGGTGGCGAAAGGTAAAACCAAGGTTGGGCCTTGCTGGAGGAGTTTTATTCAAGGCGAACTGTCAAGGGGTTCCCATTATAACCCAACCGCGTAAGGAACGCAAAATCTGGGAACATAACACCGATATGACGGAAACTAGGGCGACAAGAGTGGAACAAAACACCAGGCAAAAAGCCGAGACTTCCACCCTTTACCAAGTATATAGATGCATTAACTAAATAAGAGATATTGTGATATCCCAACAAAATATCCATGTTCCAACATGGAACAAGCTCCGATCTTCACCTGCAACTAACAACGCTATAAGAGGGGCTGAGCAAAGCGATAACATAGCCAAACAACGGTTTGCTAGGATAAGGTGGGTTAGAGGCTTGGCTTAACAATATGGGAGGCATGATAAGTAAGTGGTAGGTATCGCAGCATAGGCATAGCAAAAGAGCGAGCAACTAGCAAGCAAAGATAGAAGTGATTTCGAGGGTATGGTCATCTTGCCTGAGATCCCGCAAGGAAGAAGAACGAGTCCACGAAGAAGACAAACGGACGTAGTCGAACGGGTCCTCACAAACGCGACGTTATCGGAACCAACCCGAAGAAGCAACACCAGAAAGAAGCACACAACATAGTAAACAACCAACACACGAACATGGTATGATATGCGGGATGCGGTATGTGATGCATATGCAAGATTTGACAAGGAATGACTGAACCTGGCCTCAACTTGGAAATCCAAGAGTGCCACTGTAAAGGTGAGGTGATTTCGGTTGAAATCGATATAAAGATCACCGGAATCGGATGCACGGTTTGGAAATGGCAAGCAAAACAAATATGTCACCGGTCTACGATAAACAGCAAGTAGTCATCTAAATGCATCAAGTTAAATATGCTACAGCACTCAAACATGGCAACAAAATACATGGAAGGGATCCACTCATGATGCTTGACAAAAGATGAACACTGAGCTACGGCTAATTCACTCACTAATAGGCTCAAACAAGCATGGCAAAAGTGCAAATGATAACAGGTTTCAGACTTAGTGAAATTAACACAAGTCTGGAATTTATTATCAGGAAGCACACTTTAGAGCATTAAAACTACATGCTACAAGAACTTAACATGGCAAAGCAAGGCATGGCAGGAAGCTGCTCAAAGCAATTAACAAAAGTCCCTTAGTGACCTTGAGCCAAAAGGGATCAGAGAATACAATTGCAAGCATGTGAACATGGCAAAAACTTAAACCGATTCAGACTTAGAGAAAAACTGGAGCATGCAAAACAGTTAACGAGTAGGCATGTTTACGAGATCGATACACTCACTACAGAGCATGGCATGACAAACTAAGCATACACCCATCAAGAATACATGGCATAGAAGCTATACATGGCAAGAACAACAACATAGCATGCACGGATCAATAGCAACAACCTCGGCAAAGTCGCTAAACAAGTTAACAATCTGCCAAGAACATTTCATAGCAAAAGTAGAGCTCGATTGACTCAAGCTAGGGTGATCGACAAATGCAAAAAAAAGACATGGATGGATAGAGCACCACCATGTTAACAAAACATCCTTACTGATCATGCTCAAAAGAGGCACAGATCACTAGGAAACAACATGAACATATGGCATAACAACAAAAACAAAACAAGGACTTGGTGAAATTCTAAGTCCCTGAAATCAGCATTACCGATTACGCTACTTTGCAAGCTTGTGCTAGTCACCACAAATGTCACAAAAATACATGGCAAGCACCTCTGTAAAGATGGCATGGCATATAACAAAACACATGTAGAGCTCAGGGTCATAGCATGCACACATCAATCATGGTAAAAATGACAAAAAGCTATTTGCTGAAACAGATCTGACAAATTCATCACATAGGCCTCTTCCAACAGCATTCCGGGCATCAAGATGAGCTCAAATGAAAAAGATGCAATGAGATGAAATGATGTACTCATCCAGACGAATATTTTGATATGCTACACACATAAATCGGATCTACGATGAGAGAGTTATGACATGATGAAAATGGCATGAAAAGTATGCAGATCTGGAACTTAGTGGAAAAAAACACACCCGAGCGTAGCATAGCTAAAGGTCGCTCGGGCAGAGGTTAGGGTGTGTCTCACCCCATGGGCTTGGCCCAAATGAGGAGGGGGCGATGGGCCGCTGGATCTGGGGCTGGCCGGCCCATCAACGCATGCGGAGGCCCATGGTGAAGGAGTCGTCCTCCTCGCGCGCTCCTCTCAGGCAGGAGGCCATGGCGGCGGCGCCGGAGACAGGGAACGCCGGCGGCAACAAGGATGGTCTCTCCGGAGACGACGGTGAGCGCGGAGGCTGGGAATGGATGCGGGGCAGGACGCAGAGGACGGATCCGGGCATGGCTCCTCCGGATCCGGTCGGGAGATGGAGGGAACGACGAACTCGAAGCTCTGGCGCCGGTGAGTTCCTGCGGGACGGAGGCAGTGAGCGAGAGGCCAGAGAGGGCGGAGAAGAAACAGCGGGGGAGGAGCGGGCTCACCCGGACGGCAGCAGCGTGCCACGAGGCATGACGGGGCGGCGGACGAGCGCAGGGAGGCGAGGCGCTCGGCGGAGGAGCTCCGGCGAGGGCTCACCGGAGCCGGTGGCCGGCGACGAGGCCCCCAGGCGGCGCAAGCCATCCAATTCGAGCGACAGGAACTCAGGCCACAGATGGACGAGCGGCGGCGGCGCGCGGGCCTGCGCGGGCCCATGATGGGCTCCGCGGGGCGCGGCGAAGTGGGGCGGCGCGCGAGCTGAGGTGGCGGCGCCCTATTGGAGGAGGGAGGCGGCGGAGGCTACGTGGCGGCTCCCGATTGGCAGGAGTGATGTGGCAGCGGGGTGGACATGTCCGGACGGCGCGGGAGGAAGTGTCTGGCGGCGTGGGAAGGAGTTTTTAGGGTTTTGTCTGCGCAAATTTCGGAGGGGATCACATATATATAGGTAGAGGGAGCTAGGAGAGTCCAAATGAGGTGTGGTTTTCGGCCACGCGATCGTGATCGAACGACCGAGATGATGGAGGGGGTTTTGGTGGGTTTTGGGCCACTTTGAAGAGGTGTTGGGCTGCAACACACACGAGGCCTTTACGGTCCCTCGGTTAACCGTTGAAGTATCAAACGAAGTCCAAATGGCACGAAACTTGACAGGAGGTGTACCGGTAGTAAACCAAGGCCGCATGACAAGTCTCGGTCCAATCTGAAAACGTTTAACACCCGCACACAAAAAGAGGTAGAACGGGACACCGGGTGACATAGGAGCGCCGGAATGCAAAACAGACAACGGGGAAAATGCTCGGATGCATGAGACGAACATGTATGCAAATGGAATGCACATGATGACATGATATGAGATGCATGACACGCAAGCAATGACAAGGCAACAACAGCGAATAACTGGAAGACACCTGGCACATCGATCTCGGGGCGTTACAGGTCGGCTGCCCTTGGATGACTCGGGCTGGTCTCTGCCGCGCTTGGTGTCTGGCTCCGCCACGAGCACGGCTGCTCCCTTGCGCTTCACGTCCTTGGCCTTGGTCTTCTTCTCCTCCGGGTCTGCAGCAGGGAGCTCGAGGAGGGATAGGCGCCCCTCCTCAGCTCTTGCACACTTGGTCGCGATGTTGAATAGCTCCAAGGTCGTGCACAACTCCTCATGGATGGCGAGCTCCTCTTTCATCTTGACACCGTCTGAGTACGCTAAGATGATGGCCTCGTTGGTCACCTTGGGGATCTTGATTCGCGCGCTGTTGAAGCGCTGAATGTACTTTTGCAGGGTCTCTCCAGGTTGTTGCTTGATGCGGCGCAGGTCACCCGCGACCGGGGGGCGGTCGCGAGTCCCCTGGAAGTTGGCGATGAAGTGGTTGCGCATCTCGTCCCAGGATGAAATTGAGCCTGGAGGCAGGTTCAGGAGCTAGGAGCGGGAGCCATCCTTGAGAGCCATGGGAAACCAGTTCACCATGACTTCCTCGTCGCCGTTGGCCGCCTCGATGCTCGGCTCATAGAGCTGCAGGAACTCCGCGGGGTCGGGGGTGCCGTCGTAGCGAGGAGGTAGATCTGGCTTGAACTTGCCCAGCCAGGCGATGCTACGCAGCTCGGGGGTGAAGGTGCGGCAGCCGGCCGTGGTCACCGGTGCCCGCCTTGGAGGTGGAGATTGGTCTTGGCGCCCGCACGCCGCTACGGCAAGTGGCGCAGGGCCCTGCCACAGCAAACGATCTTGGCACAGCGGTGCAAGGAGCGGCGGAGCAGTCGCTTGCGGTCGAAGGACTTCTTGACAGCTTCTTTCTTCACGCGCGGGCGCCGGACGTGGTGGGTCGTGCCGCGGAGCCACGTGCCTTGGCTCTAGGGTGTCGTCTTGGGGCAGAGGTGCTTCATGAGCTGCGTCACCTGTGGCTGGCAGAGGGCGAGGCATAGAGTGGGACGGTGCAGGGGAGCCCCCTGCGGTGCGGACAAGCTCGGCGATGCGGTCAAGCCAGTCCTCGTAGAGGTCATCGACCGGGCGGTACCGCAGAAGCTCGTGCGCCATGAGGAGCGCGACCCATGTGTCCGTGGGAACGCAACGAGTGTGAGACGACGAACCAGCAGGAGTCAGTGATGGAGTGGCGATGCGGCCGTCCTGTCGCACCGAGGGGTGCAGCAAGGATGCTTGCTGCTCATTCCCCGCTGGGCCGATGGCGGCGTTGGCGGCACGCGACAGAGAGCGATGGGGTGGCCCACCGACAGGGGCTGTCTGAGCGATGCGGGTGGCAAGGGCAGCCCGGCGCTCGGCACTCGCGCGACGTGCGTCTGCCATGGACACGATCAAGCGACGTGACGCGGAGCGACGGGAAGGAAGCTTCGGCACACCCCTACCTGGCGCGCCAAATGTTGGATCACGGGTTCCGGTAGAACCCTTAAGGTTCGAACACTGGGGTGCGCGCGAAGATCTCCCCCCTATTGATCCACGTCCTAACATAGCTAATATTTCATGAACAAACTCGACGAACTCACAACACAAAGGACACAAGATTTATACTGGTTCGGGCCACCATTGTGGTGTAATACCCTACTCCAGTGTGGTGGTGGTGGATTGCCTCTTGGGCTGAGGGCGAATAGTACAAGGGGAGGAACAGCCTCCTGAGGTTGAGGTGTTCTTGTGCTTGGTGAACTTGTGTGGTTGAGGATGACCTTAATGATCTCTCCCTCTATGGCGGTGGCTAGTCCTATTTATAGGGGCCCTGGTCCTCTCCCCAAAAATTGAGCGGGAAGGGAGCCAACAACGGCCAATTTGAAGGGGGGCAGCTAGTACAAGCTATCCTGACAAAAGCAGTCTTCGCCTGCCAAAGGATCTGGTGCTAATGCCGTCTTGGGCTTCACGGTGACCTCCGTCTTGCCGTCCTTCTGGTCTTGGTCTCGTTGCACCAATATGGAAACCTTTGCTGGATGCCTCGGTACTCCGCGCCTGGGCTTGCCCCCTTAGCACCAAAGAGGAAACAAGGACGCTGCGTGCGCTGGCGCCCGCCTGGTCTCGATTGTCATGGCTTACGTTCCGGCCTTGAACTCTCCGCCCCTCACGAGCCAGCCTGGTGAGGCCGCTCCTGAGGAGGTCTTGTGTCGTCCGCCTCGCGAGGCTTGGCCCCTCACGAGGGTCTTGATTCTTGTTGATGAAGATGGGCCGTATAGGCCTGCTAGCAAAGCCACGCCATGGGCCGCAGGTAGGCAAGTCTGGGGACCCCCGTTCCCAGAACGTCGACAAGTTGCTCTAGAAGAGGCATATCCTGCATGTTTGACCATGTAAATTTCCTGCCCTTTAAAGGAAGTTCCAGAAGCCCCATGTGACCTATAATTTCATTGAAAATGAACATGTCGTTCACATCACCACCCGGGAGATTCGTATTATCAAGTGATCTAATGAAATTAAAATCCCCCATTAAAATCCATTTCTGCTCCAGCTCAATCTCTAAGTTATAAATCCAGTTAACAAAGTCATCTCTCATTTGACCCTGACAAGGACCATAAATATTCACCAGAAACCACTGCTCATTATTATGCATTGAGGTGAAATGTATGATAATAGCATATGGTTTTACTTCCACCAAAGTGCCCTGAAACGTGTCCGATCGCCATGCAGTTAGAAGACCACCTGAAGGACCCCTCGATGGAGATTAAACAAATTGATCGAAGCCAGAAGGACAGATACTTTTCATGGTGGCACGGGTGCAATTGGAGAGCTTTGTTTCCTGAAGGCAAACCATAGCACATTGACTTTCAGTCACCTTTCATCTAACAAAACGTTGTCTAGCTTCAAAGTTTAGACCTCGAACATTCCAATAGAGGATTTTTTAACTACGCGTGGTCACATGATTCATTAACAACCAAGATATAACAGATCAAAAGTAGCACAACATACAATGCCATACATCCCAAAACATAACAGATTTCACGAACACAGTTTGCAGCAACCATAACCAGATCCAACACAATGATAAAAGTAGAAAATTTAATAGGCCCCCCCCAGGCCAAAACAAGCAAGCTAACATAAACATTAAGTTGTGGAGGAAGAAGAGCCCTCCTTTGGATCAACCATAAGCTTGTCCGTCAATAGAAGGGAGGGATCAATCTCGAGCTCAGCTCCCACCGCCTGCAACACGTGAATCGGAGTGTGTGGAGGAGCATCATCTTGCTTGTCTTGGCGAGGAACCTCAGCATAAGTGGGCTGGGCCTTGGTGTCCATGGGCTTGGAGTGGGGACGCTTCTTCATGGGCTGAAGAGAGAGCTGTTGAAAAACCACATATTTGAAACCATCCAGCTTTGCCACGCTTCTGGTGCAACGCCCGAGAGACAAATCGACGGTGGGTGCAGGTACCTTCTTCTGACCTCTCTGCTTTTTCTTCTTGACTATTTTGTCCACAGAAAAAACCACCAATGTGGAGGAGACATCACTAGAGTCAGCAGGCAGGACATCTTCAAAAGCTGGGTCAGAAACAATAGGCAGATCATCAAAGAGAGCTCTGGCTATTGGCGTCGAACCATCACCGTTTTACGAGCAGGAACAAAGGAAGGCAAAGTAGGTACCAACAAGGACATTTTCTTTGACTCATCAAATGCAATTAACCAGGAACACTTGGAGTATATGATTGAGCTCATTGGCTTGAAGAAAATGGACCTTGGCACATTTTTGACAGAAAAATCAAACATCAGATTTTGAAAAGACCTCTTCCAAATCATTTCCAGGGGAAGAGGTGGTCCTACGACAATGAGTGCCATTCCAATGAAGATCTGATGATCCTGAATGACAGGGGTTGATAGGGCACAATTGCCAAGGGGTTCTCCAAAGGTTGTTGCACCAACTGAAGATCTTGCATAGGCTACAGAGGTAGATCATCATGCTGCTGAACATCGACATTCTGAACATGCCGCTCCACAAAAACTGATCCTTCCGGCTGGTCAATCACAATCGAGATCTGATCCTGTTCTGGAGCTGCGGGCTGCGGGGGCTGATCGCCCTCTGTGTCATCGCCCCACATAGCATTGCCCCAACCTTGTGCCACCTCATTGACAGTCGGTGGAGGATCCACAACAGAGGTATCATTCCAACCCAGCATCGGGTAAGGCGGCAGCACAAATGGCAGATTGTCAGCAATGAGATTTCCAGGTAGCGGATGAGGATTCCCGTCCAAAGGCAATGGGTCTTCATCATTTGGCATTTGATCTGCAAAGTATGCTCCCAAAACATAACATGCAACAGTCCATGAAACTTGAGTGCCACCCCACTCAGCATAATCACCAAAAACTACATCACACGGAACTAATGGTGTATCTGGAAAACTAGCTTCAACCAAAGTTCGGACAAGGTAAGGATCTTCACTATCCCAAGAGATAAACTTGCCAAAGGTGCCCACAGCTTGAGAGATGAACTCTGGAGTGTGGTAATCTAGGGGAATACCAATAAACATTAACCAGCCCTTACGAAAACCATGTGTCCCATTGAAGTTCTCCCCCTCATCATGTTTCATGAATCTAACAAAACGGTCATTGCCAAGGGGAAAAGGAGCATGCTGGATCAAGGTGTATCTTACTGACGGATCTCTAACTTGGAACAGACCAACCCCATGAAACCACGGCTGAGCAGAGCGAACCAAAATACCTTGACCTTGTAGAAATTGAATCACCTCCTCGCGCACTGGACCGAGAGGCCCCTCCGGTGCATGCATCACTTCAGCCACCATGTAATCCTCATGGCAGCATGGAGGGCATGCTGCAGGCGTGAAGGAGGTGCGGGGAAGGCGACGACCACCGCCGTCAATGATGTGGTGACCAGCTGGCACAAAACGCTGAGGATCGAGCCCGTAGTTCGCCATGGACGACGAAGAAGCTTTATTGGGGTTTTCTTTGTGCAAAGGAGGGGGTATGGCTGGGATGCAAAGGGGGCGGCGGCGATGGGACTAGACGGTCTATCCCAATAAGTCTGGCTCCCTTCCCATGACAAGCAGAGGTTTCTGAGATTTGTTGCAGAGAAATTGGCCTCCAAACCAATCTAGAGGAGCGCGCGAAATCATTACAATCTTGCCTAGAGTGACCCGGGCGAGAGCAAGCCGCACAGACCTCTCGCATTCCACAAGAAGATGACAGGTGGCCCCTCTGAGAGCAAACAATACATGTAGCAATGCGGTCCACCATGTCATCGACCATGGCTTCAAACTGACGTGCAGCCTCTTGCGAGGAAGGGATATCCTGAAAACTAGTCAATGGGCTTAGACTAGCAGAGCTGGCTGGCCCAGTATCAGCGTGGCGTGGGCTGGCAGACTGGTGGGCTTCCATAGGCATTGGGCCCAGATGAGCAATTTGAATAGGAGATAATCCCGCCTCCGTGATCCGTGGCTTTGTATCCTCAGCATGCACTGTCGTTCGTTCCACAGAAACCGGATCGCACATCGGATCAGGGATCACCGGCCGGCTGAACTCCAGCAATGGGGTTACCATGCCAAAAACAATTGGTGGATGAGCCACCATCCAAAGCAGGTCTTTAGGAGGGGACTGTCGAATGACCACACGCTCATGAGTAGGGAGATTGTACCCTCCATCCGTGATCGTATCAATACAATTTTGCGTTGCTAGGTATCTATATCCTTTGCAAGCAGAGTAACGCTCAAAAGTGGCAAAAGAGAGCTTCTTCCTAGCAGAGTAAGATGACTTTATAGAGGATCTACCAGCAGGTTTATGCATGGCCAAAAGACCTAAAGATGATCGGCGCTTTGTTGGACTAACTAGAATCCATTCAGCATCACACTCCTTCCTCCAAATCTTGAGCTCACGGATCCAATTAGGCCCCCCATTACCCCAAAGATGAAAGTAGCATTTGAACAGATCACAAGCAAAAGAACGAAGATCCATAATAATGAAACCAACTTGCTTGCAAGAAACTTGGAAAGAATAAACCTTATCCTTGATATGCTCCACAGGAAGATCAATTCCCAAGCCCCCAATTGCAGCCTCAAGAGCCGCAGCCACAGAATCCTCCGATAAACGTAAGGCATGACGGCTAAAAGAGACAACCAAAGTAAATGGCCTTCTTCGCCCCAAAGGATGAACCGTGTGACCAGTTGATTTGAAAACCTCATCAGAAAAAACCCTACCCTTGGAGAAATCCAAGCCAAGGGTAGATCCACTAGAAGAACCCATGGAAGATGGGTACTGCTTTGATCTAGAGGAGACGCCAGGAAGGATCGCTGGATGAGATCCACAGATTAGTGGATGAGGAAGGAGATCGTCGGAGAGGAGGTCAGCGCCGTGGTGCGAGGTGGGAGAGCCATCTTCCTTTGTACACCAAGTCTAGGTTTGTCCTCTTGTCCATTATACACAAGATTTAGGAGTGTAACTTTTCCCAAGGAAAAGTAGAGCATGATATACATGTTAGATAAACAAGTACATCACTGATACGTCCATTTTGCATCATGCTTTTATATCAATATTTATTGCATTATGGGCTGTTATTACACATTATGTCACAATACTTATGCCTATTCTCTCTTATTTTACAAGGTTTACATAAAGAGGGAGAATGCCAGCAACTGGGATTCTGGCTAGAAAAGGAGAAAATATTAGAGACCTATTCTGCACAGCTCCAAAAGTCCTGAAACTTCACGGATGATGTTTTCCAAATATATAAAAAACATTGAGTGCAAGAACATCACCATGGGGGCCACACCCTGCCCACGAGGGTGGGGGCGCGCCCTACCCCCTGGGCGCGCCCCCTACCTCATGGGCCCCCTTGTGGCCCTCCGGTGACCATCTTATGCTATATGGAATCTTTCGATGGGAAAAAAAGCATAAGCCATCTTCATGGACGAAACTCCGCCGCCACGGGGCGGAACCTTGGCGGAGCCAATCTAGGGTTCTGGCGGGGATGTTCTGCCGGGGAAACTTCCCTCCCGGAGGGTGAAATCATCACCATCGTCCTCACCAACGCTCCTCTCATTGGGAGAGGGCAATCTCCATCAACATCTTCATCAGCACCATCTCATCTCAAAACCCTAGTTCATCTCTTGTATCCAGTTCTTGTCTCAAAGTCCGGGATTGGTGCTAGTAGGTTGCTAGTAGTGTTAATTACTCCTTGTAGTTGATGCTAGTTGGTTTAATTGGTGGAAGATCATATGTTCAGATCCTATATGCACATTAATACCCCTCTGATTCTGAACATGTTTATGCTTTGTGAGTAGTTACTTTTGTTCCTGAGGACATGGGAGAAGTCTTGCTATTAGTAGTCATGTGAATTTGGTATTCGTTCAATATTTTGATGAGATGTATGTGGTCTCTCCTCTAGTGGTGTTATGTGAACGTCGACTACATAACACTTCACCATTATTTGGGCCTAGAGGAAGGCATTGGGAAGTAATAAGTAGATGATGGGTTGCTAGAGTGACAGAAGCTTAAACCCTAGTTTATGCGTTGCTTCGTAAGGGGCTGATTTGGATCCATATGTTTCATGCTATGGTTAGGTTTACCTTAATACTTTTGTTGTATTTGTGGATGCTTGCAATAGAGGTTAATCATAAGTGGGATGCTTGTCCAAGTAAGGGCAGCACCCAAGCACCGGTCCACCCACATACCAAATTATCAAAGTACCGAACGCGAATCATATGAGCGTGATGAAAACTAGCTTGACAATATTCCCATGTGTCCTCGGGAGTGCTTTACTTCATACAAGAGTTTGTCCAGGCTTGTCCTTTGCTACAAAAAGGATTGGGCTACCTTTCTGCACCTTATTTACTTTTGTTACTTGTTGCTCGTTACAATTATCTTATCACAAAACTATCTGTTACCACTTATTTCAGTACTTGCAGAGAATACCTTGTTGGAAACCGCTTATCATTTCCTTTTGCTCCTCGTTGGGTTCGACACTCTTACTTATCGAAAGGACTACGATAGATCCCCTATACTTGTGGGTCATCAAGACTCTTTTCTGGCGCCGTTGTCGGGGAGTGAAGTGCCTTTGGTAGGTGCAATTTGGTAAGGAAAAATTTATATAGTGTGCTGAAATTTACTGTCACTTGTTACTATGGAAAGTAATCCTCTGAGGGGCTTGTTCGGGGTATCTTCACCCCGACCAGTAGAGCAAAGAGTTGCTCCTCAACCTATTGAACCTACTGAAAATGAAAATGCTTGCTTTGAAATTCCTTTGGGTATGGTAGAAAAACTGCTAGCTAATCCTTTTTAGGAGATGGAACAAAACATCCTGATGAACATCTAATGTATGTGGATGAAGTTTGTGGATTATTTAAGCTTGTGGGTGTATGCGGAGATGTTGTTAAGAAGAAGGTCTTCCCTTTATCTTTGAGGGGAGAGGCATCGACATGGTATAGGCTATGTGATGATATGGAGTTTTGGAACTACAAACGATTGAAATTGGAATTTCATCAAAAGTTTTATCCTATGCATCTTGTTCATCGTGATCGCAATTATATATATAATTTTTGGCCTCGCGAAGGAGAAAGCTTCGCTCAATCTTGGGGGAGGCTTAAATCAATGTTACATTCATGCCCCAATCATGAGCTCTTAAGAGAAATGATTATTCAAAAAATTTATGCTCGGCTTTTTGATAACAATCGCACCATGCTTGATAATTTTTTGTGCTGGCTCTTTTATGATGAAGACTATTGAATTCAAATGGGATTTATTGGAAAGAATTAAACGCAACTCCGAAGATTGGGACCTCGACAATGGTAAGGAGTCAGGTATGACACCTAGTTTTGATTGTGTTAAATCTTTTATGGATACCGATATTTTTCATAAATTTAGAACTAAATATGGACTTGACTCTGAGATAGTAGCTTCTTTCTGTGAATCTTTTGCTGCTTATGTTGATCTCCCCAAGGAGAAGTGGATTAAATATCATCCTCCCATAGAAGTAAAAGTAGCCGCACCTATTAAAGTTGAAGAAAAGACTATTACTTATAATGATCCTATTGTTCCTACTTCTTATGTTGAGAAACCACCTTTCCCTGTTAGGATAAAGGATCATGCTAAAGCTTCAACTGTGGTTCGTAAAAGCAATATTAAAACATATACACCTCCTAAGCAAGTTAAAGTTGAACCTAATATTGCTATTGTTAAAGATCTCTTATCTGATAATATAGATGGGCATGTTATTTATTTCTGTGATGAAACTGCTAGAATTGCTAAACCCCGTGATACAGATAAACCTAGACTTGTGGTAGGTATGCCGGTTATTTCTGTTAAAATAGGTGATCATTGTTATCATGGCTTATGTGATATGGGTGCTAGTGCTAGTGCAATACCTATTGACTTATACAACGAAATTATGCATGACATTGCACCCATTGAGTTAGAAGATATTGATGTTACAATTAAACTTGCTAATAGAGATACTATTTCATCAATGGGAATAGTTAGAGATGTTGAAGTCTTGTATGGGAAAACTAAATATCCTGCTGATTTTCTTGTTCTTGGTTCCCCACAAGATAGCTTCTTTCCCATTATATTTGGTAGACCCTTCTTAAATACTGTTAATGCTACCATAGATTGTAAAAGAGATGTTGTTACTGTCGGTTTAGATGATATGACTCATGAATTTAATTTTTCTAAATTTAGTAGACAACATCGTGAAGAAGAATTACCTAGTAAAGATGAAATTATTGGTCTTGCCTCTATTGCCATACCCTCTAGTGATCCTTTAGAACAATATTTGCTAGACCATGAAAATGATATGTTTATGAATGAAAGAAGGGAATTAGATGAAGTATTCTTTAAACAGGAACCTATTCTAAAACATAATTTACCTGTTGAAATCCTAGGAGATCCTCCTCCACCCAAGGGTGATCCCGTGTTTGAGCTTAAACCGTTACCGGATACTCTTAAATACGCTTATCGTGATGAGAAAAAGATATATCCTGTTATTATTAGTGCTAACCTTTCAGAACATGAAGAAGAGAGACTATTGAAAATTCTGAAGAAGCACCGTGCTGCTATTGGGTATACTCTTGATGATCTAAAGGGCATTAGCCCCACTCGGGCATTAGTCCCACTCTATGCCAACATAAAATTAATTTGGAAGAAGATGCTAAACCAATTCGTGATCATCAACGCCGGCTGAATCCTAAAATGAAAGAAGTGGTAAGAAAGGAGATACTAAAGCTCCTTGAGGCAGGTATAATTTACGCCGTTGCTGATAGTTAGTGGGTAAGCCGTGTCCATTGTGTCCCTAAGAAGGGAGGTATTATTGTTGTTCCTAATGATAAATATGAATTGGTTCCTCAAATAATTATTATTGGTTATAGGATGGTAATTGATTTCCGCAAATTAAATATGGCTACTAAAAAGATCATTGCCCTTTACCTTTTATCGATCAAATGCTAGAAAGATTATCCAAACATACACATTTTTGCTTTCTAGATGGTTATTCTGGTTTCTCTCAAATACCTGTGTCAGCCAAAGATCAATCAAAGACTACTTTTACATGCCCTTTTGGTACTTTTTCTTATAGACGTATGCCTTTTGGTTTACGTAATGCACCTGCTACCTTTCAAAGATGCATGATGGCTATATTCTCTGACTTTTGTGAAAAGATTTGTGAGGTTTTCATGGAAAATTTCTACGTCTATGGATCTTCTTTTGATGATTGCTTGAGCAACCTTGATCGAGTTTTGCAGAGATGTGAAGAAACTAATCTTGTCCTGAATTGGGAAAAGTGCCACTTTATGGTTAATGAAGGTATTGTCTTTGGGCATAAAGTTTCTGAAAGAGGTATTGAAGTTGATAAAGCCAAGGTTGATGCTATTGAAAAGATGCCATGTCCCAAGGACATCAAAGGTATAAGAAGTTTCCTTGGTCATGCCGATTTTTATAGGAGGTTCATTAAGGACTTCTTAAAAATCTCTCGGCCTCTGACTAATTTATTAAAAAAAGATATATCATTTGTCTTTGATGATGATTGTGTAGAAGCATTTGAAATACTTAAGAAAGCATTGATCTCTGCACCTATTGTTCAGCCACCTGATTGGAATCTACCCTTTGAAATTATGTGTGATGCTAGTGATTACGCTGTAGGTGCTGTTCTAGGACAAAGAGTTGATAACAAACTAAATGTTATTCAATATGCTAGTAAAACTCTAGACAATGCTCAAAGAAATTATGCTACTACTAAAAAGAATTCTTAGCAGTTGTATTTGCTTGTGATAAGTTTAGACCCTATATTGTTGATTCTAAAGTAACTATTCACACTGATCATGCTGCTATTAAATATCTTATGGAAAAGAAAGATGCTAAACCTAGACTTATTAGATGGGTTCTTTTGCTACAAGAATTTGATTTACACATTGTTGATAGAAAAGGAGCTGAGAACCCTGTTGCAGACAACTTGTCTAGGTTAGAAAATGTGCTTGATGACCCACTACCTATTGATGATAGCTTTCTTGATGAGCTATTAAATGTCATAAATACTTCTCATACTGCTCCATGGTATGCTGACTATGCTAATTATATTGTTGCTAAGTTTGTACCACCTAGTTTCACATACCAGCAAAAGAAAAAGTTCTTCTACGATTTGAGGCATTACTTTTTGGATGACCCACATCTTTATAAAGGAGTAGATGGTGTTATTAGACGTTGTGTACCTGAGCATGAACAGGAACAGATTCTAAGCAAATGTCACTCTGAAGCTTATGGAGGACACCATGCTGGAGATAGGATTGCACATAAGGTACTGCAATCTGGTTTTTATTGGCCTACTCTCTTCAAGGATGCCCATAAGTTTGTCTTGTCTTGTGATGAATGTCAAAGAATTGGTAATATTAGTAGACGTCAAGAAATGCCTATGAATTATTCACTTGTTATTGAACCATTTGATGTTTGGGGCTTTGAATATATGGGACCTTTCCCTTCCTCTAATGGTTATACACATATTTTAGTTACTGTTGATTATGTTACTAAGTGGGTGAAGCTATTCCAACTAGTAGTGCTGATCATAACACTTCTATTAAAATGCTTAAAGAAGTTATTTTTCCAAGGTTTGGAGTCCCTAGATATTTAATGACTGATGGTGGTTCACATTTTATTCATGGTCCGTAAAATGCTTGCTAAATATGATGTTAATCATAGAATTGCATCCCCTTATCACCCTCAGTCTAGTGGTCAAGTAGAATTGAGTAATAGAGAACTCAAATTAATTTTGCAAAAGACTGTTAATAGGTCCAGAAAGAATTGGTTCAAGAAACTTGATGATGCATTATGGGCCTATAGAACTGCATATAAAAATCCTATGGGTATGTCTCTGTATAAAATGGTTTATGGAAAAGCATGTCACTTACCTCTCGAACTAGAACACAAGGCTTATTGGGCTATTAAAGAACTAAATTATGATTTTAAACTTGCCGGTGAGAAGAGGTTATTTGATATTAATTCACTTGATGAATGGAGAACCCAAGCCTACAAAAATGCCAAGTTGTTTAAAGAAAAGGTTAAAAGGTGGCATGATAAAAGAATACAAAAGCGTGAGTTTAATGTAGGTGATTATGTATTGCTATACAACTCTCGTTTAAGATTTTTTGCAGGAAAACTTCTCTCTAAATGGGAAGGTCCCTACGTTATCGAGGAGGTCTATCGTTCCGGTGCCATAAAAATCAACAACTTCGGAGGCACAAATCCGAAAGTGGTAAATGGTCAAAGAATCAAATATTATATCTCAGGTAATCCCATAAATGTTTCAGACACCGAAAAGTACATAAAGGACACTTTCTGGAACGTTTCAGACACCGAAAAGGAATAGGTATGTGGTACGGTAAGTAAACTGACTCCAAAACAGTTTTTAAGGCAATATTTCTCCGTTTTGGAATATTTAGAAAAATAGAAAAATAAGCAGCAGTCCGGAAAGGACACGAGGGCCCCACGAGGGTGGAGGGTGCGCCCTACCCCCCTGGGCGCACCCCCTACCTCGTGGGCACCTCATGTGCTCTCCGGACTTCGTTTTCTTACAGGAAACGTATTTTGCTCGGTAAAAATTCATTATATAATCTCCCGAAGGTTTTGACTCCTGTATCACGCAAAATCCTCTTGTTTTTGTTTCGAGTTGTTTCTGTCAGGATTGTCAAGGCCAGTTACTATGTCGTCTCCCTCCTCCAACCATGAGAGCAATGATGCTTGGCTAATGAAGATAGAGCTGAAGAGAGAAGAACCTATGGATATCAACAAGGATGAAGGGATCAAGAAGGCCATGGATGACCAAGTTCCAGCAACAGAGGACACCCTTCAACTGGATCACAATCTTCTTACCCCAACAGAAATCGAAGCCTTCAAGATGATTGAGTTGGCTCGTATACAAAATAAGTATCTCACACGTGAAAATATTTTGTTGAAGGATCATATCATCGCACTCAAGGGCATTATCCGCAAGCTAGAAGACCTCCTACGCTCGATGTGTGACTATACATCATCAACAACTCCAACTTCTTCACCAACAAAGAAGAATTGAGTATCTGGTATGGGCACTCAACTTGGCAACTACCAAGCTTGGGGGAGTGCCCCGGTATCGTATCACCATCACTTTTATCTTTACTGTTTTTCTTAGTTCGATCCTTTTGGTAATATTTTGATCTAGTAGAATAAAAGTTCTTAGTATGATCTAGTTGTGAGTTTTGCTTTATGACCCTTCTATGTAACTGAGTCCGTGAGCTATATAATAAAGATTAGTGTTGAGTCAAGGGCTTGCTTATTTTTGCCATGATCCCAAATAAAATAAAATAAAATAAAATAAAAGAGAAGGAAATAAAAAGAAACAAAGAGATCATGTGAGTCTTATGGAGAGTAATGAGCTCACATAGAAAGAGTATGATGAATAAAAGTTATTGAGGGTTGACAAACATAGTTTTGGTCATCGTTGCAATTAACAGGAAGTAACAAAGAAAGAGAGGTCTTCACATATAAATATACTATCTTGGACATCTTTTATGATTGTGAGCACTCATTAAAATATGACATGCTAAAGAGTTGACATTGGACAAGGAAGACAACATAATGGGTTATGTTTTCTTACATCTGAGATAAATTATATCATCTTGGATCCTCCAACATGTTGAGCTTGCCTTTCTCCCTCATGCTATCCAAATTCATTACACCAAGTAGAGATACTACTTGTGCTTCTAAATACCCTTAAACCAGTTTTGCCATGAGAGTCCACCATACCTACCTATGGATTGAGTAAGATCCATCAAGTAAGTTGTCATCGGTGCAAGCAATAAAAATTGCTCTCTAAATATGTATGATTGATTGGTGTGGAGGAAACAAGCTTTATACAATCGTGTGATATGGAAGTAATAAAAGCGACAGACTGCATAATAAAGGTCCATATCACAAGTGGCAATATAAAGTGATGTTCTTTCACATTAGGATTTTGTGCATCCAACCATAAAAGCGCATGACAACCTCTGCTTCCCTCTGCGAAGGGCCTATCTTTTACTTTTATCTCCTTTACTGCAAAAGAGTCATGGTGATCTTCACCCTTCCTTTTTACATTTTACCCTTTGGCAAGCACAATATGTTGGAAAGATCCCAGTATATATGGCTAATTGGATGTGGGTTTTCATGAACTATTACTGTTGACATCACCCTTGAGGTAAAACGTTGGGAGGCAAAACTATAAGCCCCTGTCTTTCTCTGTGTCCGATTAAAACTCCATACCCATAAGTATTGCGTGAGTGTCAGCAATTGTGAAAGACTATATGATAGTTGAGTATGTGGACTTGCTGAAAAGCTCTAGCATAATTGAGATTATAGTTTGTCAGTTTTCAATGAAGTTTATGATTCATACATGATATTGTGATTGAATTATTACTCTAGCATAAGATGTCATATGCCAAGAACTATATAAGTCGCTGTTCTAAGAATGATCATGATGCCCTCATGTCCGTATTTTATTTTTATCGACACCTTCATCTCTAAACATGTGGACATATTTTTCGATTTCGGCTTTTCGCTTGAGGACAAGCGAGGTCTAAGCTTGGGGGAGTTGATACGTCCATTTTGCATCATGCTTTTATATCAATATTTATTGCATTATGGGCTGTTATTACACATTATGTCACAATACTTATGCCTATTCTCTCTTATTTTACAAGGTTTACATAAAGAGGGAGAATGCCGGCAGCTGGGATTCTGGCTGGAAAAGGAGCAAATATTAGAGACCTATTCTGCACAGCTCCAAAAGTCCTGAAACTTCATGGATGATGTTTTCCAAATATATAAAAAACATTGAGTGCAAGAACATCACCAGGGGGGCCACACCCTGCCCACGAGGGTGGGGGCGCGCCCTACCCCCCTGGGCGCGCCCCCTACCTCGTGGGCCCCCTGGTGGCCCTCCGGTGACCATCTTCTGCTATATGGAATCTTTCGATGGGAAAAAAAGCATAAGCCATCTTCATGGACGAAACTCCGCCGCCACGGGGCGGAACCTTGGCGGAGCCAATCTAGGGTTCTGGCGGGGCTGTTCTGCCGGGGAAACTTCCCTCCCGGAGGGTGAAATCATCGCCATCGTCCTCACCAACGCTCCTCTCATCGGGAGAGGGCAATCTCCATCAACATCTTCATCAGCACCATCTCATCTCAAAACCCTAGTTCATCTCTTGTATCCAGTTCTTGTCTCAAAGTCCGAGATTGGTGCTAGTAGGTTGCTAGTAGTGTTAATTACTCCTTGTAGTTGATGCTAGTTGGTTTAATTGGTGGAAGATCATATGTTCAGATCCTATATGCACATTAATACCCCTCTGATTATGAACATGTTTATGCTTTGTGAGTAGTTACTTTTGTTCCTGAGGACATGGGAGAAGTCTTGCTATTAGTAGTCATGTGAATTTGGTATTCGTTCGATATTTTGATGAGATGTATGTTGTCTCTCCTCTAGTGGTGTTATGTGAACGTCGACTACATGACACTTCACCATTATTTGGGCCTAGAGGAAGGCATTGGGAAGTAATAAGTAGATGATGGGTTGCTAGAGTGACAGAAGCTTAAACCCTAGTTTACGCGTTGCTTCGTAAGGGGCTGATTTGGATCCATATGTTTCATGCTATGGTTAGGTTTACCTTAATACTTTTGTTGTATTTGCGAATGCTTGCAATAGAGGTTAATCATAAGTGAGATGCTTGTCCAAGTAAGGGCAGCACCCAAGCACCGGTCCACCCACATACCAAATTATCAAAGTACCGAACGTGAATCATATGAGCGTGATGAAAACTAGCTTGATGATATTCCCATGTGTCCTCGGAAGCGCTTTACTTCATACAAGAGTTTGTCCAGGCTTGTCCTTTGCTACAAAAAGGATTGGGCTACCTTGCTGCACCTTACTTACTTTTGTTACTTGTTGCTCGTTACAATTATCTTATCATAAAACTATCTGTTACCACTTATTTCAGTACTTGCAGAGAATAACTTGCTGGAAACCGCTTATCATTTCCTTCTGCTCCTCGTTGGGTTCGACACTCTTACTTATCGAAAGGACTACGATAGATCCCCTATACTTGTGGGTCATCAATCACCATTTGGATAAAGGTGCAAGGGAATTCATGATGTTATCCATACAACGGTGTTTGGATAATAGAGCAAGAAACATTTGGCAATGCACTTCCAATGTTCTTGTTGCTGTTCGGCATACCACAGTCATGCTTCGAGGTAACATTAACATGGTGTTTCAAGCAAGATTGAATCTGAAGGTCACAAGAAGTACAAAGGAACACTTCCAAGAATGTCAAGGAAGGTAAGATATAACCAAAACATGACCAAGTATGTCTTGGCAGGAAGTCAAGGATGGTGTCGATGACAACACGAATCATCGACGGGCAAGGATGGTATTTCTCCTCGGTAATTCGATTGATATCTTAGAACAAGGCAGTATATTGATGGTCATCACAACAAATTTTGTCGCGAGGCTCTATGAAGAGGCCATGGAGCAGCAATGACATCAAGCAAAATGAATGATGAAGCAAAGGCTATTGGAACCATGGATACGACACAAGCTCGGATTCAAGCTTGTTGTTCAAGGTGGAATGATAAGATGAGGAAGATCGATGTAAGCTTCGCTCATCGTCAACAAGTTGTGCTCCGTGAATAAGGACCAGGTAGCACAGTTAAAATTAGCACGATAATGATATAGCCGATCAGGCTAAGAATGATGTGACGGAGTATCACTCCAATTAAGAATTTACAAGAGGTAGTGCAATGACACAATATCCTCGAGATAACATGAGGAAATACTTGAAGGTAGATCAAATTAGATTTTGGACAGGTGAAATGACTTGCATGAGACAAGTATTTTAACTTGTTCGGGAAAAGGAATTAAGGAGAAACTATGGTCGGAACCACGATTATGAATGATCAAACCACCAATACAAGATGAACTTATAACAAGGGGTAATTATTTTGACGAGCGGCTTCCATGATAAGTTCTACATCGGGTTCATGGGCATGAACACAAAGGTTCAAGGTCGACTGCCACTTCTTCTTTCGTTCAGTCCTCGTTTTCGAAGAATTTGTAATGCAAAAGATTTATCTGGTGAAGCACTAGAAGAGTATGACTCACATCTCTTTCGAGTTCACGCGGATTAGGGAAGGCATAGGTTCAACCCGTAGGGGTATCTTATGAACATATACCACTAACTTCCAGAGCATATAACATCAGCTCAGTAGCAGAGCATGATTGACAATAAGCAGAGGAAACAATTTACGGAAGGCAATCGATATCAGGGGAAGAGCACACGAGATTTTCAATATGAAGGACATTGCCGGATAATAATCCAACAAAGGATTCAATGATCCTTAATGGATCTGATGTGAGTATCAGTACTCAATCAGAAGAAGGAAAGAATGCAAAGGCATCCGATTATAGAAATAGCTGAATAATTCAGTGTTCAAGTTTAAGGGAACTAGGTGGACAGTCAATTACAACATGATTGGCCGATATCCAACTCATGTCCATAATGACGTATGAGCAGGAAGGTCAAATTTTAGGGTCTGACTGATGATTGCGAGCAATCGCAACATAATGAATCAATAGGCTCAAGATGATAATGACAAAGGATGTTAATGAATATTGTCGGACATATGGATTTAACCATAATGCAGGCAGACAAGACTTTCGGGAGCACTAGGCTGCAAAGGATCTTCGGGAGATCGAATTACATTCGAAGAATTTTATGAGACATATGATCAACTGGGGATGAACGAATCCCCGATAAGTGTGAGGAATTATTCGTAGGTTTATTCAGGCGGAGAAGAGCTGCAAGCCAGTCGGAAAAAGGATTCTCAAAAGTCGGAGAATACTTTCGGGTATCTTGTAATAACAAGAACAACTAGGGATGGAAGTATGAACGGCGAGGGTATGCAGTTATCCATAAGGATTCAACGGTGCTAAGGGATTGCAAAAGATATGAACACAAATTCTCGGGAGTAGATCTGAGAGTATCTTCGAAGTCTTCCGGTGAAGCTAGTAACCATCCGGAATAAAGGGGCTCTCCAGGGAAAGTCGTTATGAGAACCTAATGTAGTTAGTAAATTCGTTTAACCTGAATAAAAGAGAGAACAGAGTCCCAGAGTATAGATCAAGGAATAAAAGATCCTAATACCACCCAATGGCGACGTGCGCCGGTAAGACACACAACCATGTTAGTAAAAAAATGAGTGACTAGACTCAACTTCGGCCAAGGAGTTGGAAAGGGGACTACCTACAAGCAGTCGGCTCTGATACCAACTTGTGACGCCCCTGATTCAATTGTACACTAATCATACACGCAAATGTGTACGATCAAGATCACGGACCCACGGGAAGATATCACAACACAACTCTAGACACAAATTAAAATAATACAAGCTTTATATTACAAGCCAGGGGCCTCGAGGGCTCGAATACATAAGCTCGAATACACAAGAGTCAGCGGAAGTAACAATATCTGAGTACAGACATGAGTTAGACAAATCTGCCTTAAGAAGGCTAGCACAAAAGCAACAACGATCGAAAAGCAAGGCCTCCTGCCTGGGAGCCTCCTAACTACTCTAGGTCGTCAGTGGCCGTCACGTAGTAGTAGGCACCCTCGGGGTACTAGTAGTCATTAGTGGTGTCATTTGGCTCCTAGGATCCATCATCTGCTCGCAACAATCGGGTATGGGGAAAAAGAGGTAGCAAAGCAGCCGTGAGTACTCATCCAAAGTACTCGCAAGACTTACATCAGATCTAAACTAAATATGCATCTGTATCAAAGGAATGGGATGTATCTGTGGACTAAACTGCAGAGTGCCAGAAGAGAAGCGGAAAGCCTAGCCTATCAAAGACAAGCATCTTCAAGCAGCTCCAAGCATCTTGCAGCATCAGAAGAGATAAGAGTGGCATATTCTAATATTAGTAAAATGTTGTAACATTGCCCAGAGATCACTTCCTCGACTCCCTGCGAGGAAACAATCCCGGAGCCATCATATCCATTACATGCCTTAGCATCCAGTATCCAGTTTTAGTTGTATCGATCGGGATACAACTCCAAGCGTCCGTTACCGTGGAGACGGCTATTCGAATAGATAGAATACTTCCCTGCAGGGGTGCACTACTTACCCAACACGCTCGATCAACTCCGGCCAGACACACCATCAGGTCATGATCGGCCTCGGCCGGTCAACACACCGCAGTCCTACCTAGGCTCAACGGAGAGGCCAACACGCTGGTCTACATCCTAAATGCAAAGGGGTCATGGACCATCGTCCTTTGCAATCTTGCATATTGTGTACGCGGCCGATGAGCAGACCTAGCCTCCCTTATACAAGGCAAGGCGTTCCAGTCTAACCCGGCATGCACCGCTCCATCGCTGACGTCCGTTGAGCTTTCGGCCGATACATACGATGTAGAGTGCCCATACTTATTCCCGCGTGGTGGTTAGTGCGAAAAAGGACAAAGGCCTACTCAGATCAAATATCCAAACCGTTAGTGTCTTGGTAGTCTGCGGTAACGATCAATGATCCACGATATGTGGTCCTGTCGCCCATCTCACGGACTTGCGGCAAGGGCTAAGAATGCCCGGCAGCGTCGCGTGGAAAACTTGCGGGTATCCTCCAGATCAACCCGACTTCACATCCCTCGCGGTTACCCCTCGGGACCGACCCGATGTCATCATGGCTCTGTGGTAAGTCAAAGTATCCGTGTTTCTGAAACAACAAGGGGAAACCTGAGGAAAGCACCCTCGATGGATTCCCACTCGATGTAACCATCAAGGTGGACTTGGAGGAATCACCCTCGTTGGTCCACACTTGAGGGGTTGCACGACAGAGTCATTATCGGGAGTGGTCAAGGAGGAATCATCCTCAATGACCACGACCGAATAGCTACACTACTTGGTTAACATCAGAAGTGCTGATGAGGTATCACCCTCGGCATTCGATAGTAACTCTGCAGAGTCGTACAACTAAGGGGGTGATCTGCGGTGTCAGGGCCTGGACGTCGATCACGTTGATCGAGTCATCGAACATAAAGATGGGCAACTGGGACAAGGTGGGGGTCACTAATGGATCTCTAACCAGTCTATACTAAGCAGTTTAGAATAAGCAGGTAAGGTACGACATGAGGTACAAAAGCAAGCTATGCATCAGAATAGAAGCAATCAATTACAGTAGCAAAATCTAATGCAAGCATAAGAGAATAGAATGGGTGATATCGGAATGATCAAGGGGGGGGGGCTTGCTTGGAAGATCTGCTGAAAAGGAAGAAGTGTCGCTGTCGACGTAGTCGATCACAGGGGCCGCATCGGTCTCGGGGTTTACCGGAGAGAAGAGGGGGAAGAAACAATAAATATAAAGCAAACAAAGCATCATAAAGCTTAACATGGTAATACGAGGTGTTAGGGGTGAACTAATGCAGTGCTAAACATTGCATACGGGGAGGGAAAACATCTGGAGGAGTTTTTCCGGCGTCTGACGTTTTCCGGACAAACGAAAGAGACAGGACGGTTCCATGTTCAGCATGCTAGGGGCATGTGACAGATTAACGAACCACGAAATTGGATTCGTTGGATTTTTCTGAGCAACTTTCATATATAAAACATTTTCATCTAAGTTACAGTTTAATTACTATGATTTTTCAAAGTTTAAAAGATTTTCTGAAGTTATTAATAATTCAAAATTAAATAGGAATTTCCTAAATGCACCCAGGGGTTCCCTAGTATAGTGTATGAAAGTGGGCCAGGGGGTGCTGAGTCAGGAGGGTCAACAATCAACATTGACTGGGTTGACTAGTCAAAACTAGGTAGTGGGGACCCTAAGCCATACTGTATTTAGCATCTAAGGTTAGGACGTTAGTTAAATAATACTAATCCTAATCTAGTGGCCAACGTGTTTGGCAGAGGCTCAAAGCATGCCCTTCGGCTGGGCACATCACTGCCAGTATGCATGGCTCAACGGCCATGATGGCCATGGTCGGCTAGGAGCGGCTTTGTATGGGAGAGGCGGGCTGCAGGGTGGTGCCGAGGCAGCCAAGAGCATTAGCAGGCGGCGGCAGCAGTAGTAAAAAGCGGGCAGCAATAGGAGAAGCAAAAGGGGCAGCGGCAGCCGGCAACAATAGGAGCAGCAAAGCAGCAGCCATAGGAGCAACAGCTCACGAGCGGCAATAGCAAGCAAGGCAGCAGCAGCAGCAGCTAAGCCTGAGCAGCACAACCAGCAGGAATAGCGCATTAGCAAGAGCGGTACGAGGAGCAGTAGGGGCGGTAACGAGCAGAGCAGCAGCAAGCAGCGAGCAGAGCCTGGTGTGTGGTTAGCGCCGGCTAGCGATGGCCACGGCCAGGGCGACCAGGACATGGCCAGGGGACGACCGGCATGCGGTCGGACGCGGCCAGGGGGCACGGACGCGGCCAGGGGGCACGCACGCACGCCAGGAGTTTGGGCGGCGCGGGACGGCGACAAACGGAGTCGGGGAGAGGGGAAGAAAGGGGGAACGGGTGGAGGCTCACCCTGGGGAGGCCGTGGATGAGCTCGGTGAGGCCGGGAGGCGCCGGTGGTGGAGATCGACGGCGATGGCCGTGGGCGAAGAAGAAGACGTGTGCATCGTCGGTGTGGCTCCCCGGTCTTGATCCGGTGGTGGAGACAAAGGAGCGGACGACGGAGAACCTCATAGACATGGCAATGCAGCAATGGGGAGCCGGTGGCCGCGGGATCGACGAAGGTGCGGCGATGGCATGTCGTGCACGAGGTTCAGAGGAGAAACACGAGTGATAGAGGGGAATTTCGGGGGCTAGGGTTCGTCAACAAAGTTGGGGGAACACTTATACACCTCTAGGAGCGCTCGGATGAAGGCAATCCGGGCGTGGACGGCGTGTGTGCGCCATGGTGCCCCTGCCTCTGTATGTGAAGTAGGAGGAGGCCCGTTGAGTGGGCTGGGCCGCACTATACCTATGTGCTGTATGTGAGCAGTGTTGTCTCCGCCTTTTTATTTTCTTTTTCTGTTAAAGCTTTTAGCTCCTGTTTTAGATTTATTTGAGGTACGAAATGAGTTTTGTTCCTTGGGAAACTTTGCACATAAATCAAGCGCAACAATATTAGACGGCAAAAAAAAATTGGGGGCAAAAGGAGTTGTCTAGCTATTTTTATAAATTGAATATACCAATTTTAATTGTTGCTAGACCACTAAATTAATTCTCAGGGGCATTTTGGGAATTCAAATGAGGTTGGTTTCATCACGACAAATTTTAGAGAATATTTTTCAAATTATGAACACTTTATTTTGCATTTTGAAGAAAAAATAGTTTTGACTTTATTTTAAATTTTGAATTTAAACTCGGTTTGGATCAAAGTGGGGTTTAGAAAATTAATTGCGATGACATGAAACAATTAGTGTGTGAATATTGTAGCTTAACTATTGGGGCATTACATGTACCGCGAGCATGTCGACCATTTGGACGAACACCTGCACAAGTTCAGGCAGAGCCAAGATCTACCGTAGGCAAGGGCTGCTGGTCCTGGTCTCATGGACGCGTTTTATTTTGTTGAGTCGTTTCGACGTGGATAGCTATGTATTCACAACTATCATACTATTGCTTTGTTTATTCCTTTGTTTCAATGTGTGTACTCTGTTTTCCGTTCTTATATGTTCGGTTTCAATATGTGTATATACACTTTCTATTATGTATATGTGGATGATAACAGCTAGATTCAAATTAGTATATAAAACAGATAGAAAATGGAACTCATAATATATATATATATATATATTAATTGTCTATTAGTTCATCACATAATATCATCACATATACGTGATGATACTTAACTACTAGGTACAATGCATAAAATTGAAAACGAACAATACTAAAACTAATAATCCCTCCTGGGGCCAGTATTCCGGCAGCCCCTCGCCAGTAGCTTCCTGGTGCGCGGCGTCTTCCCAGTGCGGAGGCAGTACTCCGCCTCCTCCGCCTCACCGCGTTTGACGTACCGATCTGCCTCTTCGTTGGGCGCCCACCGGAGCTTCTCGTTGGTGGCACGCTAGAGCTTATCGGCCCACCTCCAAGCAGCGACGAGGTGCCCAGCGCCTATGATCTTCCTTGCGAATACCCGTCTTCGTACACCTCCTCCGCACGACGACGCGCCCGCCCCCAAAACTCCGGCGCCTCCTTTTTCCAGGCGGCATCACGAGCTTCACAGGCCGCCTGGTACCTGGCTTCCTCCTCCGCCATCTCCTTCTTGAATGCCACTTGCCTAGCTATCTCAGCCGGTGGCAACAACTTCCGCAGACAAAGATTGTACTGGCCCCAAAACCAATCCAAAGTTGGGGGGTCCGGTCCAACCTCGTCCGGCGGCGCGTAGGGGTCCTCGTTACTGCTATTCGAGTGAGCGTCCTCGTGGGGTGGCGACTCCTCTTCGGCGCATGGGCAGACCAGCGTCGCCATGGTAGAGATTTGAGAGAGAGAGAGAGGGCGAGCGAGGGGAGGATGTAGATGAGAATGCAGGAGGGACGACGTGAGAAAGGTAGTATTTATTGGCGGTCGGAATCTAGATCGACGGAAACAGTACACACGCCGGTCACCGAAATTTATGAGTACTGTAGTTTGAATTACACATGATTCCCGCAGCAAAATCCGTGTGTGAACATAATAGCTGACGGTTTCCAATACAGAATCTTGTCTGATTAATAATCCCCGCCACTCACCTACCAAACCTCGAGTTGTGAGATAGAGTGCCAATCATGTGGGGGCCGGTTGTCTTGCGAGATTTTTACATTTTCTTTTTTGAACACCATATATTTACATCGTCTGATGATTTTTAACTCGCACACAAGTACAAAAATATGATTTTTCAAACCGTTATGGTTAGCCGTTGCATGTAGATGTAGTTCAAATTTGAATTACGGTCATTAAATGGCTAAAAAATCACTTAAATGTCTTTGAAAGGTCAAATGACCCATGAAATTTTCTAAATTTTCACATGACAGTTGTATTAGTGCATGTTAAACGTAGAAAAAAAATTAAAGGTCGTATGAGGAAGCTATCTCTGTTCGACATCAAACATGCATTGTTTCCTCTCGGAACCACGAACCTTCTAGTGAGTTTCTCCGGTTTGTGAGGGGTGTGTGTCCAAACTTTCGAGGTAGAGAAGAGTCTGTCCGTCGAGGTATAGGCGGTGGAGTGCCAACGTGAGCTCTGGCGCAGCCACTACTATGAGTACTACAACCTTGAGGGCGGTGCCGAGGACGAGGACGAGGACGCGGTCAACTTCAGAAGGGGGGACGCGGAGTCCACCAACGGCGGCATGTCGCCAGGACAAGTCATCGATGTCTCATCTCACACCAGCGATGCATAGGCCGGCGCGGCGACGGATTTGTTAAAATTATGCGTACTTAGGCTTTGTTTTTAATGATGGTCTTTTATTAGAGCAATGTTTAGGTCAACTGGCTCTGTTTAATTACTAAAATTGCTTGATTCAATAAGTGTGGTCTGTCTGGTGTACGCTCTTTTGTGTGCCCAAATTAGCAAGCGATGTTAAATTATGCAATGACGTACCCGGGGAAATTTCCACCAAAATTTCAATTATCAAACTCATCCCATGCGCGTAAAGCAGAAGAATCCTTTGCGATGCACACAATCGTTCAAAGTAAATGGTCCAGCGGCACCGCGCGCAAAGTTTCCCTCCACATTTCCAAAATTTTGGCCTACCACCAAAATATCTACCCCGCCCCCCTTCCCCCCCCCTTTTCTCCCCGACCACAAGTCACATTTCCCTTGTTTCCTCCTTCCTTCCTTCCTTTCTAAGCTATAGCCGTTTCCTCGCTCTCGATGTCTCCCATCCTACTGTTAGGGTCGCCATGGTCTTCTCCAAAGACCTCTCCATCGGCTCCTACTCCGGCGACGACTGATACGTCTCGAACGTATCTATAATTTTTGATTGTTCCATGCTATTATATTATCTGTTTTGGATGTTAATGGGCTTTATTTTACACTTTTATATTATTTTTGTGACTAACATGTTAACCCAAGGCCCAGTGCAAATTGTTGTTTTTTTTGCCTATTTCAGTGTTTCGCAGAAAAGGAATATCAAACGGAATCCAAACGAAATGAAACCTTCGGGAACGTGATTTTTGGAACAAACTTGATTTTAGGAACAAACGTGATCCAGAGGACTTGGAGTGGACGTCAAGAAACGAACGAGGAGTCCATGAGGCAGGGGCGCGCCTACCCACTGGGTGCGCCCTCCCCCCTCGTGGGCCCCTCGTGGCTCAACCGACCTACTTCTTACTCCTATATATACTCATATATCCTGAAAACATCGAGTAGCACCACGAAACCCAATTTCCACCACCGCAACCTTCTGTACCCAAGAGATCCCATCTTGGGGCCTTTTCCGGAGCTCCGCCGGAGGGGGCTTCGATCACGGAGGTCCTCTACATCTACTCCATAGCCCCTCCGATGATGTGTGAGTAGTTTACTTCAGACCTTCGGGTCCATAGTTATTTGCTAGATGGCTTCTTCTCTCTCTTTGAATCTCAATACAAAGTTCTCCTTGATCTTCTTGGAGATATATTCGATGTAACTCTTTTTGCGGTGTGTTTGTCGAGATCCGATGAATTATGGGTTTATGATCAAGTCAATCTATGAACAATATTTGATTCTTCTCTGAAATCTTTTATGCATGATTGGTTATCTTTGCAAGTCTCTTCGAATTATCAGTTTGGTTTGGCCTACTAGATTGACCTTTCTTGGAATGGGAGAAGTGCTTAGCTTTGGGTTCAATCTTGCGGTGCTCGATCCCAGTGACAGAAAGGGAAATGACACGTATTCTATTGTTGCCACCGAGGATAAACATATGGGGTTTATATCATATTGCTTGAGTTTATCCCTCTACATCATGTCATCTTACCTAATGCGTTACTCTGTTCTTATGAACTTAATACTCAAGATGCATGCTGGATAGCGGTCGATGTGTGGAGTAATAGTAGTAGATGCAGGCAGGAGTCGGTCTAGTTGTCACGGACATGATGCCTATATACATGATCATGCCTAGATATTCTCATAATTATTCGCTTTTCTATCAATTGCTCGACTGTAATTTGTTCACCTACCATAATACTTATGCTATCTTGAGAGAAGCCACTACTGAAACCTATGGCCCCCGGGTCTATTCTCCATTATATTAATCTCTTGTCAACAAGTTATTTCTAGCACCGTTTATTTTGCAATATTTACTTTTAATCTATATCATAAAAATACCAAAAATATTTATCTTATCATTATTATCTCTATCAGATCTCACTCTCGTATGTGGCCATGAAGGGATTGACAACCCCTTTATCGTGCTGGTTGTGAGGTTCTTATTTGTTTGTGTAGGTACGAGGGACTTGCGTGTAGTCTCCTACTGGATTGATACCTTGGTTCTCAAAAACTGAGGGAAATAATTACGCTACTTTGCTGCATCATCCTTTCCTCTTCAAGGGAAAACCAATGCAGTGCTCAAGAGGTAGCAAGAAGGATTTTTGGCACCGTTGTCGGGGAGTCTACGCACAAGTCAAGACATACCAAGTACCCATCATAAACTCTTACCCCTCGCATTACATTATTTTCCATCTGCCTCTCGTTTTCCTCTCCCCCACTTCACCCTTGCCGTTTTATTTGTCCTCTTTTTCCGTTTCCCTTCTCTTTTCCAGTTCGCCTCTTTTTGCTTATTTCTTGTTTGCTTGTGTGTTGGATTGCTTATTTGTCATGATGGCTCAAGATAAAACTAAATCATGTGATTTTTCCAGTACCAACAATAATGATTTTATTAGCACTTCGATTGCTCCTCTTGCCGATGCTGAATCTTGTGAAATTAACGCCGGAATCAGAGTTACGGTTTGGAAATGGCAAGCGATTCAAATATGACAGCGGTCTGCCATTTACAGCAAGTAGCCATCTAAATGCAACGAAATGAGCATGCTACAGCACCCAAACATGATAACAAAATACATGGCAGGGATGCATTCATGGTTCCTAACAAAAGTCTAGCACTGAGCTACGGCCAATTCATCCATTAACAGGTTCAAACAAGCATGGCAAAAATGCATATGGCAAACAGATCTCAGACTTCGTGAAATTAACACTTGTCTGGAATTTCAGATCAGGTAGCACTCTTCGGAGCAACAAAACTACGTGCTACAGGACCTGAACATGGCAAAGTAAAGCATGGCATGGAGCTACTCAAAGAGCTTAACAAAAGTCCCTTAGTGACCTTGAGCCAAAAGGGATCAGAAAATACAATTGCAAGCATGTGAACATAGCAAAAACATAATCAGTTTTCAGACTTAGTGAAAACTGGCACATGCTGAAACATAACTCAAGTAGGCATGTTTACGAGCTCGATGCACTCACTACGGTGCAAGTCATGATAAACTAAGCATACATCTATCAAGAACACACAAAATGCAAGCTAGACATGGCAAGAATAATAGCATAGCATGCACGGATCAACTACGACATCATCGGCAAAATTGCAAACAAGTTGACAATCTGCCCAGATTCACAAAGTAGCAAGAGTAGAGCTCGATTGACTCAAGCTAGGTTGCTACAAAATTGCAAACAAAGACATGGATGGATAGAGCACTACAAGATTAACAAAACATCCTTACTGATCATCCTCAAAAGAGGCACGGATCGCTAGGAAACAACATGAACATATGGCCATATGAGATAAACAGCTCAAGGACTTAGTGGAAATGCTAAGTCCTTGAAAACAGAAATACCAAGTGCACTACTTTGCAAGCTTGTGCTAGTCACCACACACATCACAAAAATACATGGGTTGCACCTCTGGAAATATGACAAAACCTTAACAAAACATATGTAGAGCATCAGGGCATATCATGCACACAATAATCATGGCAAAAATGACAAAAAAACTAAATGGAGTAGCATATCTGACAATTATCTCAAGTAGCCCTCTTCTAACAGCATTTCGGGCATCAAGATGAACTCAAATGAAAATGATGCAATGGAATGAAATGATGTGCTCTCTGAGATGAACATTTTGATATGCTATATGCCAAAAAAGGAGGTACGGATGCAAAGTTACGAGGCTATGAACAGGAGCATATGGACTAGGAAATTCCGGGGACTTAGAAAAAAAAAGAACCACCAGATCTAGGGTTTCGGTGGCACGCGAACCGAGGCGGCGGCACACGCACTCCGGCGAGTAGGTGGTGGCCGGGGCCGGCGAGGAGGAGGCCGGATCCGGGCCGGGGCGGCGAGATCCGGCGGCAGAGTGGCCGGATCCGTCGTCGGGCGTGGCGGGCGACGAGGGGGGTCACGGAGGAGACGCCGGGCGGGGACGGCGACCCGCGCGCGGCTGGTGGCGCGGGTGCCGCCAGCGGCGAAGGCGGCGAAGCGGGCGCGGAGGCGGCGAGCACCCCGAGGAGCGGGCGGCGCACGCGGGGCCTGGGGGGGCGGCGGGCTCCGGCTCCCACGGCCGCGGTGGTGGGCGACAGGGTGGCGGCCGCTCAGTTGCCGCGGGCCGCGGCGGCGGCTTGTCCGGCCGGATCGGACATGTCCGGCGCGGTGGTGAGCGGAGTTTTAGGGTTAGGGGGAGAAGAGACCCGGGATTTCGAGATGGGATCTATTTATAGGCATAGAGGGAGCTAGGAGAGTCCAAATGAGGTGCGGTTTTCGGCCACGCAATCGTGATCGAACGATCTAGATGATGGAGAAGGCTTAGGTGGGTTTTGGGCCAAATTGGAGGGATGTTGGGCTGCAACACACACGAGGCCTTTTCGGTCCCTCGGTTAACCGTTGGAGTATCAAACGAAGTCCAAATGATACGAAACTTGACAGGCGGTCTACCGGTAGTAAACCAAGGCCGCTTGGCAAGTCTCGGTCCAATCCAGAAATGTTTAATCCCCACACACGAAAGAAAGCTAGAAATGACCACCGGAGGAGAATGAAGCGCCGGAATGCAAAACGGACAACGGGGAAAATGCTCGAATGCATGAGATGAACACGTATGCAAATGCAATGCACATGATGACATGATATGAGATGCATGACAACGACAACAACACACGGAGACAAAGACCCGAACCCGAGAAAATAAAATAACTTAACGCCGGAAACGGCAAGAGTTGGAGTACAAATTGGGAAAGTTACATCCGGGGTGTTACAACACTCCACCACTACGAAAGGATCTCGTCCCGAGATCTAGGACTGAAAGAACGCCGGGTACTCAGAACGGAGGTGATCCTCGTGTTCCCAGGTAGCTTCACGGTCGGAATGGTGTGACCACTTGACTTTGAGAAATTTTATTGACTTGTTGGGAGTCTTGCGTTCAGTCTCTTCAAGAATAGCAACTGGGTGCTCATGATAAAAGAGATCTTCTTGGAGCTCAATGTCCTCGAAGTTGACGGTGCGGTCAGGAGTCTTGAAGCACTTTCGGAGCTGAGAGACATGGAACACGTCATCGACATTTGCAAAGTTTGAAGGAAGCTTGAGTTGATAGGCGAGGTCGCCTCTCTTGCTGACAATCTTGAAAGGTCCCACGTATCTAGGGGCAAACTTCCCTTTGATACTGAAGCGACGAGTATATTTCATAGGAGAGACGCGGAGGTAAACATGATCTCCGATCTCGAAAGCCAAATCACGGTGCTTACTATCATAGTAGCTCTTCTGGCGGGATTGGGCTGCTTTGAGGTTATCTCGAATGACTTTGCACATTTCCTCTGCCTCTGTGATTAAGTCATTACCCAAAAGCTGACGTTCACCGGTTTCAGACCAGTTGAGAGGGGTACAGCACTTCCTGCCATACAGAATTTCAAATGGGGCCTTGCCCAAACTTGCTTGAAAACTGTTGTTGTAGGAGAATTCAGCATAAGGAAGACAATCCTCCCACTTCATGCCGAAGGAGATCACACAAGCCCTGAGCATATCTTCAAGAATCTGATTGACACGCTCGACTTGACCGCTAGTTTGAGGATGGAAAGCTGTGCTGAAGCGGATGTTGGTGCCCATGGCCTTCTGAAAAGAATCCCAAAACTTTGAGGTAAATATGCTGCCACGGTCTGAAGAGATCACCTGCGGAATACCGTGCAGCGAGACAATCCGAGAGGTATAGAGCTCTGCCAATTGAGCTGCAGTGATAGACTCTTTGATAGGCAGAAAGTGAGCCACTTTAGTGAGTTTGTCGATGACAACGAATATAGCATCATTGCCACGCTTGGACTTTGGAAACCCAGTCACGAAGTCCATCTCAATGTGGTCAAACTTCCATTCTGGAATGGCAAGAGGTTGGAGGAGACCAGCTGGCCTTTGGTGTTCTGCCTTCACTCTTCTGCAGACATCACATTCATTCACGAATTGAGCAATCTCGCGCTTCATTCGAGTCCACCAATAAGCTTGCTTGAGGTCCTGATACATCTTCGTGCTCCCAGGGTGGATGGAGAGGAGAGAATTGTGAGCCTCGTTCAAGATCACTTTACGAAGTTCACCTTTGGGTACAACAATACGATCCTCGAAGAAGAGAGTGTCCTTGTCATCAAGGCGGTAGCACTTGTACTTGGGTTGACTCTTGGCAATCCCAATCTTCACCTTTTTCACCATAGCATCAAGAAGCTGGGCTTGGCGAATCTGATCTTCCAAGGTAGGAGAGACTTGAAGGTTGGCGAGGAAACCTTGAGGAACAACTTGCAGATTAAGTTTGCGGAAAGCTTCACAAAGCTCGGGTTGATAAGCCTTGAGAATCAGACTGTTGCAATAAGCCTTTCTGCTCAATGCGTCAGCAATCACATTGGCCTTGCCTGGAGTATACTCGATACTCGGATTATACTCTTGAATCATTTCGACCCATCGAGTTTGCCTGAGGTTGAGATTAGGCTGAGTGAAGATGTACTTGAGACTCTTGTGATCAGTGAAAATGTCCACTTTTCTTCCCAATAAGAGATGTCTCCAAGTCAAAAGAGCATGCACAACTGCCGCCAACTCGAGATCATGAGTGGGGTAGTTCTTCTCATTAGGCTTCAACTGGCGAGAGGTATAAGCAACCACTTTCTTCTCTTGCATCAATACTGCGCCAAGACCTTGGAGAGAGGCATCACAAAAGACCTCGTACGGCTTGGATTCATCTGGCGGAGTGAGAACTGGAGCAGTGATCAATTTCTCTTTCAAAGTGTTGAAAGCAATGTCACACTCCGGAGACCAAACGTACTTGACGTGCTTCTGGAGAAGATTAGAGAGAGGCTTCGCGATCTTAGAAAAGTTTTCAACGAATCTTCGGCAATAGCTTGCGAGACCGAGGAAGCTACGGAGTTGCTTCACGTTCTAAGGAGGTTCCCAAATCACAATTGCAGACACCTTCTCAGGATTCACGGCAATGCCCTTGGCAGAGATGATATGACCAAGATAAAGAACCTCATCGAGCCAAAATTCACACTTGGAGAACTTGGCGTAGAACTGATGTTCTCTGAGCTTATCGAGCACCAAACGCAAGTGTTTGGCATGATCTTCCTTGTTCTTCGAGAAAACCAGAATGTCGTCGAGATAGACCAAAACGAAGTCATTGGTGTAGGCGTTGAAGATGAAGTTCATCATGCGAGAGAACGTCGGAGGAGCGTTGACGAGGCCAAAAGACATGACGGTGTATTCATATGAACCATAGCTTGTCCTGAAAGCCGTCTTGGGAATATCTTGCTCACAGATTCGAATCTGATGATAACCCATGCGGAGATCAAGCTTGGAGAATACTTGGGCACCTTTGAGTTGTTCGAACAGCTCGTTGATGTTGGGAAGTGGGTATTTGTTCTTGATGGCCTTCTTGTTCAATGGACGGTAATCAACACAAAATCGGTCCGTTCCATCCTTCTTCTTCACAAAAAGAACACCACAACCCCACGGAGAAGAACTAGGCCGGATGAGACCCATTTTCTCTTGAAGATCGAGTTGCTTCTTCAGCTCCTTCAACTCTTCAGGTCCGAGCTTGTAAGGACGTTTGCACACAGGTTCCGTGCCAGGCTCAAGATCAATGACGAATTCAACTGGCCGGTGCGGAGGCATTCCCGGAAGCTCTTCTGGAAAGACGTCTTAATATTCGCAAACGACTAGAATCTGCGAGATAGCATCCAGTTCACCCTTCTCATTGAGAGAAAACAGACGGATGGTATCATCACGAGCGGCAAGGACAATTACATCCTCAGACGAATGAGTCAATTGAATCTGCCTGGCTGCACAATCAAGCTGAGCCTTGTGCTTAGAAAGCCAATCCATTCCGAGAATAAGATCAATATCCGAGTTACCAAGAACAATTGGGAAGAAAGGAACTTGGAGTCGCCCAATGTGATAGTAACCTCCGGGACGTAGGTGTTAGCTGTCATCTGCTTGCTCGGTGACACAATTTGCAAGGAACTTTGCAGATACTGATAATCGCACTCATACTTTGATGCAAAAGGTTTGGAAATGAAACAATGCGATGCACCAGTGTCAAAAAGAACTTTAGCTGGAATATCATTAACAGGAAGGTTACCCATGATCACATCTGACGAGTCCTCTGCCTGAGCTGCGTTCATCAAGTTGACCTTGGCGTGCTTGGGGTTATGCTTGACCACAGCTGTACTTGCCGATCTGACAGGAGGAGGAGGAGGAAGACGCCTCTGATTGAGACACTTGTTGGCATAGTGACCCTTCTGTTGGCACTTGTTGCACGTGACCTCTGAAAGCGGACGGTGATACGGAGCACTCGATCTTGGTGCTTGAGACGAAGTCTTGTTCTGAAAGCCAGGGTTGGGTGGGTGGGACGATCCACTGCCACCTTTGCTCTTCTGCTGATACGGCTGACGGAACGGAGGAGGAGGAAGCCAATACTTCTGCTGCTTGGCCACTTGAGTAGAGGAAGAAGGAGTAACATCTCTGACTCGCTTCTTGGAAGCATCACACCTCAACTGAGCAGCCTCTTGCTTCAGCGCCATGTTGTAGAACTCATCATATCTCAAGGGCTCAAAGAGAACAAGAGCTAGCTGAATTTCTTCTCTGAGACCACCCCTGAACTGGTATATCATGCTCTTCTCATCAGGTACGTCCTTCTTGGCAAAGCGGGTGAGCTTCTGGAACAACTTGTTGTAGTCATAGACAGACAAAGAGCCTTGCTTCAGGTTGCGGAATTCCTCACGCTTGCTTTCAACCACGCTCTGGGGAATATGATGAGCTCAGAAATCTCGACGGAATTCATCCCAAGTGATAACACGTGCACCTCTGGAATCCTTGTATTGCCGGAACCATTCTGCAGCTTGATCTTTGAGTTGGAAGGAAGCGAACTTGACAAAGTCCTCAGGCCTGACATTACTGCACTCGAAATGCTTGCACAGATCCACAAGCCAATCATCGGCATCGGTTGCCTCAACACAATTGCTGAAAGTCTTTGGCCCGTTAGCAAGGAACTAGTTGAGTGTAGCAAAGTGATTATGATTGTTGCCTTGGTTCCCTTGGTTGCCTTGATTGCGCTCTTGAAGAATTTGCATGATCAACTGTGTGTTTGCATTGGTTGCAGCCATCACAGCTTGCCATGCCTCCGGAGGAGGTGGAGGTGGTGGCGGATCCTGATTCTGATTCTGATTGGTGCTCTTAGTGGGAGCCATCCTGAAGAGGTTGACCACCGTTAGCACATAGACAGATAAATGAAGCTGAATCCAACGGAATGAAAATTGCAACATATAGTCTTCACTTCCGAACAAAATGAACGAATGCATTCCTCTTGAAATGGTCACATATCCATAAATTGAGAAGCCACGTAGAATTTAGGTAGAGAAATAAATCAACAAGGTACGTCTCAAGAACGAATAATCGGTAAGAAATCCCAGTCTCAAACCAATATCCGTGGAAGAAGAACTAGAGCTACTAGAATTCCCACCTATGAAACTCCCGAACCTTTCCGGTTATGCAATCAGGTGTTGGGGATACAGGGGAAGCATAATATCTCACCCAAACTAGCAAATCCTACATCCAGCTGTATCCATCCTTCAACACATAACCAAGAAACCGTCGGAAACCATCTACCTCAACCTTCGAAAAGCATCCGTTATACAAGTTATGGTGATACTCCCGAACTCCCGCCCCAGTACTGGGTGGCGTCGAGGTTATCTCACCAACGAACTGCATAAAAGAGATTTTCGATGTCGGCGTACTAAACTCAGGTATTCGAGAACTACAACGATAAAATTATGATGACAACACCTCAGAGCTCAACTCCCCGGGACACTTCCACAAAACCCCTGACAGGAGGCACCAAGACAATGTTCTCATCATAAAACCATCTGAACGATTCCAATATACCCGCGTGATCCTAAATTTTTTTTAGTGAAATTTGAGAAGAGAAGAGTCAAAATTCTACGTCAGGATGCCTTACCAGAGCGATGAGGAGACTGGGAAGTAAAAAGAATTCCTAAACTCTCCGATATATAATCCCTAAATGACTCAAAACATTTTTCTAGACACAACTCGGCCGCTAAAAACGATCAAGCAATGGGGATCCTAAGGTCGGGGAAGGCTCTGATTACCAACTTGTCACACCCTCGATGCGACTATATCTCCCACGTGTTGAGGCACAACTTAGAGGCATAATCGCATTGAAGGCATATGTCGCAAGTTAGGCAATCTTCACAACATCCCATGTAATATATATGTAATAAAAGGGGAGATAACATAGTTGGCTTACACTCGCCACGTCAATCAAGTACATAAATAACATTACATCAACCAAACACTCATGGCCCGACTACGGCGCCAAAATAAAAGAGAACCCAACATGCGACACGGTCCCAATCAACCCCAACTGGGCACCACTACTGATCATCAGGAAAGGAAACATAGTAACGTTGAGAGTCTTCGTCGAACTCCCACTTGAGCTCAAACGCGTCTCCTGGAGCGGAATCATCAGGCCCTGCATCTGGTGTAATAGTAAACTGTGAGCCACAGGGACTCAGCAATCTCGCACCCTCGCGATCAAGACTATTTAAGCTTATAGGTAAGGCTGGGTAAATATAGGAGGAGCTGCAGCAAGCGACTAGCAGAATATGGTGGCTAACTTATTCGCAAAAGAGAGCGAGAAGAGGAGGCAAAGCGCGAGCGAGAAACTAGAGAGCAACCTGCGCAAACATTACTCCAACACCGTGTCCACTTCCCGGACTCCGCCGAGAAGAGGCCATCACGGTAACACACTCAGTTGATTTATTTTAATTAATTTAAGGTTCAAGTTATCTACAACCGGACATTAACAAATTCCCATCTGCCCATAACCGCGGGCATGGCTTTCGAAAGTTCAAATCCCTGCAGGGGAGTCCCAACTTAGCCTATGGCAAGCTCTCACAGTCAACGAAGGAATAGACCTCCTCCCAAGACGTTCCGATCAGACTCGGTATCTCGGTTATTCAAGACACATCGACAGGTTAAAACAAGACCAGCAACACCGCCCGAATGTGCCGACAAATCCCGATAGGAGCTGCACATATCTCTTTCTCAGGGCACACTCAGATGAGCGCTCCATACAACTAAAACCAAACCTCGAGTTTCCCCGAGGGGGCGCTGCACAGGACTCTAGTTTGGACCAACACTCAGAGGAGCACTGGCCCGGAGGGGTTTAAATAAGATGACCCTCGGGCTCCGGAAACCCAGGGGAAAAGAGGCTAGGTGGCAAATGGTAAAACCAAGGTTGGGCATTGCTGGAAAAGCTTTAATCAAGGCGAACTATCAAGGGGTTCCCATTATAACCCAACCGCGTAAGGAACGCAAAATCTGGGAACATAACACCGATATGACGGAAACTAGGGCGGCAAGAGTGGAACAAAACACTAGGCGAGAGGCCGAGCCTTCCACCCTTTCACCAAGTATATAGATGCATTTAGATAACAAGATAATATAATGATATCCCAACAAGTAAATAAAAATTCCAACAAGGAACAACCTCCAATCTTCACCTGCAACTAGCAACGCTATAAGAGGGGCTGAGCAAAGCGGTAACATAGCCAATCAACGGTTTGCTAGGACATGGTGGGTTAGAGGTTTGACATGGCAATTTGGGAGGCTTGAAAGCAAGTGGTAGGCATCATAGCATTGGCATAGCAAAAGAGCGAGCAAACTAGCATAGCAAAGATAGTAGTGATCTCGAGGGTATGATCATCTTGCCTGCAAAGTTGTCAGAGTTGACTAGATCCTCGAAAGCAAACTCAATGGGCTCCTCGTTAGCGAACTCGTCTCCCGGCTCTACCCAAACAAGACAAACAAGCAACAAGGACACAATCAACCATGTCCAAGGATCAAACAAAATGATGCAAAGATGGTATACTATGCGGGATGCGATGCGGGATGCATATGCAAGATGTGACAAGGAATGCATGACCCTGGCCTCAACTTGGGAATCCAAGTGTGGCACTGGAAATATGAGATGAAATTGCTTGAAAACGATATAAAGAACGCTGGAATCAGAGTTACGGTTTGGAAATGGCAAGCGATTCAAATATGACACCGGTCTGCGATTTACAGCAAGTAGCCATCTAAATGCAATGAAATGAACATGCTAAAACACCCAAACATGATAACAAAATACATGGCAGGGATGCATTCATGGTTCTTAACAAAAGTCTAGCACTGAGCTACGGCCAATTCATTCATTAACAGGTTCAAACAAGCATGGCAAAAATGCATATGGCAAACAAATCTCAGACTTAGTGAAATTAACACTTGTCTGGAATTTCAGATCAGGTAGCACTCTTCGGAGCAACAAAACTACATGCTAAAGGACCTGAACATGGCAAAGTAAAGCATGGCATGGAGCTACTCAAAGAGCTTAACAAAAGTCCCTTAGTGACCTTGAGCCAAAAGGGATCAGAAAATACAATTGCAAGCATGTGAACATAGCAAAAACATAATCAGTTTTCAGACTTAGTGAAAACTGGCACATGCTGAAACATAACTCAAGTAGGCATGTTTACGAGCTCGATGCACTCACTACGGTGCAAGTCATGATAAACTAATCATACATCTACCAAGAACACACAAAATTCAAGCTATACATGGCAAGAATAATAGCATAGCATGCACGGATCAACTACGACATCATCGGCAAAATTGCAAACAAGTTGACAATCTGCCCAGATTCACAAAGTAGCAAAAGTAGATCTCGATTGACTCAAGCTAGGTTGCTACAAAATTGCAAACAAAGACATGGATGGATAGAGCACTACAAGATTAACAAAACATCCTTACTGATCATCCTCAAAAGAGGCACGGATCGCTAGGAAACAACATGAACATATGGCCATATGAGATAAACAGCTCAAGGACTTAGTGGAAATGCTAAGTCCCTGAAAACAGAAATACCAAGTGCACTACTTTGCAAGCTTGTGCTAGTCACCACACACATCACAAAAATAGATGGGTTGCACCTCTGGAAAGATGACAAAACCCTTAACAAAACATATGTAGAGCATCAGGGCATATCATGCACACAATAATCATGGCAAAAATGACAAAAAAAACTAAATGGAGTAGCAGATCTGACAATTATCTCAAGTAGCCCTCTTCTAACAGCATTTCGGGCATCAAGATGAACTCAAATGAAAATGATGCAATGGAATGAAATGATGTGCTCTCTGAGATGAACATTTGATATGCTATATGCCAAAAAAGGAGCTAAGGATGCAAAGTTACGAGGCTATGAACAGGAGCATATGGACTAGGAAATTCCGGGGACTTAGAAAAAAAAGAACCACCAGATCTAGGGTTTCGGTGGCACGCGAACCGAGGCGGCGGCGCACGCACTCCGGCGAGTAGGTGGTGGCCGGGGCCGGCGAGGAGGAGGCCGGATCCGGGCCGGGGCGGTGAGATCCGGCGGCAGGGTGGCCGGATCCTTCGCCGGGCGCGGCGGGGCGACGAGGGGGGTCACGGAGGAGACGTCGGGCGGGGACGGTGACCCGCGGCAGCGGCTGGTGGCGCGGTTGCCGCCGGCGGCGAAGGTGGCGAGCGGGCGCGGAGGCGGCGAGGCACCCGGACGAGGCGGGCGGCGCGCGCGGGCCTGGGGGGCCGGCTCACGGCTCCCGCGGGCCGCGGTGGTGGGCGGCATGGTGGCGACAGGTGGCGGCGCCTCAGTGGCCGCGGGCGGTGGCGGCGGCTTGTCTGGCCGGATCGGACATGTCCGGCGCGGTGGTGAGTGGATTTTTAGGGTTAGGGGGAGAAGAGACCCGGGATTTCGAGATGGGATCTATTTATAGGCATAGAGGGAGCTAGGAGAGAGTCCAAATGAGGTGCGGTTTTCGGCCACACGATCGTGATCGAACGATCTAGATGATGGAGAAGGCTTAGGTGGGTTTTGGGCCAAATTGGAGGGGTGTTGGGCTGCAACACACACGAGGCCTTTTCGGTCCCTCGGTTAACCGTTGGAGTATCAAACGAAGTCCAAATGATACGAAACTTGACAGGCGGTCTACCGGTAGTAAACCAAGGCCGCTTGGCAAGTCTCGGTCCAATCCGGAAATGTTTAATCCCCACACACGAAAAAAAGCTTGAAATGACCACCGGAGGAGAACGAAGCACCGGAATGCAAAACGGACAACGGGGAAAATGCTCGAATGCATGAGATGAACACGTATGCAAATGCAATGCACATGATGACATGATATGAGATGCATGACAACGACAACAACACACGGAAACAAAGACCCGAACCCGAGAAAATAAAATAACTTAACGCTGGAAACGGCAAGAGTTGGAGTACAAATTGGGAAAGTTACATCCGGGGTGTTAAAGATCATCACTCTTAGAAACGATATTATGAATTTTAAGCAACTTGATCATGAACATGTTGCACAAGCCTGGGAGAGGATGAAATTAATGATATGTAATTGCCCTACACATGGTTTGAATCTTTGGATGATTATACAAAAAATTTATGCCGGGTTGAACTTTGCTTCTAGAAATCTTTTAGATTCAGCCTCGGGGGGCACTTTTATGGAAATATCTTTAGGAAAAGCTACTAAACTCCTAGATAATATTATGGTTAGTTATTCTTAATGGCACACTAAAAGGTCTAGTAAAAAGGTGCATGCTATAGAAGAAATCAATGTTTTGAGTGGAAAGATGGATGACCTTATGAAATTGTTTGCTAATAAGAGTGTTTCTTCGGATCCTAATGATATTCCTCTGTCTACCTTGATTGAGAATAATAATGAATCTATGGATGTGAATTTTGTTGGTAGGAACAATTTTGGTACTAACGCGTATAGAGGTAATTTTAATCCTAGGCCATTTCCTAGTAATTCCTCTAATAATTATGGTAATTTTTACAACAATTATTATGGAAATTATAATAAGATGTCCTCTGATTTTGAATCTAATATTAAAGAATTTATTAGTTCGCAAAAGAGTTTCAATGCTTTGATTGAAGAAAAAATGTCTAAGATTGATGAGTTGGCTAGGAACATGGATAGAATTTCTCTTGATGTTGATTCTTTGAAACTTAGATCTATTCCACATAAGCATGCTATCAATGAGTCTCTCAAAGCTATGAGAATTTCCATTGATGCGTGCAAAGAAAGAACCGCTAGGATGCGTGCAAAAAAGATTATTTTGTGAAAGCGTGTTCTTCTAGTTTCCATGATAATAAAAATGAAGATCTAAAAGTTATTGATGTGTCCCCTATTAAATCTTTTTTTGCAGTATGAATCTTGATAATTATGGGACTGGAGATGAGTCAACTTTAGTTAGAAGGCGTCCCAATGATTCAGAGTCTTTAGATCTTGATGCTAAAATTGATAAAAGTGGGATTGGAGAGGTCAAAACGTTACATAGCAATGAACCCACTATCTTGGATTTCAAAGAATTTAATTATGATAATTTCTCTTTGATAGATTGTATTTCCTTGTTGCAATCCGTGTTAAATTCTCCGCATGCTTATAGTCAAAACAAAGCTTTTACTAAACATATCGTTGATGCTTTAATGCAATCTTATGAAGAAAAGCTGGAATTGGAAGTTTCTATCCCTAGAAAACTTCATGATGAGTGGGAACCTACTATTAAAATTAAAATTAAAGATCATTAATGCTATGCTTTATGTGATTTTGGTGCTAGTGTTTCCACGATTCCTAAAACTTTGTGTGATTTGCTAGGTTTCCGTGAATTTGATGACTGTTCTTTAAACTTGCATCTTGTGGATTCCACCATTAAGAAACCTATGGGAAGAATTAATGATGTTATTATTGTTGCAAATAGGAATTATGTGCCCATAGATTTCATTGTTCTTGATATTGATTGCAATCCTTCATGTCCTTTTATTCTTGGTAGACCTTTCCTTAGAACGACTAGTGCAATTATTGAAAGGAAAGAAGCGAATATTAGATTCCAATTTCCGTTAGGGAAGGGCATGGAACACTTTCCTAGAAAGAAAATTAAATTACCTTATGAGTATATTATGAGGGCCACGTATGGATTGCATACCAAAGATGACAATATCTAGATCTATCCATGCTTTTATGCCTAGCTAGGGGCGTTAAACGATAGCGCTTGTTGGGAGGCAACCCAATTTTATTTTTGTTCCTTGATTTTTGGTTCTGTTTAGTAATAAATAATTCATCTAGCCTTTGTTTATATGTGGTTTTATCCTTTTAATTAGTGTTTGTGCCAAGTAGAACCTTTGGGAAGACTTGAGGAAAGTCTTTGCGATCTTGCTGTAAAAAATAGAAACTTTAGCGCTCACGAGATTTGCTTCCATTTTTTTACTGGAAATTGATATTTAGTTAATTATTTTTTCATATGATTAATAGATAAATTACTCACGTCCAGAAATTTATTTTAGAATTTTTGGGGTTCCAGAAGTATTCGAAACCTACAGATTACTACAGACTGTTCTGTTTTTGACAGATTCTGTTTTTCGTGTGTTGTTTGCTTATTTTGATGAATCTATGGCTAGTAATTGAGTTTATTAACCATAGAAAAGTTGGAATATAGTAGGTTTAACACAAATATAAATAAATAATGAGTTCATTACAGTACCTTGAAGTGGTGGTTTGTTTTTTTACTAATGGGGCTCACGAGATTTTCTTTTAAGTTTGTGTTGTGAAGTTTTCAAGTTTTGGGTAAGGATTTGATAGATTATGGAACAAGGAATGGCAAGAACCTAAGCTTGGGGATTCCCAAGGCACCCCAAGGTAAAATCCAAGTACAACCAAAATCCTAAGCTTGGGGATGCCCCGGAAGGCATCCCCTCTTTCTTCTTCGTCCATCGGTACCTTTATTTGGAGCTATATCTTTATTCACCACATGATATGTGTCTTGCTTGGAGCGTCTTGTATGATTTGAGTCTTTTCTTTTTAGTTTACCACAATCATCCTTGCTATACACACCTTTTGGGAGAGACACACATGAATCGGAATTTATTAGAATACTCTATGTGCTTCACTTATACCTTTTGAGCTAGATAATTTTGCTCTAGTGCTTCGCTTATATCTTTTAGAGCACGGTGGTGTTTTTTATAGAAATTATTGATCTCTCATGCTTCACTTATATTATTTTGAGAGTCCCTTAGAACATCAGGGTAATTTGATTTGGTGATGAATTTAGTCCTAATATGATAGGCATCCAAGATTGGTATAATAAAAACTTTCATAAAAGTGCATTGATTACTAGGAGAAGTTTGATACTTGATAATTGTTTTGAGATATAAAGGTGGTAATATTAGAGTGTGCTAGTGGAGTAGTTTTGAATTTGAGAAATAGTTGTGTTGAAGTTTGCAAGTCCCGTAGCATGCACGTATGGTGACCTTGTGTAACAAATTTGAAACATGAGGTGTTGTTTGATTGTCTTCCTTATGAGTGGCGGTTGGGGACGAGTGATGGTCTTTTCCTACCAATCTATCCCCCTAGGAGCAAGCACGTAATGCTTGATTTTTGATGACTTGTAGATTTTTTCAATAAGTATGTGAATTCTTTATGACTAATGTTGATTCCATGGATTATATGCACTCTCACCCTTCCATCATTGCTAGCCTCTTCGGTACCATGCATTGCCCTTTCTCACCTTGACAGTTGGTGCAAACTTCGCCGGTGCATCCAAACCCCGTGATATGATACGCTCTATCACACATAAACCTCCTTATATCTTCCTCAAAACATCCACCATACCTACCTATTATGGCATTTCCATAGCCATTCCGAGATATATTGCCATGCAACTTTCCACTGTTCCATTTATCATGACACAAATCATCATCGTCATATTGCTTTGCATGTTCATGTAGTTGACATCATATTTGTGGCAAAGCCACCGTTCATAATTTTTCATACATGTCACTCTTGATTCATTGCCCTTCCTGGTACACCGCCGGAGGCATTCATATAGAGTCATACTTTGTTCTAGTATCGAGTTATAATCATTGAGTTGTAAATAAATAGAAGTGTGATGATCATCATTAATAGAGCATTGTCCCAAAAAAAGAGAAAGGCCAAATAAAAAAATTAAGGCCCCAAATATATATATATATAAAGGTGCAATGCTAAAATCCTTTTTTCCACACTTGTGCTTCAAAGTAGCACCATGATCTTTATGATAGAGAGTCTCTTGTTTTATCACTTTCATATACTAGTGGGAATTTTTCATTATAGAACTTGGCTTGTATATTCCAACAATGGGCTTCCTCAAATTCCCTAGGTCTTCGTGAGCAAGCAAGTTGGATGCACACCCACTTAGTTTCTTTTGTTGAGCTTTCATACATTTATAGCTCTAGTGCATCCGTTGCATGGTAATCCCTACTCCTTGTGTTGACATCAATTGATGGGCATCTCCCTAGCCCGTTGATTAGCCGCGTTGATGTGAGACTTTCTCCTTTTTGTTTTCTCCACATAACCCCCATCATCATATTCTATTCCACCCATAGTGCTATATCCATGGCTCACGCTCATGTATTGCATGAAAGTTGAAAAAAGTTTGAGATTACTAAAGTGTGAAACGATTGCTTGGCTTGTCATCGGGGTTGTGCATGATGAGAGCATTCTTGTGTGACGAAAATGGAGCATGACCAAACTGTGTGATTTATTAGGGATGAACATTCTTTTGCCATGTTATTTTGGGAAGACATAACTGCTTTGTTAGTATGCTTGAAGTATTATTATTTTTATGTAAATATTAGACTTTTGTCTTGAATCTTTCGGATCTGAATATTCATGCCACAATAAAGAGAATTACATTGAGATTATGTTAGGTAGCATTCCACATCAAAAATTCTATTTTTATCACTTAACTACTCGAGGATGAGCAGGAATTAAGCTTGGGGATGCTTGATACGTCTCCGACATATCTACAATTTTTTATTGTTCCATGCTATTATATTATCTGTTTTGTATGTTAATAGGCTTTATTTTACACTTTTATGTTACTAGTAGAATGCCCGTGCGTTGCAACGGGCAAAAGCCGAATGTCCATGTGTTGCCACATAATAATAAAAATTATAGAAACATTGATCAAATTATTCTTTTAATTCGGAAATATGTGTTAAGCAAGGTGGGCATCTGATTTCCATCATACATCGAAAAATAAAGACTCTCTTCCACTTGTTTCCTTCTCGGTAGTCATTGTGTCTCCTTAACCAACCAAATTGTTCGCTAACTGGATATATGTCGTCAACGATTAAGTAGTATTAGTATTACTCAACTTCACGCATCCATGGGTGCCACTATTATAAGGTACACAAAGCTTGACAATTCCTTAGACTTATAGTGCACTTCTTAATTTCAGCAATAATAACACAAGAAGATATATCCAATTTTGTGAGATTGTTCTTTACCGATAGCATGGATGTTTCGTTCTCCATAGCAATAATCAGCCTGACAATGACACTGCAAATGGTTCAAGTCCGTGACACATCACCCTTGGTAAGTATATGGTGCACCATGGCTTGTACGACACCTGAATTCGGCTTGTACATACAAATGTTTTTAAAAAAACTGAGAAAAAGTCTACAAATGGGCACAACATGAACCGATAATTTTCACAAAAATAAAGTACCTTTTGAATCTCAACTAATGTCAATTACCTTTTGAATCTCAACAGATGTGCACTAAGTGGATATCTCTATCCATGTAGAACCATCTATGTGATCAATCTTACTGAAACTACCAAAAGTATGCAAAAGACAACACGTATATCAGTGAACACCGGAAGATTGCATTCTTAAGTAAATGAACTTTAAGAAATTCATAAGCTCCAAAACACGGCAGATTAGGATTAGACCAAAAATGCTTTGACATGTAGGACATCCCCTAATTCCCAAGGAGGGGTGACACAAAAATCTAAGCTATGCCAAAAGTACATGGAAGGAAGCTTTTAGATAAACACTCTTATATTTCTTTACGGAGGGAGTAGTAAAAAGGCACCCGAAAGTTTCTGAGATGTGTGCAGACTATAGAATATACAGTGTGCACACATAAAAGATAACAATTTGATGTTGCAGACTGCAGAACATATTGTGTGCACTGTAACATCCCAAATTTTCAATTTGGAATGTTATACATAGTCATCCATGCATATCATATTTTATTCGCATTTCGTCTCGCGATCCTCAAAATCCTAAGCAACTCAAGGACCTTCGGAGAGAGTTGGGGATTTCCCGGTTTTCATATTTGATTCTTTTATCAAATAATGAAACGAGGATTCGATTTTAATTATTTCTCTCCAAAAATATTTCATACCAAAATATATGAGAGGAGATAATATGACTTCTCCAAGATAATTGAAATATTGGAGGAAAAATATTAATATCAAATATTTGTTCTATTTGGATTTTATTGCAATTTTGTTTGCATTAGAAAAATTGCATGTTTTTCAAAATTGCATTTTAGGGCCAAGAAAATGTTCATCTTGTTCTAAATATTTTATTTAGACGGTGAAAATTTGTTTTGGCATTTTTAGATTTTTTATTTATTTTTCTAGGATTTTTTTTCTATCGGCGGGATTATTTAAAAAAAAAGTTCCCGCGCCCGACTGGGCCTAAGGCCCAGCCGAGCCAGGCCGGCCCAGCCCGCCGCCGCCGCCACTCACCGAGTCCGAGCGGACCGCGCGCCGCCCCGCCTTGGCCCCTACTCTCCAAGCCGCCGCCGCCCCGCCCACAACATAAATTACCAATAAAACGAACACTAATATAGAAACCAATGAAAATGCCACCAGCCCGCCCCACATAAGAAGAACAAGACCAGAATAACAAACCAACATCAAAGAACAGACAAACAAAGACAATTCCAAACCCAAATAAAACCGCCAGGTACCCAACACCCACTCCACCGGAACGACCAAAAAAAAACCCAAAAGGAAGAGAACAAAAGCCAAACCAAACACAGCCTACACACCAAAGCGCCAGGACCTAAGACCACCGCCGCCCCCAATTTACATGAGCGCACAAATGCCAAACAAGACCACACAAACACCTCCACCACAAACACCCAAACTTAACGCCACGAGCCTGCTTGCCGCCCGATAATAGCAGGCCCATCCCTCCACACACTTCAGAAAACAACAATTGAAAAAGACAATAGAAGCCATAATACCAGCAGCCAAACCCCCCACAGCCACACGAAACCACACCGCACTCCTCACGCCATAATCAACCCAGCAGCCCCGGAGCACCAATAAGTAAACACCGCATTAACACATATACCAAAGACAGTGTCCGTTAGTACATACACCTCATAACCATTCTAATCAACCACTCTACCCCTCATCACACCACACACCCCAATACAAAAATTCATCCAACCGCCCAGCACCGTCAAAAACCATTATTTACGTCATTAAGCCGCGCCGGCGCCAGACCATATCCCGCGCAGCCTGAGAAAGGACACTCGCCAGAGAATCTCAACGCGGCCGTATTTACTTTCAATAAGGTGGCAGTGGCAAACCCCAAGCTAACCACGGTGGAGCAAACCCGAAAGAGGCCGCTGTGGTGGGGCGGGCCGCACATGATCCGCGCGCTACCGTCAGCCGAGGCGGACGTGCGCACAATTCCATACATAAACTTCGCAATCACCAGTACAGTGAGCGAGTTAAAACAAACGATAGTTTGGCAGCACCTAGGTAGGCTAGCAGCGTCACTGACCGGCAGGACGTAGGTACCTAAGGATCTGCAGGGGCGGTGGGGGCGGAGGGAGGCGCGCGATGTCTGGATCGCCAGATTCTGATCGCGATCTTAGTTTCTGTTTTTCTTTTCGCTCGTTAGTCGGAATCAGGCGATTCAAGCGCCTGGAGTTTCGTCTCAAAACCCTCTTTCCGTTTAACCAACTCAAACAAGATTTTTCTACTGTAAAATTTGACCTAGTTTCAGATTAGTAAACGAAGCTTCTTTCTTTCGCCGTTTGAGTTTCGTTGCTCCGTTTGATTTGATTCTTTTTGCATACCGGAGTTCTTAATTTGAACTTTCTGGTAAACCTCTTTTATTTGAGTTTTTCTTGTGCATCGTTGCTTGTTACTTATGTATGCTATTGTTTGCTTGCGATAGAACACCCGGAGTGCGAAGCGTGCTACTACGAGTCCCTAGGTTTCGCAGATCGTCAGCAAGGCAAGTATCACTTTGATCATACCCCTTTATCACCCAGTTTTATGCATTAGTTCCAATCCTCAAACATTGCATGATTAGGATGTCATTAACTTGTGGGTTGGGAAGTAGTTGATGAGGTAGAACCTATTGCCCTGTTACATTCAAACCCTTGGAAGTTACTCTACGCGTTGCTTATATTACTATGCTATGCTATGCTCATAGACGTGGTTTGGGTTTGAGTGAAATCCATGACAGATGTGAGCTTGTTAATTAATGGTTCAACTTAAGGTGGCAACTTAAATTAACATCTGGGTGGATTGAGGCACCTGGAGTACCCAGTGTTGCCTGTATTTTTGGAAATCCCGAAGTACCCGTGTGATCTTCCTATGGACCGCCACCCAGGCTCAAAGGGAACTGAGATGATTCATGCTAGAAACTTCCGTGTGTAGCCACAAGCTATTATGGGCTCTAGCATAGTTGAGTAAGTTATGTGAAGCTCTTGAAGAGGCAGATCAGCAGGTAGTGGGATGTAGGTTTCGTATGGTCTGTCCGGAGTAGAGAGTTAATGTTTCTGAAAGACTGTGTCTCGGTCATCCATTTCTCAAACACCCTGTAGTGCGAGAAATCCAACGGAGGCGATTGAGTCTTGTGGGGAAAAGTGCGCAAACCTCTGCAGAGTGTACAATCTAATCATGGTTAGCCGTGTCCCCGGTTATGGACAATTCTTGAGTATCTAGTACTTGGGTTATCACAAGTATCTCATCATGTTTAACTAATATTGTTGGGTTGTTAATCACTTTAATTGGGATTGAGTTGGAGGAACCTTCTCAATGATGTTTCAACTACCATGATAGTTAAATTAAAAAAATCTATTCCTTTGTTGTAGGGAAAAATTGGCTTTTTGCAAAACTGTAACCATAGAGCTTTCCACCAGCCAAATATGCATGTAGTGATAGCATTATTCTGTTCTTGCTCTACTGTGTTACTTTGCCAGCATATTCCATGTGCTGACCCGTTTTCGGGCTGCAATGTATTATGTTGCAGACTTTTCAGACGAGGAGTAAGGTTCGTTAGGTCGTTGCCGTGCAGCTCAGCTATGCCGTTGGATTTGATGGACTCACTTTATCTTCCAAGCCTTCCGCTGTTATCGTATTAGATGGCCTTAAGCCATGTTACTGTAATAAGTTCTCTCTTGAGACATTCGATGTAATAAGTGTGTGATTGCTACTCTGTTATAAATCCTTCGAGTACTGTGTGTGTCAGCATTACCGATCCAGGGATGACACTGAAGCATAGAGACTTGACCATCTGAGGTCGGGTCGCTACATGCACACATAAAAGCTAATAATTTGATGTGTATTAGAGTAGACATGCAATTTAAATTCTAATAATTGGTCTGAGCTCCTCTACACTATCCGAAGAGAGGTGACTCTATAGATATACACTGGCGCATATAATCCGTTGGCAAGAACAGTAAAACACATTCTTTCTCCTGATGCGATAAAATATAGCCACCAATTGCTCATGGATGCACATTGTACTTTGCCACGGGCCAACAAATGTGGACCGTGCATGGGCCTACAGATGTGTCCTTGTGGTGCGAGATGGGTGAGACCACATACGAACCACACCTTTGTGTGTGTGTGTGTGTGTCTCGCATCATCCTGTTTCACACGATGAACTTATTCTAACTCCAAAATTTGTGGAATAAGGTATCTTGTGCTCCTCATCTCAGATACCTAATTCACCTAAGTGACTTCATGCTCCGCACGGTCAGTTTCCAACAAATATAACAAATTATCAAGTCATTGATTTATGTTCTATGTTTAACTTTCATAAAATAATCATGCATAGCAATGCCTTCACTAAAGGTGGATTTCTGATAATTTAAGAATCTCAAAAATATGGAGATAGCATACTACTCCCTCTGTAAACTAATAGAAGACTTCTTAGATCACTACTTTAGTGATCTAAAAAGTCTTATATTAGTTTACAAAGGGAGTAGAATATAAGAGTAATGCAATAGTTATTTGTTGCAAATGCATGTACTTCTAGACTTCAGTTGGCATCACAAATAACTCTTTGTGTCGGGTTATATTCTGGATATCACAAATAACTCGGTTGGAATCCATGATGGTCTCGATAAGTTGGATGGTCAGCAATTGCCTGAACCATTTCGGCCTTATAAATCTCTCGCGGTCCACACAGGAGGAGCCTTGCCCAATGCCTGAAGAAAACATGGAAAAGTGAACAACACAAGTGCATAAATTTTCTGTAATTACAGACCTAGAAATTGAAGTCCACTACTCTTCCAACCTAAGGGAGATTTCCAATAATTTAATTTCATAATGCAGGTCCAAACAAAGCTTTTTACCATCCTCAATATGTGTTTAACTCCTTGTTGAGAAAATATATACGGTTGGCATACCTTATATTATGAAAAACAATAATAGTTCAATATATTCCTTTCACCATGCTAAATCCCTTCCTATTCTCAAGTTTTCACCGCCACATAGTCAATAAACACACATCTTACCAAGTGGTCCGATCCGCTTGGTAAGCTACCAAAAAAAAAACACACATCTTGCGAACAGTTAATCATTAGGTAGAAACAAAAATAGAATTCCCCAAACATTCATAATCATGTCAACCCTCAAAAAAATATTCTTACTATCTTGCTATTACTAAGCTTGCGGTTGCACTTGAGAAAACCATGGCGGTAAGGGCTGAGGAAACAACACATGAACTGAACACATGAACCTCGCTACAGTATAGAAGGATCCGACAATATCAAATAGTGTCATGCTAACTCATGGTCACTAACACATATTAATCAACACCAAACCTCCCTCCAAGGTCCTCACGTACTAACCAAACTACTTGGAAGTAACCAATCGAGTATGTCTACTGACCCATTATCCACCACATGGGACAAACCATAACAAACTCCAAATTAAGTCCCTCCATGTAGCTATTTTTATCTCATATATTAGCCATATAATTACATCATCAATGCATCAATCAAACTGCCATACATATTTCGTTTTCTGAAATTTCAAGCGCACCAAATATTGTGGTAAGACAAGCAAATGATAAGAGTATCCATTTTTTGCAGTGAAAATATGCCATTTACCTTTATTTGTACCTCTTCAACACATATCTTTTTATGACCCAAGGAATATCACTCACCATTAGCAGCTCTCCCATAAGGAAACATTAGTCTGCAAGAGGTAAGAGAAGACAACAGTTAAAACAAAGAGAACAAAGTACAAATGAAAACAATTCGACACCACAGGAGATTCTGAACAGCCTAATCGCGCGTAGTGGCTTGATTGTGAATGCAACACCTATCTGCCTGCGTGAGATAGGCTGCAGAAAATGCACTAATTGTTTCAGGCTTAATAATTTACAACAAAGCAATATAATAGGTCCATGGTTGGATAGTAACAGGCATCTACCTGAGTAGAAAATATTGCTACTAAAGCGAGTTAGTACTTATAGCACTAAAATATGAGGAAAACTACAACACCAAAGTCGGTTTTACTACAAACAGATCAGGGGAGATACATATATAAAAAACATGTATACATTTCTTTCTAAATCAAAACAAATTGTACACTTATGTATACGGAAAGAGAAACCAGATTTGTCAATATGATGTTGGACTATCACTACTTGTAAAACTGGGCTTTCTTCTCTCTAGTAATTTCTTCCTTAAAAGATGATAAATTAACTCATGTCTGCCAAAATACAAACATGTGGATCAATAGATAATTTCTTCCTGAAAATATGTTGAACTCAGAACCTTTACTAGATGGTTGGTGCACGGGGCAGCACGACAGAACCGGGGAGTGCGCTGGGAGCGGACGGTCGATCTGGCTCTTCATTGAGTCGTGCTACAGTCCTCTCATCCAAATAAGTACATGCTCTTCCAGGAAAATAGATTTAATTGATAGATAACAAGTACCTGATGCTTGCAATTAGCCTGATTTACGGGTCTGATTTTATTAAAACTGGTAGGTATGTCCATCTCCTCATATTGTTGGCCATCAAGATGCGCTTTGTGCTGGCATATGCTCTCCTCTAGCCTCTCCAACCTCTGTATCATGATGCATCATTTTTCAGTTCACACTAAACAATTTTGTTTAGGTTAGAACATATGCAATAGTGCAAAACATATGTTGGTGTGTGGCCATGCATGGCTAGAGTTACCGTACATACATTTCATAATGTTCCTCTGTAGCTGAATGTTTGCCAAGCTTCTTATATCCACCACCATGCCCATCTCCTCATTCGGCCAAAGCAGGTCATTTTGCTAGGTTCAGAAGGAGTGAAAACAAGAGATGGCTTCAGTATTAGTCAAATAGGTTCAGAATTCACAAACTGCTTTCAGAAAAATATACAGACCGACCATTGAAACTTGGCACACAGAAACTACAAAGAGTAGCTTCCTTGGCAAGTGCCCCGGAGCCCCTCGTCTCTTCCCTGATGTGGAGGCTCGCCCGCCATCTTCCTTGAAAACTGGAGGTCCGGCCACATCCGACACTCCTCGGCATGGCACCTTTCTGCTAGTGCGTGGCTTGAACCCACAAATTGGTACTACTTACCAAGTTACCCCCAATGCTAAACCTAACGTTAGTGTATATTACTTCTAATCATTTTATCACACCCTCATGCATCAATAAAACCAAAAGAACATCAGCTAAAAAATAGAATCAGTGAACATGTACTTGTGAAAGTGAAAAAAAAGCAAGATGAAACTAATATACAGTTTTTGAAGCCTTCCCAAGCCAACCAAGGCCATGCTGACGTTGATTGTTCCGTTTGCATCGCCGTGGAAGTCGCACGGCCATCCTGCATTGCTACCCAGCCCAATGCCTAGAACGCACATAGGCCATCACCGTGATCCTCCCAGCAGCTGGCACATGATCTCCACACCAACCATAACCTCCGTCCTCTCCACTCCACCACTTATTCCCTGGACTCACGCTAACCACGTTAAATTCCCGACAGTCTCATCCCCTTCCAAGCGAGGGCTAGCATGCCCTTGAAAGCATCCGCACCGGAGTGTCCGACCATCCTGCATTTCATTGGATCGAGCCCCTGGCAACCACCAGTATCGTGACTTTAGGGAGAGATAGGAGAAGATGGTGCGGCGCTGGATCGGGAAGAGATGGGAAACGGGGCGGCGGTGCCGGGAGAGCTCCATGAACGGGATATGAGCCCACCCTCGCCGTAGCCACCGTGGACTACCCTCGCATATGCCAACCCTGGCGCCGGGGGTGGCCCCTCCCCGTCGCTGATGTCGTAGCCCAGCCCTCCGCCCTTAGCCCGGATTCCCGTCCTCGCACTCCTGAACGTCGTCCCGATAACCGCACTGCTCCAGCATGGTCTCGAGCGTCCTCTGCCACAGCTGCAGCTCCAGGGCCTCTGAGGCCGCCCTTCGCCTATTTGCCGATGACATGGAGGCCGCGGGCTCCATCGAGAACCCTAGGCGCACGCGATGGGTCGCGGCCGGCCGACTTCGTTTCGCAGCTGGGGAGGAAGGGGAGAGGGACATAGGTTCGCAGGTTTCAGTCACGCTGGTTTTTCTTGCCTGTTTCTTTTGTGCGTGTAGAATCGTGGGGAATCCTCGGGGATCGTGCGATCATGGTTTGGGAGTAGGAAGCGAAGATACCACCTACCAACTGAGTAGAGATTAGAAAAGGTAAGAATCAATGTGTTAGGAAAGTTAGGATCTGAATTGATTTCCATGAAAATGGGTTTTATTGTTCGTAACGTGATATCAATACCTGCCCGTTTGTGACATGCTTGGTTAGGAAAGTTTGCAAATGTTTAGAAAGTTTTTAATGGGAGAGTGAAAAAATCACCATGAGGATATAATAATGGAAGGTGAGACAAAAATAAACCGATGAAGTGGGGGGAGGGGATGAAAAAACCCAGCGGAGATGCATATATAAAAACATGTATACATTTCTTTCTTAATCAAACAAATTATACACTTATGTATACGGAAAGAGAAACCAGATTTGTCAATATGATGTTGGGCTGTCACTACTTGTAAAATTGTGCTTTCTTCTCTCTAGTAATTTCTTCCTTAAAATATGATAAATTAACTCATGTCTGCCAAAATACAAACATGTGGATCAATAGATAATTTCTTCCTGAAAAGGTGTTAAACTCAGAACCTTTATTGGATGGTTGGTGGACGGGGCAGCACGACAGAACCGGGGAGTGCGCTGGGAGCGGACGGTCGATCTGGCTCTTCATTGAGTTGTGCTACAGTCCTCTCATCCAAATAAGTACATGTTCTTGCAGGACAAGAGATTTAATTGATAGCTAACAAGTACCCGATGCTAGCAATTAGCCTGATTTACGGGTCTGATTTTATTAAAACTGGTGGGTAGGTCCAGCTCCTCATATTGATGGCCATCAAGATGCGCTTTGTGCTGGCATATGGTCTCCTCCAGCCTCTCCAACCTTTGTATCACGACGCATCATTGTTCAGTTCACAGTAAACAATTTTTTTTAGGTTAGATCATATGCAATAGTGCAAAACATATGTTGGTGTGTGGCCATGCATGACTAGAGTTACCGTACATACATTTCATAATGTTCCTCTGTAGCTGAATGTTTGACATGCTTCTTATATCCACCACCATCCCCATGTCCTCGTTCGGCCAAAGCAGGTCATTTTGCTAGGTTTAGAAGGAGTGAAAACAAGAGATGGCTTCAATATTAGTCAAATAGGTTCAGAATTCACAAACTGCTTTCAGAAAAATATACAGACCGACCATTGAAACTTGGCACACAGAAACTACAAAGAGAAGCTTCCTTGGCAAGTGCCCCGGAGCCCCTCGTCTCTTCCCTGATGTGGTGGCTCGCCCGCCATCTTCCTTGAAAACTGGAGGTCCGGCCACATCTGACACTCCTCGGCATGGCACCCTTTTGCTGGTGCGTGGTTTGAACCCACAAATTTGTACTACTTACCAAGTTACCCCCAATGCTAAACCTAACGTTAGTGTACATTACTTTTAATCATTTTTATCACACCCTCGTGCATCAATAAAACCAAAAGAACATCTGCTAAAAAATAGAATCAGTGAACATGTACTTTTGAAAGAGAAAAAAAGCAAGATGAAACCAATATACAGTTTTTGAAGCTTTCCCAAGCCAACCAAGGCCATACTGACGTTGATTATCCAATCTACATCGCCATGGAAGTCGCACAGCCATCCTGCATTGCTACCCAGCCCAATGCCCGGAATGCACACAGGCCATCGTCGTGATCCTCCCAGCAGCTGGCACATGATCTCCACACCAACCATAACCTCCGTCATCTCCACTCCACCACGTCTTGCCTAGTCTGTCGCCAACCACGTTAAATTCCCGACAGTCTCATCCCCTTCCAAGCGAGGGCCAGCATGCCCTTGCAAGCATCCGCACCGGAGTGTTCGACAATCTTGCATTTCATTGGATCAAGCCCCTGGCAGCCACTAGTATCGTGACTTTTGGGAGAGATAGGAGAAGATTGTGCGGCGCCGGATCGGGAAGAGATGGGAAATTGGGCGGAGGTGCCGGGAGTGCTCCATGAACGGGATATGAGCCCATCCTCGCCGCAGCCCAGATTCCCGTCCTCGCACTCCTGAACGTCGAAGGGCGGCCTCAGAGGCCCTGGAGCTTCAGCTGCGGCGGAGGACGCTCGATACCAAGTTGGAGCAGTGCGGTTATCAGGACGACGTTCAGGAGTGCAAGGACGGGAATCTTACCTAATGTGTTACTTTTTTCTTATGAACTTAATACTCTAGATGCATGTTGGATAGCGATCGATCTGTGGAGTAATAGTAGTAGATGCAGGCGGGAGTCGGTCTACTTGTCACGGAGGTGATGCCTATATACATGATCATGCCTAGATATTCTCATAATTATTCTCTTTTCTATCAATTGCTCGACAATAATTTGTTCACCCACTGTAATACTTATGCTATCTTGAGAGAAGCCACTACTGAAACCTATGCCCCCCGGGTCTATTCTCCATTATATTAATCTCCTTTCAACAAGTTATTTCTGGCACCGTTTATTTCGCAATCTTTAATTTTAATCTATATCATAAAAATACCAAAAATATTTATCTTATCATTATTATCTCTATCAGATCTCACTCTCGTAAGTGATCGTGAAGGGATTGACAACCCCTTTATCGCGTTGGTTGCGAGGTTCTTATTTGTTTGTGTAGGTACGAGGGACTTGTGTGTAGTCTCCTCCTGGATTGATACCTTGGTTCTCAAAAACTAAGGGAAATACTTATGCTACTTTGCTGCATCACCCTTTCCTCTTCAAGGGAAAACCAACGCACTGCTCAAGAGGTAGCAATGACTCCTTCACCACCCGGGTATGCCTCTCTTCTCTCTCTCTGGGGTATGACTCGGAATGAAAGATTTTTACCTGACGGTCGATTTGAGTCATTTCTTTCTCTTGTAGTTCCCTAGGATAATTAGTGGCAACGAATGGAGTGGGGTGGCTGAAGATCTATCTGCTCGTTGTCACCATCAATCTCCATGCCTGAAGCTAGTTGCATTTGAATCTGTGGACGGTGGGACGAAGTTTTTGGCATGTGCAGAGAAGGTTAGACCCTCTTTCGTTGTTACAAATCATTTGTTAGATGTGATTCAGACACTGTCACGGTCCCAACCCATTCATACCACACCTTCAACCAAACGCATCCTAAGACAGTGTCACAGTTTGTACCTAGTATCTTAAATTGCTGTCATCTCATCAGCGGCGCCATTAGAAAATTATTTGGCACCGCTTCAGCAGTTTGTGCAGCCAACTTTGTTCCACACATCCGAGCAACCAAGCAGTAAAATACTAAATCTTTATGGCACGAAGGAACTGGGCATAGGAGCAACTACGTGCTCCGGAGTCTGGGTCCCTGATACTTTTTCCGCTGCATCGGCTCGCTAGTGCAGGGCACCGGTGCGAGATGTAGCAACAACTGTCTTTACACCAATTTTGGCATACATAGTGGACGACCTTAGTGCTATTAGTTCTATGTTACTAAATTTGTGCATGTATACACCTGTTAGTATCAATTTGCTGTCATCCAAACACTGTCTCTATGCTGTTGTAGTTATATTTACCCTCATAAAATGTTCAATTTCTTATTTATTGTACATGAGTAAGAACTTGTAGCGTTATTGTAGTTAATCATAGCTTCTGATGTTCCAGAATTTGGTTGTTGTCTTAGTAGAAATTAATTCATTTGCACATTGATCTTTTTGAGAAGATATGTCATAATTAACATGTTTCTTCAGTTTTTCAAAATAAGCATTGGTGATTTTCTATGTTGCTATAAACCCATTTCCCCTACAATTGTTACTGATCTAGTTTTAAATATTATAGGATGAACGGAAGTGTTCTTACTTGGAGTGGGTTGATCAAGAGTGACCACAGTCTTTGAATATGTGCCTAGCAAAGCTCTGGAGAATGTATGAGGAAGAGAACAGAGAAACTTTTTTAAATCAGACTTTGCTAAGATGGTGTTGGCGAAGGAGGAGGCACTTTCCGAGTTGGCCAGTGCAAAACAGGTTCTTACTGAACTGAAAGCAGATGTGGATAAGACAATCCTGGATGATCTCGATTAGGGAAATGAATATATTGTTCTAATATTGTTCTTATGAAGTTGAACTAGCTATATGTTGTACTGTGTTGTTTTCATGTAGCTATCGTACTATGATGTTATAATATATTTATGTGCCTGATATGAAATTGGCAAACAATTGTCCGATATGAAATGTGAATTTGTGTAATACTGGAATTTTTATTTGTAAACTAATAAACCTGCTAAATGTGCCATGGAACATTGCAAACGGTTCTAGCAGTAAAAGCGCTTGTGATGGATAGCCCAATGCCACATAGTTTTCTTCATCAAATCGTGTGTGATGTAGTTGATAAAAGCAAACAGTTAACCAAGGCAGATCGTGTGTGATAGTTACACCTTTCACACATGAGCCTACACATAAAACTATGTGGGATGTACATACGAACGGAAATGTTTTCTCTGGATTTACTGTGTGGGATGTACATAAGAACGGAAACGTATTCCTTGGATTGACTGTGTGTGATATACATACCTACAGAAATGTTTTTCTGGGATTCACCGTTTGGGATGTACATACCTACAGAAATGATTGGGTTTCGATGCCTCGCCCGATCACACACGAGTTCATTTGGTGTCCCAGGAGGGCCTATCCCTAATGATTTCTAGGTCGTGTGGGAAGGACTCCCCTATCGCCCACACTCACTTGGCGACGGTTACAAATTCCGTTGCGAAAAGGGGTTAAAACCATTTGTATAGCACTGACGCATACCAGTGTATACCTTCTATCTCAGATCCAAAGGCAAAGTGTTTTTCGCTAAGAACGGGTCCTTTTTCGAGAAAGAGTTTGTCTCGAAAGAATTGTGTGGGAGGAACATAGAACTTGATGAGGTTGTTGAACCTTTACTTTAACTAGATAGTAGCACAGCATAGAAAGATGTTTATGTGGCACCTACGTCAGTTGAAGAGGAAGCTAATGATAGTGATCATCAAGTTTCAGATCTAGTCACTATCGAACCTCATAGGTCGACAAGGATATGTACTACTCCTAAGTGGTACGGTAACCTTGTCTTAGAGGTCATGTTGTTGGACAACGATGAACATACAAGCTATGGAGGAGCGATGGTGGGCCCGGATTCCGACAAATGGTTATAGGCCATGAAATCTGAGATGGGATCCATGTATGAAAACAAAGTAGACTTTGGAAGTATTACCTGAAGGGCGAAAGGCCATTCAATTTAAATGGATCTTTAAGAAGAAGACTGACACGGACGGTAATGTCACCGTCTACAAAGCTCGACTTCTGGCAAAGGGCTTTTCACAAGTTCAAGAAGTTGACTATGATGAGAATTTCTCACCCGTAGCGATGCTTAAGTCCGTCAGAATCATGTTGGCAATAGCTGCATTTCTCGATTATGAAATCTGGCAGATGGATGTCAAAACAGCGTTCCTTAAAGAAGGGATGTATATGATGCAACTGGAAGGTTTGGTCGATCCAGAGAATGCTGACAAAGTGTGAAAACTCCAGTGATCCATTTATGGACTGGTGCAAGCATCTCGGAGTTGGAATCTTCGCTTGGATGAGGTGATCAAAGCGTTTGGGTTTATACAAGTTTTTGAAGAATCTTATATTTACAAGAAAGTGAGTGGGAGCTCTATAGCATTTCTAATATTATATGTGGATGATATATTGCTGATTGGAAACAATATAGAACTTTTGGAAAGCGTGAAGGAATATTTGAACAAGAGTTCTTCAATGAAGGACCTAGGAGAAGCTGCTTTCATATTAGGCATCAAGATCTATAGAGATAGATCGAGATGCTTAATAGGACTTCCACAAAGCACATACCTTGATAGGATTTTGAAGAAGCTCAAAATGGAGCAGTCCAAGAAGGGGTTCTTGCCTATTTTGCAAGGTGTGAAGTCAAGTAAGAGGATAGAGAAAAGATGAGTGCCATCCCCTATGCTTCTGCCATACGCTCTATCATGTATGTGATGTTGTGCACAAGACCAGATGTCATCCTTGCCATAAGTATGGCTGGAAGGTTTCAAAGTGATCTAGGAGTGGAACACTCGACAACGGTCAAGAATATCCTTAAGTACCTGAAAATGACTAAGGAAATGTTTCCCATTTATGGAGGTGATCAAGAGCACGTCATAAAGGGTTACGTTGATGCAAGCTTTAACACTGATCCGGATGACTCTAAGTCTCAACCGGATACGTATATATTCCAAATGGGGGAGCGGTAAGCTGGTGCACTTCCAAGCAAAGCGTGGTAGCTGATTCTACATGTGAAGCAGAGTACATAGCTGCCACAGAGGCGGCGAAGGAAGGTGTCTGGATGAAGCAGTTCATGACAGATCTTGGAGTTGTGCCCAGTGCACTGGACCCAATGACTCCGTTCTGTGATAACACTAGTGCCATTGCTCTGCCCAAGGAACCAAGCTTTCATAAGAGGACCAGACACATAAAGCGACGCTTCAATTCCATCTGCGATGCAATCAAGGAGGAGGACATAAACATTTGCAAAGTACACACGATCTGAATGTTGCAGATCCGTTGACTAAACCTCTTCCACGGGCAAAAACATGATCAACACTAGAACTCTATGGGTGTTAGATTCATTACCATGTAATACTAGATTATTGATTCTAGTTCAAGTGGGAGACTGTTGGAAATATGCCCTAGAGGCAATAATAAAGTGGTTATTATTATATTTCCTTGTTCATGACAATCATTTATTATCCATGCTATAATTGTATTGATAGAAACTCAAATAGATGTGTGGATAAATAGACAACAACATGTCCCTACTAAGCCTCTACCGGACTAGATCATTGATCAAAGATGGCTATAGTTTCCTAGCATAGACATGAGTTGTCATTTGATAACGGGACCACATCATTGGGACATTGATGTGATGGAGAAGACCCAAACTATAAGTGTACCATATGATCGTATCAAGTTTATTGCTATCATTTTCTACATGTCAAGTATATGTTCCTATGACCATGATATCATGCAACTCAATGACACCGGAGGAGCACCTTCTATGTATCAAATGTCAAACGTAACTGGGTGACTATAAAGATGCTCTACAGGTGTCTCCGAGGGTGTCTGTTGAGTTGGCATGGATCAAGACTGGAATTTGTCACTCCGTGTAACAGAGAGGTATCTCAGGGCCCACTCGGTAATACAACATCACAATGAGCTTGCAAGCAATGTGACTAAGAAGTTAGCCACGGGATCTTGTATTACGGAACGAGGAAAGAGACTTGCCAATGATGAGATTGAACTAGTTATGGAGATGCCGACAATCGAATCTTGGGCAAGTAATATATCAATGGACAAAGGGAACATCATAAGGGATTAGTTAAATCCTTGGCAACGAGGTTCGACCGATAAAGATCTTCGTAGAATATGTTGGAACCAATATGCACATCCAGGTCCCGCTATTGGTTATTGACCATAGAGGTGTCTCGGCCATGTCTACATAATTCTCGAACCCACAAGGTCTACACACTTAACGTTTGTGACGATCTAAGTATAGTTGAGTTATTGTGATGGTGACCGAAGGTTGTTTAGAGCCCCGCATGAGATCCCGGATATGACGAGGAACTCCGGAATAGTCCATAGGTGAAGATTGATATATAGGATGAAGGGATTCGGATTCCAGAAGTGTTTCGGGAGGTACCGGGTTATCGTCAAAGAACTGAAAAAGGTTTCGGGGGGCCCTGACAAGTGTTGGGGGCGTCATGGGCCAAGGAAGAGGGGCACACTGGCCCACAAGGGGTTGGGCGCCACCCCAAACCTTAGCCCACTGGGCCACAAGGGAGAGGGGCGCCCCCTAGGTAGTCGCCCCTTGACTTGGGAGGCAAGCCACCTAGGGGCGCCTCCCTATGGGAGGCCACCTACCCTAGATGGGCAACCCCTAGGGCGCCACCTCTCCCCCTACCCCCTATATATAGAGGTAGAGAGGAGGGCAGTCGCACCGATTCATGCCACGACGCTGCCCTTCCTCTCCCTCGTAGTTTCTCTCCTTCTCCACTAGGCTTGGAGAAGCCCTGCTGAGATTGTTCCACCACCACCACCACATCATCGTGCTGCCAGAGAACTAGAGCTAATACTTCAACATCGCTTGCTGGATCAAGGAGGTGAAGGCGTCATCAATTCGTACATGTGTTGGACACGGAGGTGCCGTTCGTTCGGCACTTGATCGGGAGTTCGTGGACGGATCGTGATTGGATCATGAAGATGTTCGACTACATCAACCACGTTTCTTAACGCTTCCACTTAGCAATCTACAAGGGTATGCGGATCTAATCTCTCCTCTCGTAGATGTGCATCTCCTATATTGATCTTGGTGAGTGTAGGAATTTTTTTCCCATGCAACGTTCCCCAACAGGAACCTCAAAGAGTGCCCCAAGATTTCTACCGGAGTAACAAAGATGAGAACATGCATCAATGTGCATAGATTACCCAAATGTCACCTTGGGAATCCGTGAGTTGAGTGCCAATGCACACCTAAAGTGAATCAATATGACACCCCATTATCACCACGGGTAGTCATACCAAGACATACATCAAGTGTTATCAAATCCATAAAAGTATTCAATCCAATAATAACGACATATCAAAGGGAAAACTCAATTCATCACAACAAGATAGAGAGGGAGAAACACCATATGATCGAACTATATTAACAAAGCTCGTGATACATCAAGATCGTCCCAAATCAAGAACATGAGAGAGAGAGAGATTAACACATAGCTACTGGTACAAACCCTCAATCCTGAGGGTGGACTGCTCCCTCCTCATCATGGTGGCCACCAGGATGATGATGATGGCCTTCGGTGATGATTTCCCCCTCTGCCAGGGTGCCGGAACATGGTTTAGGTTGGTTTTTTCTGGCTACAGAGGCTTGCGGTGGTGGAACTTCTAATCTAGGGTTATTTCTGGGGGTTTCTGTATATATAGGATTTTCACCGTTGGAATCACGCAAAGATGGGCCTCAGGGGGCCCACGACCCACCAAGGCGCGCCCGGGTGCCTTGTGGGCAGTAGGGGGCTCCCTTTGGTGGTTCTTTGCTCCATTATTTATATTTTGTTCCAAAAAAATTGTCAAAAAGTTTTGTCCAATTCCGAGAACTTTTATTTTTGAACAAAAAATAACACCATGGTAGTTCTGCTGAAAACATCATCAGTCTGGGTTAGTTCCATTCAAATGGTACCAAAACCATATAAAATTGTTGTAAACATGCCATGAATACTTTATAAATTATAGATATGTTGGAGACGTATCAGCAGCAACCAAGCATTGTCCCCCGCGTTGTTGGAGGAGGAGGAGGAGGGCATGATGCTAGGGGCCTCGAAACTTGTTATAAAAATAGCCTGAAACAAGAATAGAGGAGAAACATGTGATACAGTGGTCAAAACATTGTGGAATGCTCAGACTGAGGGTGATAAGGTGATGCAATTCTATGGTTTACATCATATTTAGCCAAAAATTTACGGAATGCACCATGAATAAAATGTGAACCACCATCAGTCATTAAATATCTAGGGACTCCGAACCTCGGGAAGATAACTTCTTTAAGCTTTTTAATGGATGTATTATGGTCAACACTACTAGTTGGTTTAGCTTCTACCCACTTAGTAACATAATCAATAACAACTAAAATATGAGTATACCCATTAGAGGAAGGAGAAGGCCCAATATAATAAAAGCCCCATACCATAAATGGTTCAATAGCATGTGAATCATTCATAGGCATTTCTTGACGTCTACAAATATTTCCAATTCTTTGACATTCATCACAAGAGAGGACAAACTTACGTTCATCCTTGAAGAGAGTAGGCCAGTAAAACCAGATTGGAATACCTTATGTGTGATACGTATTCGTCATATCTATAATTTTTTATTGTTTCATGCCAATATTATACAACTTTCACATACTGTTGGCATCTTTTTTGTTCCATGGAATATCCATATCAAACGAAGTCCAAACACGATAAAAATTTACAGATAATTATTTTGGAATATCTGTGATTTTTGGGAGGTGGAATCAATGAGAACGGGGCCCACAGGCACCACAAGACACCAGGGCCTGCCCCAGGCCCCAGGCGCATGGTGGTGGTGAGGGGTTCCTGGATTAAGGGGTCCTCGGGCGTCCGACTTGTTGGACATGGCCCGAACTGATGGGCCAGGAAGATACAAGATAGAAGACTCTCTCCCGTGTCCGGATGAGACTCTCGTTGGTGTGGATGGCAAGCTTGGCATTCGGATATGAAGATTCCTTTCTCTGTAACCGACTTTGTACAACCCTAGGCCCCTCCGGTGTCTATATAAACCGGAGGGTTTAGTCCGTAGAGGCAATCATAATCTGACAGGCTAGACTTCTAGAGTTTTAGCCATTACGATCTCGTGGTAGGTCAACTCTTGTAATCCTCATATTCATAAATATCAATCAAGCAGGACGTAGGGTATTACCTCCATCGAGAGGACCCGAACCCGGGTAAAACTTCGTGTCTCCTGTCTCCTATTACCATCAACCTTAGACGCACAGTTTGGGACCCCCTACCCGAGATCCGCCGGTTTTGACACCGACATTGGTGCTTTCATTGAGAGTTCCACTATGTCGCCACCAGAAGGTTTGATGGCTCCATCCATCATCTGCAACGATGCTGCCCTAGGGGAGGTTTTTCTCTCCGGCCAGATCTTCGTATTCGGCGGCTTCGCACAGCGGGCCAACTCGCTTGGCCATCTGGAGCAGATCGACAGCTACGCCCCAGGTCACCAGATTAGTTTTGGAAACCTGGATTATGTCGCTGACATCCGAGGAGACTTGAACTTCCAAGGATTCACGACCCCAACCTCCGCTCTGGCCTTAGATCCGGAGTGCCTCACCAGTACCGAAGACGGGATTTCTAAACCCGCCGGACTATCTATGGCCACTAGGCCCAGTACGGGAGAGCCGGAGGAAGCAGTGTCGCCGGCAACCATCACCAAGCTGGACTCTTCCCCGGACGCTGGCTCCGAACTCTGGGAATCAGCATCGTGTGAGCTCGGCCGAGCAATTCCCTTCCCACCATACTCCATGGATTCTTTTCTCCCCCAACAAACCTTGCCTTTATGCGAGGCTCTGGACTTGATGCGATCCCTCGTGATTACGGAGGAGCAACGTACAAACTACGCCAAGCCCGGACTAGGGGCTGAGAGCGGGGAATTTTACATCCCACCCACCACCCACTTCATCGCCACAGTAGAGGACTTAACCGACATGCTCGATTACAGCTCCGAAGACATCAACGGTATGGACAACGATGCGGACAGGAGCAAGCCGAAAACCCGTCATTTACCGGATGCTGGATGGCCACCTCTTCGTATGACATGTACATGGTGGATACACCCAAGAAGGGTGACAACAATAAATAGAAAAACCCAGTAGAGAATGAACCTCCCGAGATACAACTAAAGCGCCGACGGCGCCGCTCTAAATCACGCTGGAGCAACGACAGCAATACCGGCACGAGAGACAACAACACTCCGGATGATGCCGAAGACCAAGAAAACCCCGTCAAGAAAAACTATGAACAAGACGATCGGGAGGATGGGCAAGTTAGCCCTGCTGAACATGCTGCAAATGAAGACTCAGAGGACAGTAATTACCTTCCACCCTCCAAGGATGAGGTGAGCCTCGGCAATGAAGAATTTATCGTGCCTAAGGAACCTCTCGAGCATGAGCGCTTTAAGCAACGGCTAATAGCCACTGCAAGGATCCTGAAAAAGAAGCAACAACAGCTTCAAGCTGATCAAGATCTCCTCAATGATAGATGGACTGATGTCCTGGCATCAAAGGAATACGGCCTCCAACGCCCAACCAAAAGTTACCCGAAGCATAAACTGCTACCTCAATTCGATGACGAGGCACTTGAGCCCATACCATCAGCGCGTAATGCAGATGATCGACCACCACGTGTCCGGGACAAAATGGCAACTCAAGCCGAACACCAGCCCATCCTACCTCACCGTAAAGGCAAAGATAAAACAGCCCAGGGATACATGTATGACCTGTGGCAGGACCTGAAGAATAAAGCAGGTCCGGCCAGATCAATCTACGGATCGCGGGGGCGTGCCCCGATGCGGGACCATGGCTATCAAGCCGAACATAGCAAGCACAATCACGTCCGGGCCGAAAACCACAGACCGATTCCATCAGACCTACGTCACGATCTGGCCCGATATAGAGGCGCCGCACACTCCCTCTACTTAACTGTGAAGTAATGGAACATGAATTTCCAGAAGGGTTCAAACCCGTGAATATCGAATCATATGATGGAACCACAGATCCCGCGGTATGGATTGAAGACTTTATTCTCCATATTCACATGGCCTGCGGTGATGATCTTCATGCCATCAAATACCCCCCCCCCTAAAACTCAAGGGACCAGCCCGGCACTGGCTGAACAGCCTGCCTGAAAACTCTATTGGCAGCTGGGAAGACCTAGAAGACGCCTTTCGCGACAACTTCCAAGGCACATACGTCAGACCTCCGGATGCCGATGACTTAAGTCACATAGTCCAACAGCCCGGAGAGTCAGCAAGGAAATTCTGGACTAGGTTCTTAACTAAAAAGAACCAAATCGTCGACTGTCCGGATGCCGAAACCCTAGCACCCTTCAAACACAGCATCCGCGACGAATGGCTCGCCCGACACATCGGCTAAGAAAAGCCGAAGTCCATGGCAGCCCTCACGGCACTCATGACCCACTTTTGCACGGGCGAAGATAGCTGACTAGCCCACAGCAATAATAATGCAAGCGACCCTGGCACCTCGAAAGCCAGAAATAGCAACAACAAGCCCCCACGCAACGGCACAAGTGTCAAAACAATGGTGACAATACTGATGACACGGCGATCAACGCCGTATTCAGTGGCTCCAAGTCCGGTCAGCGGAAGAAGCCATATAAAAGGAATAATCAGGGCCCTTCCAGCCTGGACCGCATACTCGATCGTCCATGTCAGATCCATGGCACCCTTGATAAACCTGCCAATCATACCCATAGGAGCTATTGGGTCTTCAAACAGGCGGGCAAGTTAAATGCCGAAGACAAGGAGAAGGGGTCGCAAAGCAAGAATGACGACGAGGAGCCCCGTCCACCGAATAGGGGGACAAAAGAAGTTTCCCCTTCAGGTCAAAATGGTGAACAAGATATACGCTACCCATATCCCTAAGAGGGAGCGCAAGCGCGCGCTCAGGGACGTCTATGCGATAGAGCCAGTCACCCCAAAATTCAACCCATGGTCGTCATGCCCGATCACCTTTGATCGCAGGGACCATCCGACCAGTATCTGTCATGGCGGTTCAGCCGCACTGGTTCTCCACCCAATAGTTGATGGATTCCACCTCACAGGAGTCCTCATGGACGGTGGCAGCAGCCTCAACCTGGTCTATCAAGATACAATGCGCAAAATGGGCATCGATCCATCAAGGATCAAGCCAACCTAAACTACCTTTAAAGGAGTTATACCAGGTGTAGAGGCCCGTTGCTTGGGCTTAATCACATTGGAGGTCGTCTTCGAATCTCCGGACAACTTTCAAAGCAAAGAGTTAATCTTTGATACCGTCCCCTTCCGTAGCGGCTGTCACGCACTGCTCGGATGAGCTGTATTTGCTCGATTCAATGCGGTGCCACACTATGCGTATCTCAAGCTCAAGATGCCCGGACCACATGGTGGTATAACAGTCAATGGAAACACGAAGCGCTCCCTCCGTACCGAGGAACACACCACGGCCCTAGCAGCGGAAGTACAGAGGACCTTTGAAGGTAGAACCTTAATTCAGCGGCCAAGCTCCCGGACACTGTCAAACGAGTCCTGACTACTCTACAGCATGACAGCCCGGCTCATCAGGAGTTAGACTTGCAATTCGACCTCTGTCTCAACCCCGACCAAGTGGCGTCATATGTACTGTGCGTACATAACTTCACACTAAAAATACCATGGGCAGAGACGGAGGCATAACCAGACTGTGGTCCATAATACAGCTCGACCTTCCTGGGACACACATACTCTTACTTTCCTTTTCAGGTTCTCTTTTCCACATGCCCCTCTTGACGGCCTAATAATCGGTCCTTTCGAAGGACGGATATACCAAGGTGGCAAGTAGCACAGATGTATGGGGGAATCTCTACATGTTCTTCTTAGCGATCATTCTACCTGTTTTCAGGACCCGTACGTAGCTCCCCCTTGGTCTTGGCATGTTAAATAGCCACTGTTGCTTATCACACTATTTGTACAAATACGCTTTGACATATTTATCAAAATTATAATGGAAATAGTTTGCAGCCCAACTTATGTGGCACTAGCTTACTACTTCATTTTTATTTCGCTATTCTTATTAGCATCCGTACACTTTGGTACGCCATAATTCGCCATGGGCTTTATTGCGCCCCATACTATGGCAACAAGTCCGAACACTTTTACAGTATAGTTTGGCCCCCAAATTTAGCATTATATGCATCGGCTCCGAATCATGTCTTTGGTCAATAGTTGGGTTGCCCAGCTCCTGTGCTTACTACCTTACGTTCCGCTCTATCGGCTAGGGTAGTAAAGGGAGAACTACTATGATTGTGTCCTGGTTTATCCGGATGAGCACCTCAGTAGAGAAAGCCGGAAACTGATTGTCATGATGCGGCGTGAGTAGGTCATCTCTTTGGAGGTTAAAATCTCTTGCTATTTTTTCCGCATTATGCGACGGATCGGCCTTCACCCGATCAGGCGTCTACAACACCCTAGTCTGGACTAAAGGACACTAGGGGCTGCGCCTGCATTTCTATTGTCAAACTCCTATGGCTAAGTGAGGGTGATAAAGCCACATAGTGCAATTGCCTGGTTCATTGTGCTAAACACCTCCTTCAAGGACCAATTTCTTGGATCAAGAGTGTTTACATTCCATCCCGAACACCCCCATACTACCTATATGGGGGTTGAAGCCGACGACTGGCCAACTCTCAAATTGAATAAAAACGACCGCACAAGAGGTAAAATTCCAAAATAAACAGCAAGCATTATATTACATACCAGTCTTGTTTTCATCATACAGGGCGGGATAACATGGAGGTACTCATTCAAAGATAATGTATTTCGAGCACAGGCCCTCTACAATGCGGGATCCCTTGAGGACATCATCAAAATAGCGCTCCGGCGTGCGGTGCTCCTTGCCAGCGGGCGGTCCCTCGGTCGCGAGCTTAAGGGTGTCCATCTTCGCCCAATGTATCTTGACATGGGCGAAGGCCATCCGCGCACCTTCGATGCGGACCGACCGCTTGATGACGTCAAGCCGGGGGCAGGCATTGACCAGCCGCTTCACGAGCCCGAAGTAGCTACTAGGTATGACTTCGGAAGGCCATAGCCGGATTATTAAATCCTTTATGCCTAGTTCGGCCACCCTATGCAGTTCCACCAGCTGTTTTAACTGATCACTAAAGGGCACCGGATGTCCTGGCGCAAGGTATTGCGACCAGAACAGCTTCTCTGTCAAGCTCCCCTCTTCGGCTCAGAAGAACTCCGCAACATCGGCAACACTGCGCGGTAAATCCGCAAATGCTCCTGGAGAACTCCAAATCCGGGTTAGTAAGAGATACCTCTTCTTCACACATTTGCTCTGCATAATGAAGGCCTTACCCGCCGCGATTTTTCTGGCCTCTTGGATCTCCTGGAGGGCGCCTTGCGCTTCGACCCGGGCATCTTGTGCGCTTTGGAGGGCCTTGGCGAGTTTGGTATCTTGATCTGCAACATGGCAGTCCAAGGACTCGTATTTCTTCACGACGTCCTGGAGCTCCTGTTGGACCTCACCAACCCTGGCCTCATGCTTTTCACGGGCGGCTTGTTCCTTTGCCGCTCTCTCCTCGGCCTCGACCATCTCTTTCTTGAGGGCCTCCACCTCGGTCGCCACCCCTAATAAATATCATGAAACTATGGTCAGCACAAATCACTCATCCTTTTCGGATATACACAAGGTCAATGCATACCTTGCTTATCTTCTAGCTGCTTTTTTACACGGCGGAGCTCTTCCTTGGCCCGCTCCACCTCTGCTTTAGTCCGAAGACCTCAGTAGCATGAGAGGTTGCGTCCAGCAACGACGCCTGCTTATTCACATAAGACACATTTAGTTAGTCTCCTGCGAAAATTACTTGATCCTCTGTCCGGCTTTTCTTTCCGAACACCGGACAGAGTCTCACGGGCTACTATCTATATTATGACATTCTTTTTATACAATTGCGTCGCTTACCTCAAAGCCTGTTAGAACGCTTGTGCAGGCTTCAGTCAGTTTGCTCTAGGCGGACTGAATCCTCTCAACCACCGTACCCATGAGGGTACGGTGTTCCTCAACAATGGAAGCACTTCGCAGCGCTTCCAATAGAGTATCCGGTGCCTCTGGATAGATAGAGGTCACTGGTGGAATTGGCGCACCTCCTTCCTTCGAAGGAGGCTACCAGTCGGATTCCGGAGTCGTATTGGTCTCCGGGATCTTATTCGGCTGGGGCCGAATTGGAGATGGCCCCCATCGCTAGTATCCATGGGGATCTGCTCCCCCATGTGTCCGGTAGCCGAGGTGTTATCCTCTGGCGCCACCGTGACGGCCTCCTGTGCCTCCCCCTGAGCCGGGAGTGTCCTTCGGGACATCACTTCAGCATCTTCCACATTCTTGGGAGAGGAGGCCGCCGGAAGGGACCCGCTGTCCATTACCTTCGGGTCCAGCGAGTTTCTCGAAGATGAGGATCGCTCGAGGTCGGAACGAGATGGACTAGAAGTGCATGATTCAACGTGTTAAAACTACGAAGTAAAGAAGATGGATATTTGTGTGCGTATTTGAGTACTTACGATTTGGCCAGGGGCTTATCCCTGGGGCGCCACTCGGAGCTGCTGTCAATGTCCCATGCGGGGTTGTCCGCGGCGGAGGCCTTCCCCTTCTTGGACGCCTCTGCCTCCAGATGCATGGAGGCCGCCCTTTTCTTCCTTCCCCCCCTCAGGGGGAGAATCGCTTTCCTCCTCTTCCTCGTCGTCGGTGGCGGGAGGGGAGTGGGTGTCGACATCTTTGGACATCACGTCCGAAGTGCCCTTATGGCGGAGACCACCCCTGGTCCCCTTGGCCTTCTTCTCCTGTGCTTGATAGGGCGCCGAAACCAGCATCCTCGTCATAAGCGGGATAGCTGGTTCTTCGGGCATTGGATCCGGACACTAAATCCACTCCACCTTCTTTGTGCAGCCCTGAAAAAACAAATAGGGAAGTTTAGACATCTTCCTTGAGTATGCAAGTAAAGGGTACACCTAGAAATATGGAAAACTTACCGCACTAGCGGGATGGGCCATATCGTGCCCGCGGTCCTCGGTCGTCGCCGGCCACGTCTCCTTGGCCTTGAAGAGCACCTTCCAGATGTCTTCGTGGGTAGAGCCGAAGAACTATTGCAGGGTCTAGTGCTTGGCTGGATCGAACTCCCACAAGTGGCAAGTTCGGCTTTGGCACGGCAGGATCCAGCGAGCGAGCATCACCTGGATCACATTGACAAGCTTGACGTTCTTGTCCACCATGCGCTTGATGCGCCTCTAGAGTGCAGTCAGCTCGTCTGATGAAGAGCAGTCTAGGCCCTTCTCTAGCCAGGAGGTGAGCTGCATCGGGGAGTGATATGTCTCCAACGTATCTATAATTTTTGATTGTTCCATGCTATTATATTGTCTGTTTTGGATGTTAATGGTCTTATTTATACACTTTTATATTATTTTTGGGACTAACCTACTAACCCAAGGCCTAGTACAAATTGCTGTTTTTTTGCCTATTTCAGTGTTTCGCAGAAAAGGAATATCAAACGGAATGAAACCTTCGGGAGAGTTATTTTTGGAACAAACATGATCTTGGGGACTTGGAGTGGACGTCAAGAAAGAAATGAGGGAGCCCCGAGGCAGGGAGGCGCGCCTGCCCCCCTGGGCGCGCCCCCACCCTCGTGGGCCCCTCGCAGCTCCACCGACCTACTTCTTCCTCCTATATATACATATACCCTGAAAACATCCAGGAGCACCACGAACCCTATTTCCATCGTCGCAACCTTCTGTACCCAAGAGATCCCATCTTGGGGCCTTTTCTGGAGCTCCACCGGAGGGGGAATCAACCACGGAGGGCTTCTACATCAACACCATAGCCTCTTCGATGATGTGTGAGTAGTTTACCTTAGACCTTTGGGTCCATATTTATTAGCTTGATAGCTTATTCTCTCTCTTTGGATCTCAATACAAAGTTCTCCTCGATCTTCTTGGAGATCTATTCGGTGTAACTCTTTTTGTGGTGTGTTTGTCGAGATCCGATGAATTGTGGGTTTATGATCAAGTTTATCTATGAACAATATTTGATTCTTCTCTGAAACCTTTTATGTATGATTGCTTACCTTTGCAAGTCTCTTCGAATTATCAGTTTGGTTTGGACTACTAGATTGATCTTTCTTGCAATGGGAGAAGTGCTTAGCTTTGGGTTCAATCTTGCGGTGTCCTTTCCCAGTGACAGTAGGGGCAGCAAGGCACATATTGTATTGTTGCCATCGAGGATAAAAAGATTGGATTTATATCATATTGCTTGAGTTTATCCCTCTACATCATGTCATCTTGCTTAATGTGTTACTCTGTTCTTATGAACTTAATACTCTACATGCATGCTGGATAGCGATCGATGTGTGGAGTAATAGTAGTAGATGCAAAATCATTTTGGTCTACTTGTCACGGACGTGATGCCTATATACATGATCATGCCTAGATATTCTCATAATTATGCACTTGTCTATCAATTGCTCGATAGTAATTTGTTCACCCACCGTAATACTTATGCTATCTTGAGAGAAGCCACTAGTGAAACCTATAGCCCAAGGTCTATCTTTTATCATATAAGTTTCCAATCTATTTTATTTTGCAATCTTTACTTTCAATCTATATCACAAAAATACTAAAAATATTTATCTTATTATTATCTCTATCAGATCTCACTCTCGTAAGTGACCATGAAGGGATTGACAACCCCTTTATCGCGTTGGTTGCAAGGTTCTTATTTGGTTGTGTAGGTACGAGGGACTTGCATGTAGTCTCCTATTGGATTGATACCTTGGTTCTCAAAAACTGAGGGAAATACTTATGCTACTTTGCTGTATCACCATTTCCTCTTCAAGGGAAAACCAACGCAGTGCTCAAGAGGTAGCAAGAAGGATTTCTGGCGCCGTTGCCGGGGAGATCTACATCAAGTCAAGACATACCAAGTACCCATCACAAACTCTTATCCCTCGCATTACATTATTTTCCATTTGCCTCTTATTTTCCTCTCCCTCACTTCACCCTTGCTGTTTTATTCGCCCTCCTTTTCCATTCCCCTTCTCTTTTCTAGTTCGTCTCTTTTTGCTTGCTTCTTGTGTCACCGTGTTTCGTCATGGCTAGTCCCTTATCTGCCCCTTTGTCTCCCTAGTTTGAAGTTCTTCACTTCAAACAAAGACAAGGAGAAAGTTTAAAAGATGCTTGGTTTAGGATGTTGGAATCTTATCGTAATTGCACCCTAGAGGTAAATTTTAGAATTTTACTTCACAATTTTTATGTTGGGCTAAATATGTCACATAGACAACTCTTGGATTGCGTTGCCAAAGGGAATTTTTATCGAAATTGATCCTAGTATTGCTCATAAAATCATAGATGGAATAGTGGGAGCACTACCTCAATAAAACGGGTCACATCATACCCAGGAAGAGACAAAATTTTTTGAAAAGATTTGCGAAGTAGCGAAAATTTTATAAAAGTCTCTTGAACCTCTTAAGAGTGTTAGCGGAAACCTTCACCGCATCAATATGTTGATTACCCTTTGCAATAAGCGGTTGGATTCTTTAGATCTAAAAATTTCCGAATATGAAGGGAAACGTAAAGAACCTCCCAGATTCGAGCATGACTCCGCTAAAAAAATTAAAACTAAAGATGATAATACCTAGATCTATTCTTGCTTTTATGCCTAGCTATGGGCGTTAAACGATAGCGCTTGTTGGGAGGCAACCCAATTTTATTTTGGTTTCTTGCTTTTTGGTTCTGTTTACTAATAAATAATTCATCTAGCCTCTGTTTAGATGTGGTTTTATGCTTTTAATTAGTGTTTGTGCCAAGTAGAACCTTTGGAAAGACTTGGGGGAAGTTTTAGCGATCTTGCTGTAAAAAACAGAAACTTTAGCGCTCACGAGATTTGCTTCCATTTTTTACTGGAGAGTGCGATTAGGTTGATTATTTTTGAATATGATTATTAGATAAATTACTCACGTCCAGATATTTATTTTACAATTTTTGGGGTTACAGAAGTATTCGAAACCTACAGATTACTACAGACTGTTCTGTTTTTGATAGATTCTGTTTTTCGCGTGTTGTTTGCATATTTTGATGAATCTATGGCTAGTATCGGAGGTTATGAACCATAGAGAAGTTGGAATACAGTAGGTTTAACACCAAAATAAATAAAGAATGAGTTCATTACAGTACCTTAAGTGGTGGTTTGTTTTCTTATACTAACGGAGCTCATGAGATTTTCTGTTTAAGTTTTGTGTTGTGAAGTTTTCAAGTTTTGGGTAAAGATTTGGTGGATTATGGAGTAAGGAGTGGCAAGAGCCTAAGATTGGGGATTCCTAAGGCACCCCAAGTTAAAATTGAAGGACAACTAAAATCCTAAGCTTGGGGATGCCCTGGAAGGCATCCCCTCTTTCGTCTTCTTCTATCGGTAACTTTACTTGGGGCTATATTTTTATTCACCACATGATATGTGTTTTGCTTGGAGCGTCTTGTATGATTTGAGTCTTTGGTTTTTAGTTTACCACAATCATCCTTGCTGTACACACCTTTTGGGAGAGACACACATGAATTGGAATTTATTAGAATACTCTATGTGCTTCACTTATAACTTTTGAGCTAGATAATTTTGCTCTAGTGCTTCACTTATATCTTTTAGAGCACGGTGGTAGTTTTATTTTATAGAAATTATTGATATCTCATGCTTCACTTATATTATTTTGAGAGTCCTTTAGAACAGCATGGTAATTTGCTTTGGTTAAGAATTAGTCCTAATATGATAGGCATCCAAGATGGGTATAATAAAAACTATCATAGAAAGAGCATTGAATACTATGAGAAGTTTGATACTTGATAATTGTTTTGAGATATAAAGATGGTGATATTATAGTGTGCTAGTTGAGTAGTTGTGAATTTGAGAATTACTTTTGTTGAAGATTGCAAGTCCCGTAGCATGCACGTATGGTAACCGTTGTGTAACAAATTTGAAACATGAGGATTTATTTGATTATCCTCCTTAAGAGTGGCAGTCGGGGATGAGCCATAGTCTTTTCCTACCAATATATCCCCCTAGGAGCATGCGCGTAGTGCTTGGTTTTTTATGACTTGTAGATTTTTGCAATAAGTATGTGAGTTCTTTATGACTAATGTTGAGTCCATGGATTATACGCACTCTCACCTTCCATCATTGCTAGCCTCTTCGGTACTGTGCATTGCCCTTTCTCACCTTGAGAGTTGGTGAAAACTTCGCCGGTGCATCCAAACCCCGTGATATGATACGCTCTATCACACAGAAGCCTCATTATATCTTCCTCAAAACAGCCACCATACCTACCTATTATGGCATTTCCATAGCCATTCCGAGATATATTGCCATGCAACTTATGACACACTTCATCATTGTCATATTGCTTTGCATGATCATGTAGTTGACATCGTATTTGTGCACAGACACCATGCATAATTTATCATACATGTCACTCTTGATTCATTGCCCTTCCCGGTACACCGCCGGAGGCATTCATATAGAGTCATATTTTTTCTAGTATCGAGTTGTAATCATTGAGTTGTAAATAAATAGAAGTGTGATGATCATCATTAATAGAGCATTTTCCCAAAAAAAGGCCAAATAAAAAAGAAAAAGAGAAAGTCCCAAAAAATAAAAAAAGAGAAAAAATAAAAAGGGAGAATGCTACTATCCTCTTTTTCCACACTTGTGCTTCAAAGTAGCACCATGATCTTTATGATAGAGAGTCTCTTGTTTTGTCACTTTCATATACTAGTGGGAATTTTTCATTATAGAACTTGGCTTGTATATTCCAACAATGGGCTTCCTCAAATGCCCTAGGTCTTCGTGAGCAAGCAAGTTGGATGCACACCCACTTAGTTTCTTTTGTTGATCTTTCATACATTTATAGCTCTAGTGCATCCGTTGCATGGCAATCCCTACTCCTTTCATTGACATCAATTGATGGGAATCTACCTACCCCGTTGATTAGTCGCGTCGATGGCAGACTTTATCCTTTTTTGTCTTCTCCACATAACCTCCATCATCATATTCTATTCCACCCATAGTGCTATATCCATGGCTCACCCTCATGTATTGCGTGAAAGTTGAAAAAAGTTTGAGATTACTAAAGTATGAAACAATTGCTTGGCTTGTCATCGAGGTTGTGCATGATGAGAGCATTCTTGTGTGACGAAAATGGAGCATGAACAAACTATATGATTTGGTAGGGACGAACTTTATTTTGCCATGTTATTTTGAGAAGACATGATTGCTTCGTTAGTATGCTTGAAGTATTATTATTTTTATGTCAATATTAAACTTTTGTCTTGAATCTTTCGGATCCGAACATTCATGCCACAATAAAGAAAATTACATTGAGAATTATGCTAGGTAGCATTCCACATCAAAAATTCTGTTTTTATCATTTACCTACTCGAGGACGAGCAGGAATTAAGCTTGGGGATGCTTGATACGTCTCCAACGTATCTATAATTTTTGATTGTTCCATGCTATTATATTATCTGTTTTGGATGTTAATGGGCTTATTTATACACTTTTATATTACTTTTGGGACTAACCTACTAACCCAAGGCCCAGTGCAAATTGCTGTTTTTTTGCCGATTTCGGTGTTTCACAGAAAAGGAACACCAAATGGAATGAAACCTTCGGGAGAGTTATTTTTGGAACAAACGTGATCTAGGGGACTTGGAGTGGACATAAAGAAAGAAACGAGGGAGCCACGAGGCAGGGAGGCGCGCGTGCCCCCCTAGGCGCACCCCCACCCTTGTGGGCCCCTCGCAGATCCACCTACCTACTTCTTCCTCCTATATATATCCATATACCCCAAAAACATCCAGGAGAACCACGGAACCCTATTTCCACCGCCGAAACCTTCTGTACCCAAGAGATCCCATCTTGGGGCCTTTTCTGGAGCTCCGCGGGAGGGGGGATCAATCACGGAGGGCTTCTACATCAACACCATAGCCTCTCCGATGATGTGTGAGTAGTTTACCTCAGACCTTCGGGTCCATAGTTATTAGCTAGATGGCTTCTTCTCTCTCTTTGGATCTTAATGCAAAGTTCTCCTCGATCTTCTTGGAGATCTATTCGATGTAATTCTTTTTGTGGTGTGTTTGTTGAGATCTGATGAATTGTGGGTTTATGATCAAGTTTATCTATGAACAATATTTGATTCTTCTCTGAATTCTTTTATGCATGATTTAATATCTTTGCAAGTCTCTTCGAATTATCAGTTTGGTTTGGCCTACTAGATTGATCTTTCTTGCAATGGGAGAAGTGCTTAGCTTTGGGTTCAATCTTGCGGTGTCCTTACCCAGCGACAGCAGGGGCAGCAAGGCACGTATTGTATTGGTGCCATCGAGGATAAAAAGATGGGGTTTATATCATATTGCTTGAGTTTATCCATCTACATCATGTCATCTTGCTTAATGCGTTACTCTGTTCTTATGAACTTAATACTCTAGATGCATGCTGGATAGCGGTCGATGTGTGGAGTAATAGTAGTAGATGCAGAATTGTTTCGGTCTACTTGTCGCGGACGTGATTCCTATATACATGATCATGCCTAGATATTCTCATAATTATGCATTTTTCTATCAATTGCTCGACAGTAATTTGTTCACCCACCGCATAGTTATACATGAGCACTTTTCTATCAATTGCTCGGGTGGGTGAACAAATTACTGTCGAGCAATTGATAGAAAAGCGCATAGTTATGAGAATATCTAGGCATGATCATGTATATAGGCATCACGTCCGCTACTAGTAGACCGAAACGATTCTGCATCTACTACTATTACTCCACACATCGACCGCTATCCAACATGCATCTAGAGTATTAAGTTCATAAGAACAGAGTAACGCATTAGGGACGATGACATGATGTAGAGGGATAAACTCAAGCAATATGATATAAACCCCATCTTTTTATCCTCGATGGCAACAATACAATATGTGCCTTGCTGCCCCTGCTGTCACTGGGAAAGGACACCGCAAGATTGAACCCAAAGCTAAGCACTTCTCCCATTGCAAGAAAGATCAATCTAGTAGGCCAAACCAAACTGATAATTCGAATAGACTTGCAAAGATATTAAATCATGCATAAAATAATTCAGAGAAGAATCAAATATTGTTCATAGATAATCTTGATCATAAACCCAAAATTCATCGGATCTCGACAAACACACCGCAAAAAGAATTACATCGAATAGATCTCCAAGAGAATCGAGGAGAACTTTGTATTGAGATCCAAAGAGAGATAAGATGCCCTCTAGCTAATAACTATGCACCCGGAGGTCTATGGTAAACTACTCACACATCATCAGAGAGGCTATGGTGTTGATGTAGAAGCCCTCGGTAAATGATTCCCCCTCCGGCGGATCATTGGAAAAGGCCTGAAGATGGGATCTCACAGATACAGAAGGTTGCGGCGATGGAAATAGGGTTTCGTGATGCTCTCGGATGTTTTCGGGGTATTTGAGTATATATATAGGCGAAAGAAGTAGGTCAGTGGATCCACGAGGGTGGGGGCGCACCTACCCCCCTGGGCGCGCCCTCCTACCTCGTGGCCACCTCATTGCTTCCTTGACGTCCACTCCAAGTCTCCTGGATTGTGTTTGTTCTGAAAATAACTCTCCCGAAGGTTTCATTCCGTTTGGTATTCCTTTTCTGGGAAACACTGAAATAGGCAAAAAAAAACAACATTTTGCACTGGGCCTTTGGTTAGTAGGTTAGTCCCAAAAATAATATAAAAGTGCATAACAAAGCCCATTAAACATCCAAAACAGATAATATAATAGCATGGAACAATCAAAAATTATAGATACGTTGGATACGTATCAAGCATCCCCAAGCTTAATTCATGCTCGTCCTCGAGTAGGTAAATGATAAAAACAGAATTTTTGATGTGGAATGCTACCTAGCATAATTCTCAATGTAATTTTCTTTATTGTGGCATGAATGTTCAGATCCGAAAGATTCAACACAAAAGTTTAATATTGACATAAAAATAATAATACTTCAACCATGCTAACAAAGCAATCATGTCTTCTCAAAATAACATGGCCAAAGAAAGTTATCCCTACAAAATCATATAGTCTGGCTATGCTCTATCTTCATCACACAAAGTATTTAATCATGCACAACCCCGATGACAAGCCAAGCAATTGTTTCATACTTTTGATGTTCTCAAACTTTTTCAATCTTCATGCAATATATGATTGTGAGCCATGGACATAGCACTATATGTGGAATAGAATGGTGGTTCTAGAGAAGGCAAAAAAGGAGAATATAGTCTCACATCAACTAAGCGTATCAACGGGCTATGGAGATGCCCACCAATAGATATCAATGTGAGTGAGTAGGGATTGCCATGCAACGGATGCACGAGAGCTATAAGTGATTGAAAGCTCAACAAAAGAAACTAAGTGGGTGTGCATCCAACTCGCTTGCTCACGAAGACCTAGGGCATTTTGAGGAAGCCCATCATTGGAATATACAAGCCAAGTTCTATAATGTAAAATTCCCACTAGCATATGAAAGTGACATCATAGGAGACTCTTTATCATGAAGATCATACTGCTACTTTGAAGCACAAGTGTGGTAAAAGGATAGTAACATTGTCCCTTCTCTCTTTTTCTCTCATTTCTCTTTTTTCTTTTTTTATTTGGGTCTTTTCCCTTTTTTATGGCCTCTTTTTTTTCTCTCTTTTTTTCTTTTTGTCCGGAGTCTCATCCCGACTTGTGGGGGAATCATAGTCTCCATCATCCTTTCCTCACTTGGGACAATGCTCTAATAATGATGATCATCACACTTTTATTTACTTACAACTCAAAAATTACAACTCGATACTAGAACAAAATATGACTCTATGTGAATGCCTCCGGTGGTGTACCGGAATGTGCAATGAATCAAGAGTGACATGTATGAAAGAATTATAAAGGTGGCTTTGCCACAAATACGATGTCAACTACATGATCATGCAAAGCAATATGATAATGATGTAACGTGTCATAACTCATAACAAACGGAACGGTGGTAAGTTGCATGGCAATATATCTCGGAATGGCTATGGAAATGCCATAATAGGTACATATGGTGGCTGTTTTGAGGAAGGTATATGGTGGGTGTATGACACCTGCGAAAGGTGCGCGGTATTAGAGAGGCTAGCAATGGTGGAAGGGTGAGAGTGCGTATAATCCATGGACTCAACATTAGTCATAAAGAATTCACATACTTATTGCAAAAATCTATTAGTTATCAAAATGAAGTACTATGCGCATGCTCCTAGGGGGATAGATTGGTAGGAAAAGACCATCGCTCGTCCCCGACCGCCACTCATAAGGAAGACAATCAATAAATAAATCATGCTCCGACTTCATCACATAACGGTTCACCATACGTGCATGCTACGGGAATCACAAACTTTAGAACAAGTATTTCTCAAATTCACAACTACTCAACTAGCATGACTCTAATATCATCATCTTCATATCTCAAAACAATCATAAAGAATCAAACTTCTCATAGCATTCGATGCACTTTATATGATAGTTTTTATTATACCCAGCTTGGATGTTCATCACATTAGGACTCATTTTATAGCCAAAGAAAATTACCATGCTGTTCAATAAGACTCTCAAAATAATATAAGTGAAGCATGAGAGATCAATAATTTATATAAAATAAAACCACCACTGTGCTCTTAAAAAGATATTAGTGAAGCACTAGAGCAAAATTATCTAGCTCAAAAGATATAAGTGAAGCACATAGAGTATTCTAATAAATTCCGATTCATGTGTGTCTCTCCAAAAGGTGAGTACAACAAGGATGATTGTGGTAAACTAAAAAGCAAAGACTCAAATCATACAAGACGCTCCAAGCAAAATACATATCATGTGGTGAATAAAAATATAGCCTCAAGTAAAGTTACTGATGGACGAAGACGAAAGAGGGGATGCCTTCCGGGGCATCACCAAGCTTAGGCTCTTGCCACTCCTTATTCCAAAATCCATCAAATCTTTACCCAAAACTTGAAAACTTCACAACACAAAACTCAACAGAAAATCTCATGAGCTCCGTTAGTATAAGAAAACAAACCACCACTTCAAGGTACTGTAATGAACTCATACTTTATTTATATTGGTGTTAAACCTACTGTATTCCAACTTCTCTATGGTTCATACCCCCCGATACTAGCCATAGATTCATCAAAATAAGCAAACAATACACGAAAAACAGAATCTGTAGTAATCTGTAGGTTTCATATATTTCTGTAACTCCAAAAATTCTTAAATAAATTGGTGGACGTGAGGGATTTGTTTATTAATAATCTTCAAAAAGAATCAACCTAATCGCTCTCTCCAGTAAAAAATGGCAGCTAATCTCGTGAGAGCTAAAGTTTCTGTTTTTTACAGCAAGATCGAAAAGACTTCCCCCAAGTCTTCCCAAAGGTTCTACTTGGCAGTTGGCACAAACACTAATTAAAAACATAAAACCATATCTAAACAGAAGCTAGATGAATTATTTATTAGTAAACAGGAACAAGAATCAAGAAACAAAAATAAAATTGGGTTGCCTCCCAACAAGCGCTATCGTTTAAAGCCCCTATCTAGATGCAGAGATTTCAATGATGCTCACATGAAAGACAAGAATTGAAGCACAAAGAGACCATCATAAAACATGTGATAAACACACCTAGGTCTAACATACTTCCTATGCATAGGAATATTATAGGCAAGCAAAAACTAGCATATGCAAGGAAGCGGAAAGAAACAATAGCAATCTCAACGTAACGAGAGGTAATTTAGTAACATGAAAATTTCTACAACCATATTTTCCTCTCTCGTAATAATTACATGTAGGATCATAAGCAAATCAACAATATAGCTATCACAAAACATATTCTTAACAAGATCCACATGTATGCAAAGTTGACACTCTTCCAAAATAGTGGGATTAACATTAACTAAAGTCATGACCTCTCCAATCCCACTTTTATCAAAAACTTCATAAGATTGAACATTCTCCAAATATGTGGGATCTAAAGTTGACACTCTTTCAAACCCACTTTAAATATTATTGCAAACATTATTATCAATCTCATATTCATCATGTGGCTTAAATAAATTTTCAAGATCATAAGAAGAATCACCCCAATCATGATCATTGCAACAAGTAGATGACATAGCAAAACTAGCATCCCAAAGCTTAGGGTTTTGCATATTATTAGCACAATTTACATCAATAGAATTTATAATAAAATCATTGCAATCATGCTTTTTATTCAAAGATCTATCATGAATCGCTTCATAAAGTAATTCATCACACTTTTCAGATTCACGAATTTCAAGCAAAACCTCATAAGGATAATCTAATGCACTCAACTCATTAGCAATAGGTTAATCATAATTGGATCTCTTAAAGAGATTAGCATGTGGATGAGGATCCATAAACTTCTATCCAGCGAAGATGCAAGCACAAACAAGGTACATGGTAACACAAGATCGAACGGAAGAAAGGCGAAAGAAAAGGGCAAAGGTGAAGTGGGGGAGAGGAAACGAGAGGCAAATGGCAAATAATGTAATGCGAGGGAGAAGAGTTTGTGATGGGTACTTGGTATGTCTTGACTTGTGCATAGATCTCCCCGACAATGGTGCCAGAAATACTTCTTGCTGCCTCTTGAGCATGCGTTGGTTTTCCCTTGCAGAGGAAAGGGTGATGCAGCAAAGTAGCGTAAGTATTTCCCTCAGTTTTTGAGAACCAAGGTATCAATCCAGTAGGAGACTACACGCAAGTCCCTCCTACCTGCACAAACAAATAAGAACCTTGCAACCAACGCAATAAAGGGGTTGTCAATCCCTTCACGACCACTTGCAAAAGTGAGATCTGATAAAGATAATAACATAAATATTTTTGGTATTTTTGTTGTATAGATTGGAAAATAAAGATTGCAAAATAAAAGGTAGCGGAGATAGAAAGTAGATAGGAAAATAATATGATGGAAGATAGACCCGGGGGCAATAGGTTTCACTAGTGGCTTCTCTCAAGATAGCAAATTCTATGGTGGGTGAACAAATTACTATCGAGCAATTGATAGAAAAGCGCATAGTTATGAGAATATCTAGGCATGATCATGTATATAGGCATCGCGTCCGCGATAGGTAGACCGAAACGATTCTGCATATACTACTATTACTCCACACATCGACCGCTATCCAGCATGCATCTAGAGTATTAATTTCATAAGAACAGAGTAACACATTAGGCAAGATGACATGATGTAGCGGGATAAACTCAAGCAATATGACATAAACCCCACCTTTTTATCCTCGATGGCAACAATACAATACGTGCCTTGCTGTCCCTGCTGTCACTAGGAAAGGACACCGCAAGATTGAACCCAAAGCTAAGCACTTCTCCCATTGCAAGAAAGATCAATCTAGTAGGCCAAACCAAACTGATAATTCAAAGAGACTTGCAAAGATATTGAATCATGCATAAAAGAAATCAGAGAAGAATCAAATATTGTTCATAGATAATCTTGATCATAAACCCACAATTCATCGGATCTCGACAAACACACTGCAAAAAGAATTACATCGAATATATCTCCAAGAGAATCGAGGAGAACTTTGTATTGAGATCCAAAGAGAGAGAAGAAGCCATCTAGCTAATAACTATGGACCCGAAGGTATGTGGTAAACTACTCACACATCATCGGAGAGGCTATGGTGTTGATGTAGAAGCCCTCCGTGATCGATTCCCCCTCCGCCGGAGGGCCCGAAAAGGCCCCAAGATGGGATCTCACGGGTATAGAAGGTTGCGGCGGTGGAAATAGGGTTTCGTGGTGCTCTCGGATGTTTTCGGGGTATATGAGTATATATAGGCAAAAGAAGTAGGCCAGTGGAGCCACGAGGGGCCCACGAGCATGGGGGGGGCGCCTACCCCCTGGGCGCGCCCTCCTACCTTGTGGCTGCCTCGTTGCTTCCTTGACGTCCACTCCAAGTCTCCTGGATTGCGTTTGTTCCAAAAATAACTCTCCCGAAGGTTTCATTCCGTTTGGATTCCATTTGGTATTCCTTTTCTGCGAAACACTGAAATAGGCAAAAAAACAGAAATTTGCACTAGGCCTTTGGTTAGTAGGTTAGTCCCAAAAATAATATAAAAGTGCATAACAAAGCCCATTAAAACATCCAAAACATATAATATAATAGCATGGAACAATAAAAAATTATAGATACGTTGGAGACGTATCACCGGGTACCTAGCCAAGGAAATCTCCTACTGGCTTTCGGCCCAAGGACAGATCCTCCCCACCCCAGAGCCCCATGAGAGGGTCGTGATCATCCCCCACTTCGTTCGCGGGCTGGGATTTCCTCTCCACCCATTCGCCCGCGGACTCATGTTCTACTACGGGCAGGATTTCCACGATCTAGCCCCCAACTCCTTCCTCAATATCTCGGCATTTATTGTCGTGTGCGAAGCCTTCCTCCATATCCCACCCCACTTCAGACTGTGGTTGAAGATCTTCAACGTGAAGCTGAAGGTGGTGGATGGCCAACATGTAGAGTGCGGATGCGCCATGGTGAGAAAGCTGCCCAATGTCACATGGCCCAAGGGCACCTTCGTGGAGACCGTCAAGGGGTGGCAACATCAGTGGTTCTATGTCACAGAGCCTCGCGACACCACCTGGGCCGCGGCTTCCGAATTCCAGTCCGGCGCCTCGGTGCGGATCACCTCCTGGCTAGAGAAGGGCCTAGAATGGTCTTCGTCGGACTAGCTGACTGCACTCCAGACGCGCATCAAGTGCATGGTGGACAAGAACGTCAAGCTTGTCACTATGATCCAGGTGATGCTCGCTCGCCGGATCCTACCATGCCAAAGCCGGACTTGCCACTTGTGGGAGTTCGATCCGGCCAAGCACCAGACCCTGCAACAGTTCTTCGGCTCTACCCACAAAGACATCTGGAAGGTGCTCTTCAAGGCCAAGGAGACGTGGCCGGCAACGACCGAGGACCACGGGCACGATATGGCCCATCCCACTAGTGCGGTAAGTTTTCCATATTTCAAGGTGTACCCTTTACTTGCATACTCAAGGAAGATGTCTAAACTTCCCTATTTGTTTTCAGGGCTGGACAAAGAAGGCAGAGTGGATTCAGTGTCCGGCTCCGCTGCCCGAAGAACCAGGTATCCCGCTTCTGACGAGGATGCTCTTTCCGGCACCCTATCAAGCACCAGAGAAGAAGGCCAAGAAGATGGCCAAGGGGACCAGGGTGGTCTCCGCCATAAGGGCACTTCAAACATAATGTTTGAAGAAGCCGACACCCACTCCCCTCCCGCCACCGACGACGAGAAAGAGGAGGAAAGTGATTCTCCCCCTGAGGGTGGAAGGAAGAAAAGGGTGGCCTCCACACATCTGGAGGCAGAGGCGTCCAAGAAGGGGAAGGCCTCCGCCGCAGACAACCCCGCATTGGACATTGACAGCAGCTTCGAGTGCCGCCCCAGGGATAAGCCCCTGGCCGAATCATAAGTACTCAAAGACGCACACAAATATCCAGCTTCTTTACTTCGTAGTTTTAACATGTTGAATCATGCACTTGCAGTCCGGCTTGTTCCAACCTCGAGCGATCCTCATCTTCGGGAAACTCGCTAGACCCGAAGGTAATGGACAGCGGGTCCCTTCCGGCGGCCTCCTCTCCCAAGAATGTGGAAGACGCTGAAGTGATGTCCCGATGGACATTCCTGACTCAGGGGGAGGCACGGGAGGCCGTCACGGTGGCGCTAGAGGATAACACCTCCGCCGACGGACACATGGGGGAGCAGATCCCCATGGATACTGGCGATGGGGCCATCTCCAATTCGGCCCCCAGCCGAATACGATCCCGGAGACCTATACGGCTCCGGAATCCGGCAAGCAGCCTCCTTCGAAGGAAGGAATTGAGCCATTTCCACCGGTGACATATGTCCATCCAGAGGCACCAGATACTCTATTGGAAGCGCTCCGAAGTGCTTCCATTGTTGAGGAACACCGTACCCTCATAGGTACGGTGGTTGAGAGGATTCAGTCCGCCAAGAGAGGACTGACCGAAGCCTGCACAAGCCTTCTAATAGGCTTTGAGGTAAGCGACGCAATTGTATAAAAAGAATGTCATAGTATAGGCAGTAGCCCCTGAGACTCTGTTCGGTGTTCGCAAACAAAAGCCGGACAGAGGATCAAGTAATTTTCGCAGGAGACTAATTAATGTGTCTTATGTGAATAAGCAGGCGTCGTTGCTGGCTGCAACCACTCATGCTGCTGAGGTCTCCGGACTAAAGCAGAGTCTGGAGCGGGCCGAGGAAGAGCTCGACCATGTAAAAAAGCAGCTAGAAGACAAGCAATTTATGCAATGAGCTTGTGTATATCCGGAAAGGATGAGTGATTTATGCTGACCATAGTGCCATGATATTTATTAGGGGCGGCGACCGAGGTGGAGGCCCTCAAGAAAGCACTGGCCAAGGCCGAGGAGAGAGCGACAGAGGAACAAGTCGTTCGTGAAAAGCATGAGGCCAGGGTTGGTGAGGTCCAGCAGGAGCTCCAGGACGCCGTGAAGAAATATGAGTCCTTGGAGCGCCATGTTGCGGATCAAGATTCTGAACTCGCCAAGGCCCGCCAAAGCGCACAAGATGCTCGGGTTGAAGGCCAAGGCACCCTCCAGGAGATCCAAGAGGCCAGAAAAATCGCGGCAGGTAAGGCCTTCATTCTGCAGAGCAAATATGTGAAGAAGATGTATCTCTTACTAACCCAGATTAGGAGTTCTCCAGGAGCGTTTGCGGATTTACCGCGCAGTGTTGCCGATGCTATGGAGTTCTTCCGAGCCGAAGAGGGGAGCTCGATGAAGAAGCTATTCTGGTCGCAATACCTTGCGCCAGAAGATCCGGTGCCCTTTACTGATCAGCTAAAACAGCTGGTGGAACTGCATAGGGTGGCCGAACTAGCCATGAAGGATTTAATAATATGGCTATGGCCTATCGAAGTCATACCCAACAGCTACTTTGGGCTCGTGAAGCGGCTGGTCAATGCCTGCCCCCGGCTTAACGTCATCAAGCGGTCGTCTGCATCGAAGGTGCGTGGATGACCTTCGCCCATGTCAAGATACAGTGGGCGAATATGGACGCCCTCAAGCTCGCGACCGAGGGACCGCCCGCTGGCAAGGAGCATCGCATGCCGGAGCGTATTTTGATGATGTCCTCAAGGGATCCCGCATTGTATAGGGCCAGTGCTCGAAAGACATTATCTTTCAGTGAGTATCTCCATGTTATCCCGCCCTGTATGATGAAAACAAGACTGATATGTAATATAATGCTTGCTGTTTATTTTGGAATTTTACCTCCTATGCACCCGTTTTTACTAAATCTGAGAGTTGGCCAGTCGTCAGCTTCAGCCCCCATGTAGGTAGTACGGGGGTGTTCGGGATGGAATCTAAACACTCTTGATCCAAGAAATTGGTCCTTGAAGGAGGTGTTTAGCGCAACAAACCAGGTAATCGGACTATTTGGCTTTATCACCCTCACTTAGCCATAGGAGTTTGACAACAGAAATGCAGGCGCAGCCCGTAGTGTCCGTTAGTCCAGACTAGGGTGCTGTAGATGCCTGATCGGGTGAAGGCCGACCCGTCGCATAATGCGGAAAAAATCGCAAGACATTTTAACCTCCGAAGAGCCGACCGGCTCACGCCGCATCATGACACTAAGTTTTCAGCTTTGTCTACTTAGGTGCTCATCCGGATAGACCAGGACACAATCGCAGTAGTTCTCCCTTTACTACCCTAGCCGATAGAGCGGAATGTAAGGTAGTAAGCACAGGAGCCGGGCAAGCCAACTATTGACTGGTACGTCTCCAACGTATCTATAATTTTTGATTTCTCCATGCTATATTATCTACTGTTTTGGACCATATTGGGCTTTATTTTCCACTTTTATATTATTTTTCGGAGTAACCTATTAACCGGAGGCCCAACCCAGAATTGTTGTTTTTGCCTATTTCAGTGTTTCGGAGAAACATAGTATCAAACGGAGTCCAAACGGAATGAAACCTTCGGGAACGTGATTTTCTCATCAGATAAGACCCGGGAGACTTGGACCCTTCGTCAAGAAAGCCACGAGGCTGTCACGAGTGTGGAGGGCGCCCCCCTAGGGCGCGCCCCTGCCTCGTGGGCCCCTCGAAGCTCCACCGATACCTACGTACCACCAAAGGATCGGGGATGCCAAAAACCTAATTCCACCGCCGCAACTTTTTGTATCCACGAGATCCCATCTTGGGGCCTGTTCCGGAGCTCCGTCGGAAGAGGAATCGATCATGGAGGGCTTCTACATCATCATCCAAGCCCCTCCGATGAAGTGTGAGTAGTTTACTTCAGACCTATGGGTCCATAGTTAGTAGCTAGATGGCTTCTTCTCTCTTTTTGGATCTCAATACAATGTTCTCCCCCTCTCTCGTGGAGATCTATTCGATGTAATCTTCTTTTTGCGGTGTGTTTGTCGAGACTGATGAATTGTGGGTTTATGATCAAGTCTATATATGAATAATATTTGAATATTCTCTGAATTCTTTTATGTATGATTGGTTATCTTTGCAAGTCTCTTCGAATTATCAGTTTGGTTTAGCCTACTAGATTGGTTGTTCTTGCCATGGGAGAAGTGCTTAGCTTTGGGTTCAATCTTGCGGTGTCCTTTCCCAGTGACAGAAGGGGCAGCAAGGCACATATTGTATTGTTGCCAACAAGGATAACAAGATGGGGTTTTTATCATATTGCATGAAACTATCCCTCTACATCATGTCATCTTGCTTAAGGCGTTACTCTGTTTTTAACTTAATACTCTAGATGCATGCTGGATAGCGATCGATGAGTGGAGTAATAGTAGTAGATGCAGAAAGGAGTCGGTCTACTTGTCTCAGACGTGATGCCTATATACATGATCCTACCTAGATATTCTCATAACTATGCTCAATTCTGTCAATTGCTCAACAGTAATTTGTTCACCCACCGTAGAGTACTTCTGCTCTTGAGAGAAGCCACTAGTGAAACCTATGGCCCCCGGGTCTCTTTCTCATCATATTAATCTCCATCACTTTATTATTGATTTGCTTTTACTTTGCCTTTTACTTTTCACTTTGCATCTCTATACCAAAAATACCAAAAATATTATTTATCATCTCTATCAGATCTCACTTTCGTATGTGACCGTGAAGGGATTGATAACCCCTAAGCGCGTTGGTTGCGTTGAGCTATTGTTTTTGTGTAGGTACAAGGGACTCGCGCGTAGCCTCCTACTGGATTGATACATTGGTTCTCAAAAACTGAGGGAAATACTTACGCTACTTTGCTGCATCATCCTCTCCTCTTCGGGGAAATCCAACGCAGTGCTCAAGAGGTAGCAAGAAGAATTTCTGGCGCCGTTGCCGGGGAGTCTATGCAAAAGTCAACATACCAAGTACCCATCACAATCCCTATCTCCCGCATTACATTATTTGCCATTTGCTTCTCGTTTTCCTCTCCCCCACTTCACCCTTGCCGTTTTTCGCCCTCTCTCTCTATCCTCCCTCTCTTTCTCTATTTTCCTCTTTTTGCCCGTTTGCTTTTTGTTTGCTCGTGTGTTGGATTGCTTGTTTGTCGCGATGGCTCAAGATAATAATAAATTGTGTGACTTCACCAATACCAACAATAATGATTTCCTTAGCACTCCGATTGCTCCTCTTACCGATGCTGAATCTTGTGAAATTAATGCTGCTTTGCTGAATCTTGTCATGAAAGATCCGTTTCCGGCCTTCCTAGTGAAGATGCCGCTACTCATCTTAATAGCTTCGTTGATTTGTGTGACATGCAAAAGAAGAAAGATGTCGATAATGATATTGTTAAATTGAAGCTATTTCATTTTTCGCTTAGAGATCGTGCTAAAGATTGGTTTTCATCTTTGCCTAAAAATAGTATTGATTCATGGAACAAGTGCAAAGATGCTTTTATCTCTAAGTATTTTCCTCCTGCTAAGATCATCTCTCTTAGAAATGATATTATGAATTTTAAGCAACTTGATCATGAACATGTTGCACAAGCTTGGGAGAGAATGAAATTAATGATACGTAATTGCCCTACTCATGGTTTGAATTTGTGGATGATTATACAAAAAATTTATGCCGGATTGAATTTTGCTTCTAGAAATCTTTTAGATTCGGCCGCGGGAGGCACTTTTATGGAAATCACTTTAGGAGATGCTACTAAACTCCTAGATAATATTATGGTTAATTATTCTCAATGGCACACTGAAAGATCCACTAATAAAAAAGTGCATGCGATAGAAGAAATTAATGTTTTGAGTGGAAAGATGGATGAACTTATGAAATTATTTGCTACTAAGAGTGTTTCTTCTGATCCTAATGATATGTCTTTGTCTACTTTGATTGAGAATAATAATGCATCTATGGATGTGAATTTTGTTGGTAGGAATAATTTTGGTAACAACGCGTATAGAGGGAATTTTAATCCTAGGCCTTATCCTAGTAATCATTCTAATAATTATGGAAATTCCTACAACAACTCTTATGGAAATTTTAATAAGATGCCCTGTGAATTTGAGAGTAGTGTTAAAGAGTTTATGAATTCACAAAAGAATTTTAATACTTTTCTTGAAGAGAAATTGCTTAAAGTTGATGATTTGGCTAGGAACGTTGATAGAATTTCTATTGAGGTCGATTCTTTAAAGCTTAGATCTATTCCTCCTAAGCATGATATCAATGAGTCTCTCAAATCCATGAGAATTTCCATTGATGAGTGTAAGGAAAGAACCGTCAGGACGCGTGCTATGAAAGATGCCTTTATTAAAGTGTGTTCTTCCAATTCCTATGAAAATCAAGATGAAGATCTAAAAGTTATTGATGTGTCTCCTATTAAATCTTTGTTTTGCAATATAAATCTTGATAAAACTGAATATGATCCACCCTTACCTAGAAGGCGTTCTAAGAATTCAGAATATTTAGATCTTGATGATGAAATTGATAAAAGTGGGATTAAAAGAAATAAAACCTTAGATGTTGCTAAACCCACTATAATGGATTTCAAGGAATTTAATTATGAAAATTGCTCTTTAATTGATTGTATTTCCTTGTTGCAATCTGTGCTAAATTCTCCTCATGCTTATAATCAAAATAAAGCCTTTACCGAACATATCGTTGATGCCTTGATGCAAACTTATGAAGAAAAACTTGAGTTGAAAGTTTCTATCCCTAGAAAACTTTATGATGAGTGGGAACCTACTATTAAAATTAAAATTAAAGATTATGAGTTTTATGCTTTGTGTGATTTGGGTGCTAGTGTCTCTACTATTCCCAAAACTTTGTGTGATTTGCTAGATTTCCGTGATTTTGATGATTGCTGTCTAAACTTGCATCTTGCGGATTCCACTATTAAGAAACCTATGGGAAGAATTAATGATGTTCTTATTGTTTCAAATAGGAATTATGTGCCCGTAGATTTTATCGTTCTTGATATAGATTGTAATCCTTCTTGCCCTATTATTCTCGGTAGACCTTTCCTTAGAACGGTTGGTGCAATTATTGATATGAAGAAAGGGAATATTAGATTTCAATTTCCATTAAACAAGGGCATGGAACACTTCCCTAGAATTAAAATAAAATTTCTATATGAATCTATCATGGGATCCACTTATGGATTACCTACCAAAGATGGCAATACCTAGATCTATTCTTGCTTGTTACGCCTAGCTAGGGGCGTTAAACGATAGCGCTTGTTGGGAGGCAACCCAATTTTATTTTTATTCCTTGCCTTTTGTTCCTGTTTAGAAATAAATAATTTATCTAGCCTCTGTTTTTGTTGTGTTTTTTGTGTTTAATTAGTGTTTGTGCCAAGTAGAACCGTTGGGAAGACTTGGGGAAAGTCTTGTTGAACTTGCTGTAAAAAACAGAAACTTTAGCGCTCACGAGAACTGCTGTCATTTTTATTTGGAAAGTGCTATTTAGTTAATTATTTTTGCATATGATTAATATATAAATTCCTAACGTCCAGAAATTTATTTTAGAATTTTTGGGGTTCCAGATCTTGCGCTAGCTATAGATTACTACAGACTGTTCTGTTTTTGACAGATTCTGTTTTTCGTGTGTTGTTTGCTTATTTTGATGAATCTATGGCTAGTAAAATATTTTATAAACCATATAGAAGTTGGAATACAGTAGGTTTAACACCAATATAAATAAATAATGAGTTCATTACAGTACCTTGAAGTGGTATTTAGTTTTCTTTCGCTAATGGAGCTCACGAGATCTTCTACTATAAGTTCTGTGTTGTGAAGTTTTCAAGTTTTGGGTAAATATTTGATGGATTATGGAACAAGGAGTGGCAATAACCTAAGCTTGGGGATGCCCATGGAACCCCCAAGATAATCTAAGGACACCTAAAAGCCAATGCTTGGGGATGACCCGGAAGGCATCCCCTCTTTCGTCTACTTCTATCGGTAACTTTACTTGGAGCTATATTTTTATTCACCACATGATATGTGTTTTGCTTGGAGGGTCTTTTATGATTTGAGTATTTACTTGTTAGTCTACCACAATCATCCTTGATGTACACACCTTTTGAGAGAGCCATACATGATTTGGAATTTGATAGAATACTCTATGTGCTTCACTTATATCTTTTGAGTTTCATAGTTTTGCTCTAGTGCTTCACTTATATCTTTTAGAGCACGGCGGTGGATTCATTTTATAGAAACTATTGATCTCTCATGCTTCACTTAGATTATTTTGAGAGTCTTAATAGCATGGTAATTTGCTTAAAATCCTAATATGCTTGGTATGCAAGATTAATAATAAAACTTTCTTATGAGTGTGTTGAATACTAAGAAAAGTTTGATGCTTGATGATTGTTTTGAGGTATGGAGGTAATAATATCAAAGTCATGCTAGTTGAGTAGTTGTGAAATTGAGAAATACTTCTGTTGAAGTTTGCAAGTCCCGTAGCATGCACGTATGGTAAACGTCATGCAACAAATTTGAAACATGAGGTGTTATTTGATTGTCTTCCTTATGAGTGGCGGTCGGGGACGAGCGATGGTCTTTTCCTACCAATCTATCCCCCTAGGAGCATGCGCGTAGTACTGAGGTTTTTGATGACTTGTAGATTTTTGCAATAAGTATGTGAGTTCTTTATGACTAATGTTGAGTCCATGGATTATACGCACTCTCACCCTTCCATCCTTGCTAGCCTCTTCGGTACTGTGCATTGCCCTTTCTCACATTGCGAGTTGGCGTAAACTTCGCCGGTGCATCCAAACCCCGTGATATGATACGCTCTTTCACACATAAACCTCCTTATATCTTCCTCAAAACAGCCACCATACCTACCTATTATGGCATTTCCATAGCCATTCCGAGATATATTGCCATGCAACTTTCCATCATTCTGTTCATCATGACACATTCATCATTGTCATATTGCTTAGCATGATCATGTAGTTGACATAGTATTTGTGGCAAAGCCACCGTTCATAATTCTTTCATACATGTCACTCTTGATTTATTGCATATCCCGGTACACCGCCGGAGGCATTCATATAGAGTCATATTTGTTCTAGTATCGAGTTGTAATAATTGAGTTGTAAATAAATAGAAGTGTGATGATCATCATTATTAGAGCATTGTCCCAAGTGAGGAATAAAAAAGAGAAAGTCCATAAAAAAGAGAAGGCCCCCCAAAAAAGAGAAAGGCCATAAAAAAGAGAAGGCCCAAAAAATGAGAGAAAAAGAGAGAAGGGACAATGTTACTATCCTTTTACCACACTTGGGCTTCAAAGTAGCACCATGATCTTCATAGTAGAGAGTCTCTCATGTTATCACTTTCATATACTAGTGGGAATTTTTCATTATAGAACTTGGCTTGTATATTCCAACAATGGGCCTCCTCAAGTGCCCTAGGTCTTCGTGAGCAAGCAAGTTGGATGCACACCCACTAGTTTCTTTTGTTGAGCTTTCATACATTTATAGCTCTAGTGCATCCGTTGCATGGCAATCCCTACTCCTTGCATTAACATCAATCGGTGGGCATCTCCATAGCCCATTGATTAGCCTCATTGATGTGAGACTTTCTCCCTTTTTGTCTTCTCCACATAACCCCCTTCATTATATTCTATTCCACCCATAGTGCTATGTCCATGGCTCGCGCTCATATATTGTGTGAAAGTTTATAGGTTTGAGATTACTAAAGTATGAAACAATTGCTTGGCTTGTCATCAGGGTTGTGCATGATGAGAGCATTCTTGTGTGACGAAAATGAAACATGACTAAACTATATGATTTTGTAGGGATGAACGTTCTTTGGCCATGTTATTTTGAGAAGACATAATTGCTTAGTAAGTATGCTTGAAGAATTATCATTTTTATGTCAATATGAACTTTTGTCTTGAATCTTTAGGATCTGAATATTCATACCTCAATTAAGAAGAATTACATTAAGATTATGCCAAGTAGCACTCCGCATCAAAAATTCTCTTTTTACCAATTACCTACTCGAGGACGAGGATGAATTAAGCTTGGGGATGCTTGATACGTCTCCAACGTATCTATAATTTTTGATTGCTCCATGCTATATTATCTACTGTTTTGGACAATATTGGGCTTTATTTTCCACTTTTATATTATTTTTGGGACTAACCTATTAACCGGAGGCCCAGCCCAGGATTGCTGTTTTTTTGCCTATTTCAGTGTTTCGGAGAAACAGAATATCAAACGGAGTCCAAACGGAATGAAACCTTCGGGAACGTGATTTTCTCATCAGATAAGACCCAGGAGACTTGGACCCTCCGTCAAGAAAGCCACGAGGTGGTCACGAGGGTAGAGGGCGCCCCCCCCCCGCCCTAGGGCGTGCCCCCGTGCCTCGTGGGCCCCATGAAGCTCCACCGACGTACTCCTTCCTCCTATATATACCTACGTACCACCAAACGATCGGGGACAGAGCCAAAAACCTAATTCCATCGCTTCGACTTTCTGTATCCACGGGATCCCATCTTGGGGCCTGTTCCGGAGCTCCGCCGGAAGGGGAATCGATCACGGAGGGCTTCTACATTGTCATCCAAGCCCCTCCGATGAAGTGTGAGTAGTTTACTTCAGACCTACGGGTCCATAGTTAGTAGCTAGATGGCTTCTTCTCTCTGTTTGGATCTCAATACAATGTTCTCCCCCTCTCTCGTGGAGATCTATTCGATGTAATCTTCTTTTTGCGGTGTGTTTGTTGAGACCGATGAATTGTGGGTTTATGATCAAGTCTATCTATGAATAATGTTTGAATCTTCTCTGAATTCTTTTATGTATGATTGGTTATCTTTGCAAGTCTCTTCGAATTATCAGTTTGGTTTAGCCTACTAGATTGGTTGTTCTAACCATGGGAGAAGTGCTTAGCTTTGGGTTCAATCTTGCGGTGTCCTTTCCCAGTGACAGAAGGGGCAGCAAGGCATGCATTGTATTGTTGCCATCGAGGATAACAAGATGGGGTTTTTATCATATTGCATGAAACTATCCCTCTACATCATGTCATCTTGCTTAAGGCGTTACTCTGTTTTAACTTAAACTCTAGATGCATGCTGGATAGCGGTCGATGAGTGGAGTATTTGTAGTAGATGCAGGCAAGAGTTGGTCTACTTGTTTCGGACGTGATGCCTATATACATGATCATACCTAGATATTCTCATAACTATGCTCAATTCTGTCAATTGCTCAATAGTAATTTGTTCACCCACCGTAGAATACTTATGCTCTTGAGAGAAGCCACTAGTGAAACCTAAGGCCCCCGGGTCTCTTTCTCATCATATTAATCTCCATCACTTTATTATTGATTTGCTTTTACTTTGCCTTTTAATTTTCACTTTGCATCTCTATACCAAAAATACCAAAAATATTATTTATCATCTCTATCAGATCTCACTTTCGTAAGTGACCGTGAAGGGATTGACAACCCCTAAGCGCGTTGGTTGCATTGAGCTATTGTTTTTGTGTAGGTATAAAGGACTCGCGCGTAGCCTCCTACTGGATTGATACCTTGGTTCTCAAAAACTGAGGGAAATACTTAAGCTACTTTGCTGCATCATCCTCTCCTCTTCGGGGAAATCCAACGCAGTGCTCAAGAGGTAGCATTGACCAAAGACATGATTCGGAGTCGATGCATATAATGCTAAATTCGGGGGCCGGACTATACTATAAAAGTGTTCGGACTTGTTGCCATAGTATTGGGGGCAATAAAGCCCCTGGCGAATTACGGCGTACCAAAGTGTACGGATGCAAATAAGAATAGCGAAATAAAAATGAAGTAGTAAGCTACTGCCACATAAGTTGGGCCGCAAACTATTTCCATTATAATTTTGATTAATACGTCAAAGCGTATTTGTACAAATAGTGCGATAAGCAACAATGGCTATTTAACATGCCAAGACCAAGGGGGAGTTGCGTACGGGTCCTGAAAACAGGTAGAATGATCGCTAAGAAGAACATCTAGAGATTCCCCCATACGTCTATGCTACTTGCGACCTTGGTATATCCGTCCTTCGAAAGGACCGATTATCAGGCCGTCAAGAGGGGCCTGTGGAAAAGAAAACCTGAAAATGAAAGTAAGAGTATGTGTGTCCCAGGAAGGTCGAGCCGTATTGTGGATCACAGTCTGGTTATGCCTCCGTCTCTGCCCATGGTATTTTTAGTTTGTAGTTATGTACGCGCGGTACGTATGCCGCCACTTGGTCGGGGCTGAGACGGAGGTCAAATTGCTAGTCTAACTCCTGGCGAGGTGGACTGTCATGCTGCGGAGTATTTCGGACTCGTTTGACAGTGTCCCGGAGCTTGGCCGCTGAACTAAAGTTCTGCCTTAAAAGGCCGCTCTGTACTTCCGCTGCCAGGGCCACAGTGTGTTCTTCGGGACGGAGGGAGCACTCTGTGTTTCCATTGACTCTTATGACACCGCGTGGTTCGGGCATCTTGAGCTTGAGATAAGCTTAGTGTGGCACCACATTGAATCTAGCAAATGCGGTTCGTCCGAGTAGTGCGTGATAGCCGCTGCAGAAGGGGACAATATCAAAGATTAACTCTTCGCTTCAGAAGTTGTCCGGAGATCCAAAGATGACCTCCAATGTGATTGAGCCCGAGCAACGGGCCTCTACACCTGGTATAACTCCTATAAAGGTAGTTTTGGTGGGCTTGATCCTTGATGGATCGATGCCCATTTTGCGCACTGTATCCTGATAGAGCAGGTTGAGGCTGCTGCCACCGTCCATGAGGACTCGTGTGAGATGGAATCCATCAATTATTGGGTCGAGAACCAGTGCGGCTGAACTACCATGACAGATACTGGTGGGATGGTCCCTGCGATCAACGGTGATCGGACATGACGACCATGGGTTTAATTTTAGGGCGACTGGCTCTATCGCATAGACGTCCCTGAGCGCGCGCTTGCGCTCCCTCTTAGGGATATGGGTAGCGTATATCATGTTCACCATTTTGACCTGAGGGGGAAACTTCTTCTGTCCCCTTGTGATCGGTGGATGGGTCTCCTCGTCGTCATTCTTGCTTTGCGACCCCTTCTCCTTGTCCTCGATATTTAACTTGCCGGCCTGTTTGAATACCCAACAGCTCTGGTGGGTATGATTGGCTAGTTTATCAGGGGTGCCATGGATCTGACATGGACGATCGAGTATGCGGTCCAGGCTGGAAGGGCCCTGATTATTCCTTTTATATGGCTTCTTCCGTTGACCGGACTTGGAGCCACTAAATCAGGCATTGACCGCCGTGTGATCGGTATTGTCATCATTGTCTCGACGCTTGTTCCTGTTGCGTCGGGGCTTGCCATTGCTATTTCTGGCTTCCAAGGTGCCAGGTTCGCTTGCATTGCTATTGCTGTGGGCTAGCCAGCTATCTTCGGCCGTGCAAAAGTGGGTCATGAATGCCATGAGGGCTGCCATGTACTTTGGCTTTTCTTGGCCGAGGTGTCGGGCGACCCATTCGTCGCGGATGCTGTGTTTGAAGGCCGCTAGGGATTCGGCATCTAGACAGTCGACGATTTGGTTCTTTTTAGTTAAGAACCTAGTCCAGAATTTCCTTGCTAACTCTTCGGGCTGTTGGACTATGTGAGTTAAGTCATCGGCATCCGGAGGTCTGACGTATGTGCCTTGGAAGTTGTCACGGAAGGCGTCTTCTAGGTCTTCCCAGCTGTCAATAGAGTTTTTAGGCAGGTTGTTCAGCCAGTGACGGGCTGGTCCCTTGAGTTTTAGGGGGAGGTATTTGATGGCATGAAAATCATCACCGCGGGCCATGTGAATATGGAGAATAAAGTCTTCAATCCATACCGCGGGATCTGTGGTTACATCATATGATTCGATATTCACGGGTTTGAACCCTTCTAGGAATTCATGTTCCATTACTTCATCAGTGAAGCAGAGGGGGTGTGAGGCGCCTCTATATCGGGCCAGATCGTGACATAGTTTGGATGGAGTCCGTCTATGGTTTTCGGCCCGGACGTGATTGTGCTTGCCGTGTTCGGCTTGATAGCCGTCATTGTATGTCGGGGCACGCCCCCTCGATCCGTAGATCGATATGGTCAGGCCTGCTTTATTCTTCAGGTCCTGCCACATGTCATATGTGTATCCCCGAGCTATTTTATCTCTGCCTTTACGGCGAGGCAGGACGGGCTGGTGTTCGGCTTGAGTTGCCATTTTGTCCCGGCCACATGGCGGTCGATCATCCGCATTATGTGCTGATGGTACGGGATCAAGTGCCTCGTAATCGAATTGAGGTAGTAGTTTACGCTTCGGGTAACTTTTGGTTGGGTGCTCAAGGACGTATTCCTCGAGATCGTTGAGTAGATCTTGATCAGCTTGAAGCTGCTGCTACTTCTTTTTCAGGCTCCTTGTAGTGGCTATTAGTCGTTGCTTAAAGCGCTCCTGCTCGAGAGGTTCCTCAGGCACGATAAAGTCTTCGTCACCGAGGCTCACCTCATCCTCGGAGGGTGGAAGGTAATTACTGTACTCCAAGTCTTCATTTGTAGCTTGTTCATCAGGGCTAACTTGCCCATCCTCCTGATTGTCTTGTTCAGAATTTTGCTCGACGGGGTTTTCTTGGTCTTCGGCATCATCCGGAGTGTTGTTGTCTCTCGTGCCGGTATTGCTGTCTTTGCTGCGGCGTGATTTAGAGCGGCGGCGTCGGCGCTTTTGTTGTATCTCGGGAGGTTTATCCCCTACCGGATTTTTCTCATTATCACTGTCACCCTCCTTGGGTGTATCCACCATGTACACGTCATACGAAGAGGTGGCTGTCCAGCGTCCGCTAAACGGCGGGTTTTCGGCTTGCTCCTCTTCGGCATCATTGTCCATACCATCGATGTCTTCGGAGCCATAATCGAGCATGTCAGTTAAGTCCTCTACTGTGGCGATGAGGTGGGTGGGACATAAAATTCCCCGCTCTCAGCCCCTAGTCCGGGCTGGGCATAGTTCGGACGTTGATCCTCTGTAATCACGAGGGATCGCATCAAGTCCAGAGCCTCGCTTAAAGGCGAGGTTTGTTGAGGGAGAAAAGAATCCGTGGAGTATGGCAGGAAGGGAATTCCTCAGCCGAGCTCACACGACGCTGACTCCGAGATTTTGGAGCCAGTATCCGGGGAAGGGTCCGTCTTTGTGATGGTTGCTGGTGACACTGCTTCCTCCGACTCTCCCGTGCTGGGCCTAGTGGCCACAGATAGTCCGGCGGGTTTAGAAATCCCGTCTTCTGTACTGGCGAGGCGCTCCAGATCTAAGGCCAGAGCGGAGGTTGGGGTCGTGAATCCTTGGAAGATCAAGTCTCCTCGGATGTTAGGGACATAATCCAGGTTTCCAAAACTAATCTGGTGACCTAGGGCGTAGCTGTCGATCTGCTCCAGATGGCCAAGCGAGTTGGCCCGTAGTGCGATTCCGCCGAATATGAAGATCTGGCCGGGGAGAAAAACCTCCCCTAGGACAGCATCGCTGCGGATGATGGATGGAGCCATCGAACCTTCTGGCGGCGACACAGTGGAACTCTCAATGAAAGCACCAATGTCGGTGTCAAAACTGGCGAATCTCGGGTACGGGGTCCTGAACTGTGCGTCTGGTAACAGGAGACATGGGACACGAAGTTTTACCCAGGTTCGGGCCCTCCCGACGGAGGTAATACCCTATGTCCTGCTTGATTGATATTGATGAGTATGAGGATTACAAGAGTTGATCTACCACGAGATCGTAATGGCTAAAACCCTAGAAGTCTAGCCTGTCAGATTATGATTGCCTCTATGGACTAAACCCTCCGGTTTATATAGACACTAGAGGGGACTAGGGTTGTACAAAGTTGGTTACAGAGAAAGGAATCTTCATATCCAAACGCCAGGCTTGCCATCCACACCAAGGTGAGTCCCATCCGGACACAAGAGAGAATCTTCTGTCTTGTATCTTCACGGCCCATCAGTCCGGCCCATGTCCAACAGGTCGGACGCCCGAGGAGCCCTTAATCCAGGATTCCCTCACCCGTGCCCACATTCTAATGAGAGTAACTCTCCAACTCATACATTGTTTAATGTCCCTTCATTTTTATCAAAGGATGAATGCTATGATAATTTCTATGATCCCATTGATTCGTTTGAATTATCCCTTTTTGATGAACTTGCTATAGTTCCTTATGTGGAGAATGAAATTGTTACTATTGCACCAAAACATGATAGTCCTATTATCTTTTTGAATTCTCCAAACTACACTATATCGGAGAAGTTTACACTTATTAAGGATTATATTGATGGGTTGCATTCTACCATTACATATGATGATTTTGATGAATATAATATGCATGTGCTTGCTACTCGTACTTGCAATTATTATGAGAGAGGAACTACATCTTCACCTCTCTATGTTTTCAACACGATAAAATTGCAAGAAACTGCTTATGCTATGCATTGGCCTTTACTTGATGTGCATGAATTGTTCTTTTATGACATGCCGATGCATAGGAAGAGAGTTAGACTTCGTCATTGCATGATATAGCTTCGGGATGCTTGATACATCTCCAAAGTATCTATAATTTTTTATTGTTCCATGCTATTATATTATCTGTTTTGGATGTTTTATATACATTATTATGCTATTTTATATGATTTTTGGGACTAACCTATTAACCTAGAGCCCAGTGCCAGTTCTTGTTTTTTCCTTGTTTTAGAGTTCCACAAAAAAGGAATACCAAATGGAGTCCAAATAGAATAAAACTTTTTCAGTGATTGTTCTTGGACTAGGAGACACCCAGGAGACTCCAAGTACAAGTCAGAAGAACCACGAGGCGGCCACAAGGGTGGAGGGCGCGCCCCAGGGGGTAGGGCACACCCCTAGACCTTATGGGCCCCTCGGTGACCCCCTGCCCTAGATCTTCCTCCTATATATTCTCAAATACCCCAAAAACTTCCAGGGGAGGCACAAAACCACTTTTCCACCGCTGCAACCTTCTGTACCCGTGAGATCCCATCTAGGGGCCTTTTCTGGCATCCTGCCGGAGGGGGATTCGATCACGGAGGGCTTCTACATCAACACTACTGCCTCCCCGATGAAGCGTGAGTAGTTTACCACAGACCTACAGGTCCATAGCTAGTATCTAGATGGCTTTCTCTCTCTCTTTGATTCTCAATACAAATTTCTCCTTGATGTTCTCAGAGATCTATTCGATGTAATACTCTTTTGCGGTGTGTTTGCCGAGATCCGATGAATTATGGATTTATGACCAGCTTATCTATGAATATTATTTGAATCTCCTCTGAATTTATATGCATGATTTGATATCTTTGTAATTCTCTTCGAATTATCGGTTTGGTTTGGCCAACTAGATTGGTTTTTCTTGCAATGGGAGAAGTGCTTAGCTTTGGGTTCAATCTTGTTGTGTCCTTTCCCAGAGACAGTAGGGGCAGCAAGCCACGTATTATATTGTTTCCATCGAGGATAAAAATATGGGGTTTTCATCATATTGCTTGAGTTAATTCCTCTACATCATGTCATCTTGCTTAAGGTGTTACTCCGTTATTTATGAACTTAATACTCTAGATCCATGTTGGATAGCGGTCGATGTGTGGAGTAATACTAGTAGATGCAGAATAGTTTTGGTCTACTGGACACAGACGTGATGCCTATATTCATGATCATTGCCTTAGATATCGTCATAACTTTGCAATTTTCTATCAATTTCTCGGCGGTAATTTGTTCACCCACCGTAATAATTTCTATCTTGAGAGAAGCCTCGACTGAAACCTATGGCCATCGGGTCTATTTTCCATCATATACGTTTTTGATCTACATTTTTTGTTTCCGATTTACTTTCTTTGCAATCTTTTACTTTCCGTTCCATAAACCAAAAATACCAAAAACATTACTTTACCGTTTATCCATCTCTATCAGATCTCACGTTGCAAATAAGCGTTAAGGGATTGACAACCCCTTTATCGCGTTGGGTGCAAGTTGGTGTTTGTTTGTGCATGTATTTGGTGGCTTGCGCGTTGTCTCCTACTGGATTGATACCTTGGTTCTCAAAACTGAGGGAAATACTTACTCTACTTTGCTGCATCACCCTTTCCTCTTGAAGGGAAAAACCAACACATATGTGCTTGTGCTAAAACCCGAATTAGTTTAGTTGAGGGAAGATCTTTAGATGAGCATGCTCATTTTGTGCATCATCGTTTGTCTGAAAAAGGGAAGCTCTTATGGAATCAAATAAATTGTTTGCTATGCTATGCTTGGAATCTTTGTGAAATTTATGATTTTACTTGTTTCTCTAAGAACCCTAAAAAACACCTTCCGTACCTATGTGAGTTTAATGATAATGAAATCTTATCTTCTTATGAAAAGGGCGTCTATAGTTACTATGATATCGATCAAATTGAAGAATTTGTTGCTTTTAAGGATTCTTATGAAGTTGCTTCTTTGATTCAAAAGTATGATATTACTCTCTAAAAATCTGAAAATTTTGACATACTTAAATATTGCTATGAAAACTATGCTCATAATGCCTATGTCAAAGAATTTATTGAGAGAATGACCGTTGCTTTGGAAGAAAATAATGATATGCATGAATCTATAGATAGTTATGATTCCAATGATTTGATTGAAATATCCGTTGATGAACATGATGTTTGCTACTCTTGTGGCCATGATGCCAATATTTATGGAGATCAATTTGCTATAGTTCCTTATGTTAAACACGAGACTATTGCTATTGCCCCCATACTTGATAGTTCCTTGAATCAAAAGCATGATTGCAATGATTTTACTATAAATTCTATCAATGTCAATTGTGTTAAGGATATGCAAAACCCCAATCTTGGGGATGCTAGTTTTGCTATGTCTACTACTTATTGCAATGATCATGATTAGGGTGATAATGCTTCTTATGATCTTGAAAATTTATTTAAGCCCCATGATGAATATGAGATTGATAATAGTGTTTGCAATAATATTGAAAGTTGGTTTGGAAGAGTGTCAACTTTAGGTACCACATATTTAGAGAATGTTCAATCTTATGAAATTTTTGATAAAAGTGGGTTTGGAGAGGTCATGACTTTAGCTAATGTTAATCCCACTATTTTGGAAGAGTGTCAACTTCGCATGCATGTGGATCATGTTGAGAATATGTTATGTGATAGCTATATTGTTGAATTTGCTTATGATCCTACATGTAATTATTATGAGAGAGGAAAATATGGTTGTAGAAATTTTTGTGATATTAAATTACCTCTCTTCATGTTGAAATTGCTCTCGTTTCTTTCTTCTTCCTTGCATATGCTAGTTTTTGCTTGCCTTGATAATTTGTTTTCTTATAAAATGCCCATGCATAGTAAGTATATTATACTTAGATGTATTTGTCCCATGTTTTTTGATGCTCTCTTTGTGCTTTAATTCTTGTCTTTCATGTGAGCATCATCGAAATTATCAATGCCTAGCTAAAAGGCTTTAAAGAAAAGGGCTTCTTGGGAGACTGTAACATCCCAAAATTCTAAATTTTGGAATGTTATAATAAATAGATAGATTTGATTGATTGTTTGATTGATTGACTGAAAGTGAGTGAATTCGAAACTTTCTGAAAGTTAAATGAGAGGGAATAAAAGGACTTTCCCAAACTTTCATATTTTGCTTTCTGATCTCCGTGAATTCAAATTCTTTTCACCACAAAACCCTAGAGAGAAGATGACATGACTTCTTCCATTTATTTAAATGACATGGGGTGTTGAAAATATTTGAATTTCATTTGAGAATATTTCCAATTCTGAAACTTTATGCAACTCAATGATTTTCACGAGCGAAGATAAAATGACTTCTTCAAACTATATGAAATATGAGTTGGGAGTTTCAAAGAATTAAATTCAAAGTTCTTTTGAATTTATTTTTCAATTTGGAGTTATTTGAGTTTTATTCAAATTATTTTTCTCCAAAATAAAATACATGGAAATTAGGGTAACATGATTCCCTACAATAGAAAATTGGAGAAAAATTTATTTGAAATCATTTTGGTATTTTTAAAATGATTTTAGTTGGATTTTATTAGACCAGTAGCACTCTTTGAACTATTAGAATTGGTGTGTATTTTATTTAATGCTAGGAAAATGTTCACCGTGTAGAAAATCTTTTTCTGAAAATTTTGATATATTATATGCCTACATAATATTTTTAGTTATTTTGTTTTTATTATTTTAGATCTCTGAAAAAAAGAAGTTTATTAAAAAAAGAGCTTCCCTCCGCCGAACTGGGCCGGCCCAGCTCCTGCCAGGCCACCGCCCCGCCCAGCGCGCCCATCCCCGAGCTCCCGCCGGAATCCGTCGCCGGCACGACAGCGCCGCCGCCGTGGTCGCCATGGACACCGCCACCGCCTCCCTTGCCCCTCCTCCACGCCACCTCCTCCCCTCCCTATATATCCGGCCCCGGGCCCCGTTTCCCCACTCTGCCGCGCCGCGCCGCCCCTCCCGCCGCATCTCGCCGCCGCAGCCGCCCCTCGCCTGCGCCTCGCTCTCCACCCCGCCCGCGCCCCAGCGCACCTTGCGCCGCCGCCGCCGCTAGCCCCGCTACCCCACGCCGCCTTCCCGCGCCGCCTTCCCACGCCGCACAGCCACCGCCCCACCCCGCCGTCGCCGCGATCTTGCCGGAGATTGCTGGGAACTGCCGTCGCCGGTTTTCGCCGTAAACCGCCGTCGGTTTATTTAGATCGAACCGGTAAGAACCGCCCGGTCCGGTTTTTTTTAGTTTTTGTTTTAGTAGTCGGTTTTTCTTTTAAAACCCCATTTAGTATATTTAGAGGACGCTCACTGGTTTAGCCTCTGGAATGAACGAGTTCATAGTTTAGGGTTCAGGAGTGAACGTTCGCTATTTAGCCTTTTCTTTTATTTCAGTTTTCGGCCAGGGACCTATCTGTGATGATTTTATTTACAGAGTAGTCCCTGTTCTTCAAACAAGCACAACTTTTTACCTGTTAGTCCAAATTCAACGAAGCCAACGCCCACGTCTTTGTTATGATCTCCTCTATCCAGTAATCCAACTCAAACATGTTTTTGAAAATTTTAAAATTTGAATTAGATCAGATTTGAATTCAAACTTCGTTTGATCATAACTTGAGTTTCGTAGCTCCGTTTGAGTTGATTCTTTTTGCAAATCGAAGCTCTTGACCTAAACATTCTAATAAGGCCAAATTCACATAATTTTGGTACTGTTAGAAATTGTTTTATGTTGCAAGAGTTATTTGCTTGGTTTCGATGTTTTCCGAATTGTTTTCTTCGTTCTTCCCGATCTTTTGAGTGATTGCTTACGTGTGGTTACTATTGCTTGCTTACGATAGATTGACCGGAGTGTGACGAGTAGAAATATCAAGAGTTATGAGTGCGAATCATCTTCACCAACATTGCAGGCAAGTTGACACCTTGATCTGTTGGAAATATGCCCTAGAGGCAATAATAAATTGATTATTATTATATTTCCTTGTTCATGATAATCGTTTATTATCCATGCTATAATTGTATTGATAGGAAACTCAGATACATGTGTGGATACATAGACAACACCATGTCCCTAGTAAGCCTCTAGTTGACTAGCTCGTTGATCAATAGATGGTTACGGTTTCCTGACCATGGACATTGGATGTCGTTGATAACGGGATCACATCATTAGGAGAATGATGTGATGGACAAGACCCAATCCTAAGCCTAGCACAAAGATCATGTAGTTCGTATGCTAAAGCTTTTCTAATGTCAAGTATCATTTCCTTAGACCATGAGATTGTGCAACTCCCGGATACCGTAGGAGTGCTTTGGGTGTGCCAAACATCACAACGTAACTGGGTGGCTATAAAGGTACACTACGGGTATCTCTGAAAGTGTCTTTTGGGTTGGCACGAATCGAGACTGGGATTTGTCACTCCGTGTAAGCGAGAGGTATCTCTGGGCCCACTCGGTAGGACATCATCATAATGTGCACAATGTGATCAAGGAGTTGATCACGGGATGATGTGTTACGGAACGAGTAAAGAGACTTGCCGGTAACGAGATTGAACAAGGTATCGGGATACCGACGATCGAATCTCGGGCAAGTATTGTACCACTAGACAAAGGGAATTGTATACGGGATTGATTAAGTCCTTGACATCGTGGTTCATCCGATGAGATCATCGTGGAACATGTGGGAGCCAACATGGGTATCCAGATCCCGCTGTTGGTTATTGACCGGAGAACGTCTCGGTCATGTCTGCATGCTTCCCGAACCCGTAGGGTCTACACACTTAAGGTTCGATGACGCTAGGGTTATAAAGGAAGTTTGTATGTGGTTACCGAATGTTGTTCGGAGTCCCGGATGAGATCCAGGACGTCACGAGGAGTTCCGGAATGGTCCGGAGGTAAAGATTTATATATGGGAAGTCCTGTTTTGGTCACCCGAAGAGTTTCGGGATTTATCGGTAACGTACCGGGACCACCGGGAGGGTCCCGGGGGTCCACCAAGTGGGGCCACCAACCCCGGAGGCATGCGTGGGCTAATAGTGGTGAGGGACCAGCCCCTTAGTGGGCTACGGTAAACAGCTACTTTGCCGTATGCTTCCTGGAGGCTGACGGCAAAGGCCCTTTTGCCGTCTGCGGCGGACGGCAAAGAGAGCGGACGGCAATAATTGCGCTGTCAGTCCGTTAAGTGGCTAACGGCAGGCCTTTGCCGTCCGCCGCTGACGGCAAAATTTCTAGTGTCTTTGCCGTCTGCCGTATGATGTCATCTACACGTCACTACATGGCAGGTTCTTTGCCGTCTGCCACTGATGGCAAAGTCTTTGTCGGCTGCCACTATAGGCAAACTGACCAAATGGGTCAGCTCCCAGGAAGCACAGCTGGATGCCACGTGTCTTCTTTGCCGTCCGCGGCAGACGGCAAAGAGCCCGTTGCCGTCGGTGGTAGACGGCAAAGAGCCTGCCATGTTGGCTCTTTTATCTGTTTTTTATTAAATCCAAGAATTTTCATCACAAATATATATGACATATATAGATATATTTCAAAAGGCCATTACAGAGCAAACATATAAGATATCCAACACATAACTTCATCATCCAACCATATATATTACATGCATAGTTCCATCATACATAACAAGTTCAACATAGAGGCATCCAACCATATATATTACAATAGTTTCATCCAACGATACATGCATAGTTTAACGATACAAAAGAAACAGAGAAAGGGATAAGGAGCACTCCATCTATGCAAGCTTTCGTCAAGTGAATGAAATCTGCAAAATGAAAAATAAGAAAGTTAGAACAAGAAGAGTAGAACAAGAAGAGTAGAACAAGAAGAAGACTAGAACAAGAAGAGTATGTCATTTATGAGCTAACTTACGTGAAATGGATCATATATGAGCTAACTAAGTTGAAATGGGTCGTTTATGAGCTAGCTAAGGTGAAATGGATCATTTATGAGCTAACTTAGATGGAATGGGTCGTTTATGAGCTAACTAAGGTCAAATGGATCGTTTTTGAGGTAACTAAGGTGAAATGGATCGTTTTTAGCTAACTTAGGTGAAATGGATCATTTATGAGCTAACTTAGTAGAAATGGATCGTTTTTGAGCTAACTTAGGTGAAATGGATCATTCATGAGCTAATTTAGTTGAAATGGATCTTTTTGAGCTAACTTAGGTGAAATGGATCATTTAAGAGCTAATTTAGGTGGAATGGATCGTTTTTTAGCTAACTTGGTGAAATGGATCGTTTATGAGCTAAATTAGTTGAAATGGATCGTTTATGGGATAACCTAGGTAAGATGGGTCATTTTGGAGTTAACCTAGGTGAAATGGGTCATTTTAAAGCTAACGTAGGTAAAATGGATCATTTAGGACCTAATCTAGGTAAAATGGGTCATTTTTGAGCTAACTTGGATGAACTGGATCATTTATAAGCTAACCTAGGTAAAATGGGTCATTTTAGAGCTAACTTAGGTAAAATGGATCGTCTATGAGCTAACTAAGCTAATTATGCAATTTTTGACATAAGTAAGCTAAGTACAGATCGTTTTAGAGCTAACTTAGGTAAAATGGATGGTTTTGGAGGTCAGTAAGCTTATTAAGTCATTTTGGAGGAGAAGAAGCTAAGTCTAGGTCATTATGGTAAGCATTGGAGGAAATAAAGCTAAGTCTAGGTCTTTTTGCATGTGTTAAGCAAAACACTAGATAAACTTACCAAGATCCAGGAGGTGTAGGAGCGGGGTGGCTCGTGTCGGTAGATGGAGAAGGATCGTGCGATGCTTGTCTGGAGTTACGCTGCACCAAAGATCATTTCCAATGTCTTGTTAGCATGATGACACTCAAATGTTAAGACTAGCAAGTAATTTCCATTCAAATAAAACTCACCGTGGTCCCAGGAGCAATCACTGGCATCGGCGGAGCGGTCTGACCTGTCTTCTCGCACACAGACTGCACATTTGGTTTTGACGACTCAATCATACTAGTTAGTAATGAGACAAACACTACATGAATGTTTTGGCTAATCTGCAGAAGAAACTTACCACAAGGAGCTCGTACATGGCCCTTTCCTGCATGTCATTCCGTGCCCTCTCCTCCTCCATCATCTTTGTCGTCCTCTCCTCCAACTCCCGCTGCCTCTCCGCCGCCTCCGCCAGAAGTTTCTCCGTTCTATCTCTCTCACTCTATATAGCAGCCTGCAACACCACTCACATGACCATTTGTAATCATTGATGGAAGCGCACACAATGTAATTAATGGAGAAAGATAACTGAGTACGTATCACTAACCTTGATGGCGAGTTGCACTGGCCGTTCACGAGGCCTTATCTCAGGAGCGGAGCTCGACTGGCGCGCCTTGATCTCCGGGAGAGTGCTAGGACAACGGATAAGTCCATCTCCAATGGCTATGGCGCCATGGGACCTCCCGCCACCAGATATCATCACCAGCTCTGGATCAATGGGACCCTGGCTCGGGTTAAAGTCCTCCCCTTTCCTCGCCTTCCCCTCATCTCTATATCTCAAAAGCTTGTTGTGGGAGGAGATGTTGGTGAAGTTGTTTGCATCATCGAGGTCAGACTGAGAGAAAGCCTTGACTTTCTTGAAAGAGGCAGTGTGGGCCATGGCATACAGGTCGTACACCTCTGGCACCTTATCCGCCTTATTGTAGCGTGCCTGAAAGAGAGAAACAATGAAAATTAGTAATTAAAGGGCTCAAGCTAGCATGATGAATGAATTGCATGAATCATGAAGCAAACCACATACCCAGTTGCGCCCGAACTGATATAAGTTGGAGCTGCCTTGATGGTGTGGCACACCTTCCATTTGGGCACGTTTGTCCTTGGCCTCGTTGTGGAGGGCTAGCCATTGTTTTGAGCACCACTCATCGACCAACACCTCCCAACAATCCATCCGATCCGCACACCATCTCGGAGGCGCCTAAGTTAGTAAATAGAAACTTGAGCGCTACGGCTAAGAATTACTAAATGAAGGAACTTAAGTAGAGAAGGCCTTAAGAATTACCTTCATGTACTGCTCCTTACTCAGGAACTTATCGCGGCACGCCGGCTTGTTCTTCTTGATACCACGCAAGGCGTAGTAGTCTCGAATAGCCTGCACCCGAGCCTCGTGCCGTAAGTTCTGGAGTAGGCGCTTGCAGACGTTCTCGATAACATGTGCCGCGTCCTCCTCGTATCCCTCCTCACACCTGTAGAATGTCTGCAATCAAATGAGACAATATTGATTAGTACAATTAATAACTAGCTAGTTGAAGATTTTTAAATGTGTAAAGGAGAAATTACCCAGAACTTTCTGATCATCATGTCTGCCCTCGTGTCGCACATGACACCGTCGATAATCTCATCCGGCGGGGCCGGGGCAGCCACGTAGTGCTCCCAGCTCAATCCAAGCTCTGGAAGCCGACCCTCACCAGGCAACGTGACAAACCCCAGGAAGTTTTGCCGGCAAAGAACTCCAAGGATGGAGTTGGGCCGGCGGACACTATGATGGTGGTCCCAACCCCTGCAGCATGACAAGGCCAACGCATTAGTTATTTGAAGAAACGTGAATGCAGAAGGTACAAAAATATTAAATGCACTTACGTACCTCTCCCCATCAGGGAAAATCAACCACCTCTGCTCGCGGGTCACCGGCACGGACGGGAGCCGTGTAGCACCACGCTGGTAGACGTTGCCCCCTCCTCCCCCTCCTCATCAGTCGGCTCCCCGCCATCATCAGTATGGCCACTCGGCTCCCCTCCATGCTCAGGCTGACCCGGCCAGGTACCCCATCCAGAAGTGTGCTCCTCCGGGGTCTCGTGGGCCCAAGTCTCGTGGGCCGAAGGCCCGTCGACCCGAGGCTCGTGGGCCAAAGACTCGTGGACCGGAGTCCGTGCAGCCTCCTCCTCAGACGAGTCCACCCTAGCAGTCACGTGCTCGGGTGAAACAGCTAGGGGTGGCGGCGAGGAAGGCGCCCTAGCAGTCACCGTACGTCCTCTCCCGTGACCACGTGCTCCAGCTCCTCTCTTCTTCTTACCTCGTCCCCTGCTGGGCACCGCGGTCGACGAAGAAGGGCCCGGCGGTGTCGCCATACTGTCCAGCAACGCTCGGCGGAGAGGTGCGTGTGGAATGGAAGACCTCACACCACGCGCCGACGAAGAAGGGGCCTCGACGCGCTCCCGACCAGCGCCCACCATCTTTCAACACCTGCCATGACAAAGAATAAACGAAACTAGTACAACATAAAAAAAGTACCGACATGAATAATAATATGTATATCACTTAAGTGTATCATCATCAAGTACAACATAAAAAAATTGAATACCTGACACTACTAATAATCTCGATCAGTATCATCAATAAATGCATAATCATCATCATCACTAAAATCAATGATGGGCTCATAGGGTTCATTGGCATCAACATGTGCAAGGCCACCTTGACGTAATCGGTCAAGCATTGACAGGTCATCCGCAGTAGTAACCTCTTCTTGTTCCGGCTCTTCTTGTTCCTCCTCTGGGGTGATGTCGGATTCATTGTCGCTGTCTACTTCAATGTTTTGGGGTGAAGTATAGCGGTTCTTGAAACTCTTTTTGGAAAGACATGTCTCTTGGAAGAATTCTCCTTCATATGTGTCTGGGTTAATGTGAGGTTCATAATCCTCTTCCTTTGGGGGAGAAAGTCTAGCATGTGGCGGCACTTCATAAACGACATCCCAACCTTTCAGATTTGGATTAGTTTGGCAGGCCCATGGTAGATAGAATACTTGGGTCGCCTGTTGAGCCATAATATAGACATCAGGAACATCTAAATGAGTGCTTTGGTTGATTTCAACTAGCCCTATATGTTCATGAGTCCTTCTTGTCTCCTTCGGCTAAAACCAATAACATTTGAAGACTACGACATTCGATGGGTTTTCACCATAGAACAGAAGTTCATAAATTGCTTCAACTCTCCCATAATACTCGGTACCTCCTTCGCCAATAGCAGATACACAACAGTTTGTAGACTTACGGTCGGCCATAGATAGCTCTTTGCCATAGGTACGAAAGCGATACCCGTTGATGTCGTACTTGTCAAATGAACGGACCTTATAGTCAAAACCATTAGCGACTTGTCTCAATTCGGCGTCCATAGACTCTGAATTAGCCTACAAGTTTAATATGAAAGGATTATTGCATTATGCACAAATTAGCGAATGAAATGAAATTGTCTAATAGAAATTACCGTTTGTTTGAACCAAGAGATGAAACCGGGATAGCCACCTCCTTGCTTTGCGAGAAGCTCATACTCTTCGACGGAATCCTTTTGGATCTCCACTCCATACGAGAATATGGCGACGTATCGACTGTATGACATATCCAGGAATAAGAGTAGTTCAAAGGAAATAGAAGTTGCGAAACAATGTACCGAGAACTTACTCGATGTACGGCCGCACTTCTATCAGGTTGTTGAAGATATACAACGAAATGGTCTGCCATTCTTCGTTATCCAAAGATACTGGATGTGAAACACTAGCTGGTGCGAGATTCGCTTTGAATAGGCTGAGGTTGGATCCACCCTTTTTAGGCTCGTCAGCATTGTACCGAGGCTTCGGATTATGCAAATGACGATTTTTGGCTTCGTAGTGCGCTGTTACGAAGTTTGCCGCCTCCTCTGTGATGAATGCCTCAGCCATCGATGCTTCAATTCTACGTTTATTTTTACATTTTTCTCGAAGCGTCTTCTGCATCCTCTTAGTTGGGTAGTACCAACGATTTTGCACGGGCCCCCCCAATCTTGCCTCGGTCGGGAGATGCAAAATCAAATGCTGCATTGGATTAAAGAAGCCCGGTGGAAAGATCTTCTCTAACTTGCAGATCAACTCCAGCGCCAACTCTTCCATTTCTTCTAGCACGCCAGGCGATAGTTCTTTCGCACAAAGAACACGGAAGAAATAGCTGAGTTCTGCCAGTACTAGCCATTCATCCTCAGGGATGAAGCCACGCAACATCACCGGCATTACCCGCTCAATCCATATGTGCCAATCATGACTCTTGAGACCAAATATCTTCAGTTTATCAAGATTCGCTCCCCTCTTTAGATTCGCTGCATACCCATCGGGGAACATCAACTGCTGTTGCACCCACAAGAGAATTTCCCTCATAGCTGGCCTTCCAAGATTGAACCATGCCTTTGGCTTTGTCCAGTTCTGCTTTCCTTTCGGTTCTTTCATGTTTTGTAACGGCCTATCACATAGCGCCTCCAGATCGACTCTAGCCTTAGTATTATCCTTTGACTTCCCATCTATGCCGAACAATGTACCAAAAAGTGCCTCGGCGATATTCTTCTCAGTGTGCATCATGTCGATGTTGTGTGGGCAAAGGAGGTCTTTGAAGTAAGGCAGATCCCATAAGCATGTTTTGTGAGTCCACGCGTGCTTAGTATTATACCCCTTGAAGTACCCTGGACGTTGTGGATCTGGCTCGAGAGCGTTTAACTGATCCAGGATCTGTTGGCCTGTCAATGCAGGTGGTGCAGAGTTTTTGACAACTCTACCCCTGATGAAGTTCTTCTTGTCTTTCCAGAACTTATGGCAAGGATCCAGGAACTGTCTATGCATGTCGAAGCAAGAAAACTTGCGACCGGCCTGAAGCCAATGAAACTCAAGAGCTCCCTTGCATGTGGGGCACGGGAACCTTCCATGCACACACCAGCCAACGAATAGCGCATACGCCGGCAAGTCATGCGTCGAGTACATGTACCAGACACGCATTATTAAGTTCCGTTTGCTAAAGGCGTCGTATGTCTTGAACCCATTATCCCAGGCTTCTTGCAATTCGTCCTTAAGCGGCTGCATGTACACATTCATATTTTTGCCCGGATAGTTGGGTCCTGGAATTATCAATGTCAGGAAAATGTTCTTTCTTTGCATAATCTGTCCGGGGGGGGGGGAGATTGAGTGGAAAGACAAATACGGGCCAACAACTGTATTGGGCTGCCGTCATACCAAACACACTGAACCCATCCGTGCTGATGCCGACTCGAGGATGCCTCGGATCTGCCGCTTTGTCAGCATGTAATTCATCAAACTTTTTCCATGCAACACCATCCGATGTGTGTACCATCATCAGATTCCCATCTGCATCTAGTTTGGTTCTTTTGCCTGTTTTGTGCCATGTCATCTGTCTGGCCGTCTCTTCGACCATGAAAAGACGTTGAAGTCTTGGTACGATTGGCATATACCGAAGAACACTAACGGGGATTTTGGTTTGTGTCTTCTCACCCATACCTTTGTCTACCACAATATACCTGGAAGACTTGCAAATGGGACAATAGTTCAAGTCCGCATAGTCAAGCCTAAATAAGGCACATCCTTTCTCACAGGCATGTACCTTCTCATAGGGCATCTTCAGTGCACGGAGGATTTTGTCCGACTGGTACAGGTTTGCATGCATTACATGGCCTTTGGGTAGAAAGCGTCCAAATACTGTCATAATTGCGTCATAGCATTCTCTGCCCAAGTTGAATTGAGCCTTCAGAGACATTACTTGTGAGATGGAATCCAACTGACAAAGCTCAGTGTGCTCGTGGAGCGGACGTTTCGAAGACTCCAACATTTCATTGAAGGCCTTTGCAGATTCCTCCATCTCCTCGTCCGAATCCCGAGCATCATCATAGCCTTGCACCATGTTTTCCATCCTGGTACCATGCTCGTCGGTGCGACGACGATCCACCTCAGCTCGGTCACCTTGGGCTGACTCACCATGAAATGTCCACACCGTATAATCGGGCATAAAACCACTCTTCTACAGGTGTTTGCCCATTTCAGCCTCTGTCTTCTTTTCCCAATTGCCGCACCGGAAACAGGGGCACCAGGTTTTCTTTTGGCCATTTGCAAATGCGGCTTGCACAAACCCCTTAGTTTTTGTGAACCATTCAGCGCTCCATTTGTTCTGACCAGTGTGACCGGTATACATCCAAGCACGGTCACTCATCTTGACTTTCAGAGCTACTGGACACACAACAATTATATATGTAATTCACCATGTATATATTCATCAGTTGATCTACTTTGTCAATTTTATTACGTCCATGCAACCTACACTCTAATAGGTAATGATAGGTCCTAATCCCACCCATGTATGTGTAGATTGGGTTCATTTTCCCATGCTATGCTCCGGATCCGACGCAAAATTTCGGTAGCACCTCCCCGCTGTTCTCCTGATACACGTCTCTGCAATAAACAGAGAGGATGTGTACCCGGAGAACACCAGGGGAGGCACTGACGAAATATATGCGTCGGATCCGGAGCAAAGCATATGGGAAAACGAACCCAATCTACACATACTCGGGCTGTCCATGGATAGCGTTGGACAATTCGAAAGAATCAAGGTTATAAATATGCAAATGCATGCATATTTATAACTATGATGCTTTCGAACGGGAGACACATATTGGTTACGCATACTGATGATTCAAGACACATATATAGCTAGCTATCAAGTTTCATCGGAATAGATCAAATAATTAATGGGGGAGGAGGACTTGTCATTTGTGCTCACCCACGAACGAAGGGGCAGAGCTCGTCAAACGCATGGCGAGGTCGTCGAACACCAAACCTCACAGCGATGAAACAACTGCACATTTAAAACTACACGATCAACACAATTATATATGATGTTTTTCATAACAAAATCGAAAAATATATGACCTAACTAATAATTCACAAATATATGACCCCGTCGGCCTCTGGAAGGCCAAAGAACACCTTTTCGGGAGGTGTCGGTGGTCGGGGTGTCCTGTCGGTGTCGGGGTGCCGTGTCGGGGTCGGGGTGCTGTTTCGGGGTCGGGGGGTCGGTGTGTCGTGTCGATGTCGGGGTAGTGCCGTGTCGGTGTCGGGGTGTTGTTTCGGGGTCGGGGTGTGGTGTCGGGGTCAGGGTGTCGGGTCAGGCTCGGGGTCGGGGTGTCGGGTCAGGCTCGGGGGGTCAGGGTGTCGGGGTCGGGGTCGGGGTCTCGGGGTCGGGGTGTCTGGTCGGGGTGCCGGGTCGGGGTCGGAGTGCCGTGTCGGTGTCGGGGTAAGGGTGGGTGTGGTGTCAGGGTGTCGGTGTCGGGGTGTCGTGTCGGTGTCGGGGTCGGGTTCTCAGGGTCGGGGTGCCGGGTCGGGGTCGGGGTGCCGTGTCGGTGTCGGGGTCGGGGTGTCGGGTCAGGCTCGGGGTCGGGGTGTCGGGGTCGGGGTCTAGGGGTCGGGGTGTCGTGTCGGGGTGCCGGGACAGGGTCGGGGTGCCGTGTCGGGTCGTGGTTTTTTCCTCTTTTTTCCTTTTCTTCTTCTTCCTTTTCTTCCTTTCTTCCTTTCTTCCTTTTTTCCTTCTTCTTCTTCTTCTTCTTCCTCCTTTCCTTTTTCCTCTTCTTCTCCTCCTCTCCTCTTTTTTCTTCTTCTTCTTCCTCTTCTTCTTTTTTCTTCTCCTCCTCCTCTTCTTCTTCTTCCTTTCCCTTTTCCTCTTCTTCTTCTTCTCCTCCTCTCCTCTTTTTCTCTTCTTCTTCTTCTTTCCTCAAACTAAACTAAACCTAAAACTAAACCTAAAACTAAAACTAAAACTAAATCTAAACTAAACATAAACCTAAAACTAATAAAACAGAAAAAAGGAAAAAACTAAATCTAAACCTAAAACTAAACTAAAACTAAACCTAAAACTAAAACTAAAACTAAATCTAAACTAAAACTAAAAAGGAAAAAACAGAAGAAAAAAAAAGGAGGGGGCGGGCGATGGAGGAGGCCGGGGCGCGGGGGGGCCTGGGGCGGGGGGGGGGCGCGGGGCGGGGGGGGGGGGGGGGGGGGGGGGGCGGGGGGGCGCGGGGCGGGGGGCGCGGGGCCGGGGGCGACGGGTGGTGGGGCAACAGCGCGCGGCGGGCGGCGGCGGCGGCGGTGGGGTGGGAAGTGGTGGCGGGGCGCGTCGGCAAGGAGAGAACAGAGAGTAACGGGCGGGGGGGGGGGCGTACGGGCTGTTAGGTAGTGTCCTCTTTGCCGTCCGCCTCTCTTTGCCGTCCGCCTCTCTTTGCCGTCCGCCCTTTTGCCTCTTTGTCGTCTGCTGGCAGACGGCAAAGAGGTGGGCCGTTAAGTTTTTTCCAAACGGGCGGGGGGTGGGGGCCACCTCTCTCTTTGCCGTCTGCCAGCGGACGGCAAAGATTCTTTGCCGTCTGCTGGCAGACGGCAAAGAGCTCACGGACGGCAAAGAGCTTCTTTGCCGTCTGCCATTTCTTTGCCGTCTGCTTTTGGGTAGCTGATGGCAAAGAGCTTCTTTGCCGTCCTCTAGCTAACGACAAAGAGCTGGCAGATGGCAAATGAGCTGATTCCAGTAGTGATTATGGGCTCTGGCATAGTTGACTAAGTTGTGCGAACTCTTACAGTGGTAGACTAGCAGATGTAGGGGTTGTATGTGGTACGGTCTACCCGATCGTAAGGTGCTAGCGCTTCTGAAAGACTATGTCTCGGTCATCTGTTTCTCAAACACCATGTAGTGCGAGAAATCCAATGGAGGTGATCGAGTCTTGTGGGGAAAAGTGCGCAAACCTCTGCAAAGTGTATAAACTAATCATGATTAGCCGTGTCCCCGGTTATGGACATCTTGAGTATCTAGTTCTTGGATTATCCTGTTGATCTCATCACGTTACTTTAAATGAATATTGTTGGGTTTAATGATGTTACTTAATTGGGATTGAGAATGCTGTCAACCATTCTCAATGTTCAACAACCACCATGATAGTTAAATAAAATTTATTCCTTTGCAGTAGGGAAAAATTGGCTTTACGCAAAAACCTTATAACCATAGAGCTTTTCCACCAGCAAAATATGCATGTAGTGATAGTCTTTATTCATCATTCTCTATGGTGTGAATTTGCCAGTACATTCAATGTACTGACCCGTTTCGGGCTGCAACGTCTCATGTTGCAGGATTATCTTACGACGAGTAAGTGATACGTTAGGGTTACGATTTCTACACTCAACTTTGCCGTTGGTGTTGATGGGAATCCACAACCTTGTTGCTTCCGCTATATGGATTGAGGTAATAGTATTTACGTTACTTTATACATGTGATTTACCTCTGGTATAAATCCTTCGAGTACTGTGTGTGTCAGCATACCGATCCAGGGATGACACTTAAGCACAGAGACTTGACCCATTCGGGTCAGGTCGCTACAGAGACAACCCAATTTTTTATTTCCTATTTTGCAATAAATAATTCATCTAGCCTCTGGTTACATGTAGTTTTATGTTTTAATTAGTGTTTGTGCCAAGTAAGACAGTCGATTTGATCCTGCTGAAAAATAGAAACTTTTGTGCCCAGGATATTAGTTTTTAATTTTTAACAAAAGCACGATAAAATACTGATTATTTATGAAGAGGATTTATAAAGAAATTGCCAAGGACTTCCTAATTTATCAGGATTTTTGTAGTTACATAATTATTCGAAATATCCAGATTACTATAGATTGTTCTATTTTTGACAGATTCTGTTTTTCGCATGTTGTTTGCTTATGTTGATGAACCTATGGCTAGTATCGGGGGGGGGGGGGTATGAACCATGGAAAAGTTGGAATACATTAGATATTACACCAATATAAATAAAGAATGAGTTCACAACAGTACCAAAAGTGGTGATTTATTTTCTTATACTAATGGAGCTTACGAGATTTTCTGTTGAAGTTTTGTGTTGTGAAGTTTTCAAGTTTTGGGTAAGGATTTGATGGACTACGGAACAAGGAGTGGAAAGAGCCTAAGCTTGGGGATGCCCAAGGAACCCCAAGGTAATATTCAAGGACAACCAAGATCCTAAGCTTGGGGATGCCCCGGGAAGGCATCCCCTCTTTCGTCTTCGTCTATTGGTAAGTTTACTTAAGGCTATATTTTTATTCACCACATGATAGGTGTTTTTCTTGGAGCGTCTTGTATGATTTGAGTATTTGCTTTTTAGTTTGCCAAAATCATTCTTGCTATACACACCTTTTGGGAGAGACACGCTTGGATCGTGATTTATTAGAATGCTCTATGTGCTCACTTATATCTTTTGAGCTAGGCAATTTTGCTCTAGTGCTTCACTTATATCTTTTTAGAGCATGGCGGTGGTTTTATTTTATAGAAATTGATGTACTCTCGTACTTCACTCATATTATTTTGAGAGTCTCTAAACAGCATGGTAATTTTCTTTGGTTATAAAATTAGTCCTAATATGATAGGCATCCAAGAGGGATATAATAAAAACTTTCATATAAAGTGCATTGAATACTATCAGAAGTTTGATTCCTTATGATTGTTTTGAGATATGAAGATGGTGATATTAGAGTCATGCTAGTGAGTAGTTGTGAATTTGATAAATACTTGTGTTAAGGTTTGTGAGTCCCGTAGCATGCACGTATGATGAACCGTTATGTAACGAAGTTGGAGCATGAGATGTTTTTTGAGATATGAAGATGGTGATATTAGAGTCATGCTAGTGAGTAGTTGTGTAGTTGTGAATTTGAGAAATACTTGTGTTAAGGTTTGTGAGTCCCGTAGCATGCACATATGGTGAACTGTTATGTAACGAAGTTGGAGCATGAGATGTTTTTTGATTGTCTTCCTTATGAGTGGTGGTTGGGGACGAGCGGTGGTCTTTTCCTACCAATCTACCCCCCTAGGAGCATGCGCGTAGTATTTTGTTTCGATGACTAATAGATTTTTGCAATAAGTATGTGAGTTCTTTATGACTAATGTCGAGTCCATGGACTGCATCAACACCATTGCCTCCCCGATGAAGCATGGGTAGTTTACCACAGACCTACGGGTCCATAGCTAGTAGCTAGATGGATTTTTCTCTTTCTTCGATTCTCAATACAAAGTTCTCCTTGATGTTCTTGGAGATCTATTCGATGTAGTACTCTTTTGTGGTGTGTTTGCCGAGATCCGATGAATTGTGGATTTATGATTAGCTTATCTATGAATATTATTTGAATCTCCTCTGAATTCTTGTATGCATGATTTCATATCTTTGTGATTCTCTTCGAATTATCGGTTTGGTTTGGCCAACTAGATTGGTTTTTCTTGCAATGGGAGAAGTGCTTAGCTTTCGGTTCAATCTTGTGGTGACATTTCCCAATGAGAGTAGGGGTAGCAAGGCACGTATTGTATTGTTGCCATTGAGGATAAAAAGATGGGGTTTTCATCATATTTCTTGAGTTAATTCCTCTACATCATGCCATCTTTCTTAAGGTGTTACTTCGTTCTCTATGAACTTAATACTCTAGATGCATGCAGGATAGCGGTCGATGTGTGGAGTAATAGTAGTAGATGCAGAATCATTTCGGTCTACTTGACACAGACGTGATGCCTATATTCATGATCATTGCCTTAGATATCGTCATAACTTTGCGCTTTTCTATCAATTGCTCGGCAGTAATTTGTTCACCCACCATAATAATTTCTATCTTGAGAGAAGCCTCTAGTGAAACCTATGCCCCCCGGGTCTATTTTCCATCATATATGTTTCCGATCTACAATTTTAGTTTCCGATTTACTTTCTTTGCAATCTATTACTTTCCGTTCCATAAACCAAAAATACCAAAAACATTACTTTACCTATTATACATCTCTATCAGATCTCATGTTGCAAATAACCGTGAAGGGATTGACAACCCCTTTATTGCATTGGGTGCAAGTTGGTGTTTGTTTGTGCAGGTATTCGGTGGCTTGCGGGTTGTCTCCTAGTGGATTGATACCTTGGTTCTCAAAACTGAGGGAAATACTTACTCTACTTTGCTGCATCACCCTTTCCTCTTCAAGGGAAAAACCAACGCAAGCTCAAGAGGTAGTAGGGGGTTGAAAACGTTGAAGGGCGTTAAAAGGTATGAACCAATTTCTCGGCTTCTCATCAGGGTTGTGCATGATAAATACTTTGTGTTAAGAAGATGGAGGATGACAAGGCTATATGATTTTGTAGGGATAGCTTTCTTTAGCGTCGATATTTTGAAAGACACGATTGTTTGTTTGGATGACTGAGTATTGATGTCTTTATGTCAAATTATAGACTATTGCATCGAATCACTCTTGTCTTAATATTCATTCCATGATTAGATATATGATCGAGATTATGCTAGGTAGCATTCCACATCTAAAATTATCTTTTTTATGATTTACCTACTCAAGGACAAGCAGGAATTAAGCTTGGGGATGCTGATACGTCTCCTTCGTATCTATAATTTTTGATTGTTTCATGCCAATATTATACAACTTTCACATACTTTTGGCAACATTTTATATGATTTATTGGACTAACCTATTGATCCAGTGCCCAGTGCCAGTTCCTGTTTGTTGCATGTTTTTTGTTTCATAGAATGTCCATATCAAACGAAGTCCAAACGCGATAAAAATTTACAGATAATTGTTTTGGAATATTTGTGATTTTTGGGAGGTGGAATCAACGCAAACGAGGACCCACAGCCACCACGAGACACCAGTGCGTGCCCTAGGCCCCTGGCGCGTGGTGGTGCGTTGTGCCCTCCTCGTAAGTCGGTTAGAGATCTACTTCAGGCGCAAGTAAGCTTATATCCAGAAAAAATCATGTTAAAATCTCAGTGCAATTGGAGTTACGAATCTCCGGGAATATAAGAAACGGTTTTTGGCCAGAAAACAGGAACGTGAAACAGAAGAGAACGGAGAGAGAGAGATCCAATCTTGGAGGGGCTCCCGCCCCTCCACCGCCATGGAGTTCATGGACCAGAGGGGGGAACCCTCCTCCCATCTAGGGGGGATGCCAAGGAAGAATAAGAAGGAGGGGATCTCTCCCCCTCTCTCCCAGCGGTGCCGGAACATCGCCGGGGCAAGGATCGTGACGACGATCTACATCAACAACCTTGCCGCCGTCAACACCAACTCTCCCCCCCCCCTCTATGCAGTAGTGTAACACCTCTTCTCCCTGCTATAATCTCTACTTAAACATGGTTCTCAATGCTATATATTATTTCCCAGTGGTCCATGGCTATCTTATGATGTTTAAGTAGATCAGTTTTGTCCTATGGGTTGATAGATGATCGTGATTGGTGTGAGCTGTATGTTTTATTTTGGTGATGTCCTATGGTGCCTTCCATGTCGTGCAAACATGAGGGAGCCCCCACTACAAAAAATACACTTCAGTGATGATACATGTTTGTCACAGTAGGTCACGTTTTCTTTCATGCATGTACATCCATGACAATTTTATGACAGAATCAAGATAGTCATACATGTGCTGTCGTAGAAGTGTTCCATGACATTACCAAAAATATCATAACGGAAGTGTCCACTTCCATGACAATAAATCCCGCGTCATAGAAGTGCTTTCGTCAAGGGTGACCGACACGTGGCATCCACCATAACGGCTCGCCGTTACACTATCGGGTCCGGTTTTGGATCCGATAACCCGTTAACAGCCCCGACCAACGGGGATTTTCCACGTGTAAAATCATCATTGGCTGGAGGAAACACATGTCGGCTCACCATTGGGACAGATGTCATCTACTCATTGGAACGAAGGCGCCTATGATACATCGACATGTGGCATGGCCCAAAAGAGGCCCATTCCTGTGAAAAGGCCGACCCGTTTGACTTAGTCAAAAGGTGGTGGACCGGCCCACGGAAAGCCTGTTAACGGCATGTTCACATATAGCCCATTTATAGCCCGCTAACCCAGGGCCCATTACGACCTATCCGAATTAGGCCCAGTAGCGTCATCTGGGCCATCCAATATGATTACAACCCGTTTTAACTTCCCGCCCATGTATAGCCCATGAAGTCTTTCGGCCCATATGAGGCCCTTTGTAACTCTTGGCCCATTAACGGCCCATGGTGAAACTGGCCCGTAATGAACAGTGTATCACTTTATAACCATTAACGGCCCATTATACCGTTGGGCTATTTCCAGCCCATGTTATCTTTCAGCCTTCTCAGGGCCCATTTATTCTTGGGCTCATTTCCAGCATTCGGTTACTTACGGCCCATTACTGTCATTTTCTGCTTGTGGGACAAATTCAGACCGTGGTTACGGTCAGCCCGTTTGTGGCCCGTTAATACGTTGGGCCGTTTTCATAGCATCATCAAATACGACCGATTAACGACGGCCCATTATGGTCGGCCCATGAATGGATGATTCCAACTCTAGCCCGTTTACGGCCATAATGTGGTATGTTATTTGCCCATGTTTGGGCAATCAATCATATGGCCCGTAGAAGGCCCATTGATGATACGGCCCGTAGAAGGCCCAGTGCCACTATAGTAAATATGTAGCCCATGGTTATTGTGGCCTACTTTTAGGTTATTGCGGCCACTAGCAAACCACGAAAAAGAATAGCACTGACTACAAGCAAACACATAAACAAGACAACAAGGAAATAAATAAGCAAGCAACTTACGCTAGGCTATCACGGCTATTACACATATTACATCCACTGGGCATCAAAGTTCGCCACCAGTGCAAATATAGGAACAAAGCAGCATATCATATACACTGGTTGTCAAAGTTGGCGACCAGTGCAAATAAACGCCTCAGCAAAACAAATCCAGAACTGAAACCACTTCAGAAGATCTCAAGAAACAATATCCTGGGTACCCATAATGCTGGCAAGATGCTTAGCAAGCTTATTAACTTTCTCTTATCTGGCGCTTAAATCCTCCAGCGCTTGCTGTTGCGCCAGGAAGTATGCATCTGAGTTCTGCAGGGACTTCTGTAGTCCTTCAGTTTCCTGTCGCAGCACATCTGATCGATGCCTTTCAACTTGAAGCTGATACTCAAGAAGACAAACTGATTTAGGCAGTGAGGATGTCTCACTATCTTTAACCTTATCTGCATTACTTCCATTACCATTGCATAACGGGGTACCGTTCTCCAATATTTTGTCCGCATTCTAAAAGAGAAACAAGCAGACACATCACAGGTTTACCATGTTGTATATGAAACTCATTTTGGTAAATCAGTTCAGTAGTAAAGTGCACAGGATAACAACATGAAACAAACATATATCTATGTACCATGGTCACTTTATGGTCTATATCATTCTAGTTTTTGTTGCCAAATCAAGATAGAGACACAGTTCAAATAATATTTGTTCAAGACAAAGCAGAATAGATAGAATATAAGTGTGGGAAACTATAGAGAAATAACAACACTTCTAATGTGTATGACATGAGAACATAACTGTTTATTCAATTGAAACTGAAATAAACATAGAGCAAGTTACAACAGCAAACCATTTAAAGAAACAGGTTTAAAACATACCTGTTGCGCCATTGGAGTTTCAATTCCATCCTTCAAATTTGAAAATAGTTGGTATGAGTAAATACAGTGATGCAAGAGCAAAGGAGCATGAACCATAGCTACAGAACCTGACCTGAGAACAATTCTTCTTCTCCTTTAAGCGTTGAGTTGGGATTTAGAGTGGTGGCCCTTGTGCTTTGGGCACTGCAGTTCCCTTACTAACTACTCATGTTTGGGTGCTCTGTGGTGGAGACGGTGCTGTGTCAACTGGAACTGGGTTACTATCTGCTAGGGTTGGGGTTAGAAGGGGTGTAGCTGGTTCTCTGTCCAACTGGGTAGGGGGACAAGAGAGTCTGGGTTATGTGTGGTGGGGTTGGTTCTTGGGCAAGTACAACCGTGGTTCTATCTACATCAACTGGTAGCACTATCTTTTAAGAAGACCGTGTTGTTACTCCCTTAGATACTGCCATCACCCTCTCCAATTCAAATGGCTGATAAACAAGAAAAGTAATTGAATGTACAGACATTGTATGATAGACAGGTGCAATGGATAGTGGGGAATAAAAGAGGGCATGAAATAATTCACATTTATGTCTAAACAAACAAGATAGCATGACACAATTACACATATATGATGGCTAACTAAACAGGATAGCATGACACAGTTTCATAGTATGATGGCTAACTAAAACGGATGGAAAGACATAGTTCAAAATATGATGACTATGTAAACAGGATGACATGATATAACTATATAATGCATTTATTAAATAGTTTGGCATGCCATAATTCACATACATGCCGCCTATGGAAACATGATGGCATGATATAATTCTCGGATAGAATGACATGATTCAAAATATGATGACTGTAAACACTAAACAGGATGAGATGATATAACTGAAGGAAATATGCCCTAGAGGCAATAATAAAGTTATTATTTATTTCCTTTTATCATGATAAATGTTTATTATTCATGCTAGAATTGTATTAACCGGAAACATAATACATGTGTGAATACATAGACAAACAGAGTGTCACTAGTATGCCTCTACTTGACTAGCTCGTTGATCAAAGATGGTTATGTTTCCTAACCATAGACATTAGTTGTCATTTGATTAACGGATTACATCATTCGGAGAATGATGTGATTGACTTGACCCATTCCGTTAGCATAGCACTAGATCGTTTAGTTTGTTGCTATTGCTTTCTTCATGACTTATACATGTTCCTATGACTATGAGATTATGCAACTCCCGTTTACCGAAGGAACACTTTGTGTGCTACCAAACGTCACAACGTAACTGGGTGATTATAAAGGTGCTCTACAGGTGTCTCCGAAGGTACTTCTTGGGTTGGCGTATTTCGAGATTAGGATTTGTCACTCCGATTGTCGGAGAGGTATCTCTGGGCCCACTCGGTAATGCACATCACTATAAGCCTTGCAAGCATTGCAACTAATGAGTAGTTGCGGGATGATGTGTTACGGAACGAGTAAAGAGACTTGCTGGTAACGAGATTGAACTAGGTATTGAGAGACCGACGATCGAATCTCGGGCAAGTAACATGCCGATGACAAAGGGAACAGCGTATGTTGTTATGCGGTTTGACCGATAAAGATCTTCATAGAATATGTGGGAGCCAATATGAGCATCTAGGTTCCGCTATTAGTTATTGACCAGAGACGTGTCTCGGTCATGTCTACATAGTTCTCGAACCCGTAGGGTCCGCACGCTTAAAGTTTGATGACGGTTATATTATGAGTTTATGTGTTTTGATGTACCAAAGGAGTTCGGAGTCCCGGATAAGATTGGGGACATGACGAGGAGTCTTGAAAAGGTCGAGACGTAATGATCGATATATTGGACGACTATATTCGGACTTTGGAAAGGTTCCGAGTGATTCGGGTATTTTTCGGAGTACCGGAGAGTTACGGGAATTCGCCGGGGAGTATATGGGCCTTATTGGGCCATACGAGAATAGAGGAGAGAGGCCAAAAGGAAGGAGGCCTGCGCCCCCCCTCTGGTCCGAATTGGACAAGGGGTGCAACCCCCTTTTCCTTCTCCCTCTCCTCCTCTTTCCTTCTCTCCTACTCCAACAAGGAAAGGAGGAGTCCTACTCCCGGTAGGAGTAGGACTCCCCCTTGGCGCGCCCTTCTCCTCGGCCGGCCGCCTCCCCCCTTGCTCCTTTATATACAGGGGCAGGGGGGCACCTCTAGACACAACAATTGATCTCTTGATCTCTTAGCCGTGTGTGGTGCCCCCTCCACCATAATCCACCTCGATCATATCGTAGCGGTGCTTAGGCGAAGCCCTGCATTAGTAGAACATCATCATCATCACCACACCGTCGTGCTGACGAAACTCTCCCTCAACACTCAGCTGGATCGGAGTTCGAGGGACGTCATCGAGTTGAACGTGTGCAGAACTCGGAGGTGCCGTGCGTTCGGTACTTGATCGGTCGGATCGTGAAGACGTATGACTACATCAACCGCGTTGTGCTAACGCTTCCGCTTTCGGTCTATGAGGGTACGTGGACACACTCTCCCCTCTAGTTTCTATGCATCACCATGATCTTGCGTGTGTGTAGGAAAATTTTGAAATTACTACGTTCCCCAACAGTGGCATCCGAGCCTGGTTTTATGCGTAGATGTCATATGCATGAGTAGAACACAAGTGAGTTGTGGGCGATTTAAGTCATACTGCTTACCAGCATGTCACTCTTTGGTTCGGCGGTATTGTTGGATGAAGCGGCCCGGACCGACATTACGCGTACGCTTACGCGAGACTGGTTTTACCGCCGTGCTATGCACATAGGTGACTAGCGGGTGTCAGTTTCTCCAACTTTAGTTGAACCGAGTGTGGCTACGCCCGGTCCTTGAGAAGGTTAAAACAACACTAACTTGACAAACTATCGTTGTGGTTTTGATGCGTAGGTAAGAATGGTTCTTGCTCAGCCCGTAGCAGCCACATAAAACTTGCAACAACAAAATAGAGGACGTCTAACTTCTTTTTGCGGGGCATGTTGTGATGTGATATGGTCAAGACGTGATGAGATATAAGTTGTTGTATGAGATGATCATGTTTTGTTGAAGTTATCGGCAACTGGCAAAAGCCTTATGGTTATCTCTCTATTGCATAAGATGCAAGCGCCAAATAATTGCTTTACTTTATCGCTATGCGATAGCAATAGTTGCAAGAGCAATTGTTGGCGAGACAACCATGTGACGACACATTGATATAGATCAAGATGATGGAGATCATGGTGTCATGCCGGTGATGATGGAGATCATGACGATGCTTTGGAGATGGAGATCAAAGGCACAAGATGATGATGGCCATATCATGTCACATATTTTGATTGCATGTGATGTTTATCTTTTATACATCTTATTTTGCTTAGTTCGACGGTAGCTTTATAAGATGATCTCTCACTAATTATCAAGGTACAAGTGTTCTCCCTGAGTATGCACCATTGCAGAAGTTCTTCGTGCTGAGACACCACGTGATGATCGGGTGTGATAGGCTCTACGTTCAAATACAACGGGTGCAAAACAGTTGCACACGCGGAATACTCAGGTTAAACTTGACGAGCCTAGCATATAACAGATATGGCCTCGGAACACGGAGACCGAAAGGTCGAGCGTGAATCATATAGTAGATATGATCAACATAGTGATGTTCACCATTGAAACTACTCCATCTCACGTGATGATCGGACATGGTTTAGTTGATTTGGATCACGTGATCACTTAGAGGATTAGAGGGATGTCTATCTAAGTGGGAGTTCTTAAGTAATATGATGAATTGAACTTAAATTTATCATGAACTTAGTCCTGGTAGCATTAGCATATCTATGTTGTAGATCAAAAGCTCGCGTTTAGCTCCCCTGTTTTATTTTGTTATGTTCCTAGAGAAAATTAAGTTGAAAGATGTTAGTAGCAATGATGCAGATTGGATCCGTGATCTGAGGATTATCCTCATTGCTGCACAGAAGAATTATGTCCTTAATGCACCGCTAGGTGACAGACCTATTACAGGAGCATATGCAGACGTTATGAACGTTTGGCTAGCTCAATATGATGACTACTTGATAGTTTAGTGCACCATGCTTAAACGGCTTAGAATCGGGACTTCAAAGACGTTTTGAACGTCATGGACCATATGAGATGTTCCAGGAGTTGAAGTTAATATTTCAAGCAAATACCCGAGTTGAGAGATATGAAGTCTCCAACAAGTTCTATAGCTAGAAGATGGAGGAGAATAGCTCAAGCAGTGAGCATGTGCTCAGATTGTCTGGATACTACAATCGCTTGAATCAAGTGGGAGTTAATCTTCCAGATAAGATAGTGATTGATAGAATTCTCTAGTCACCATCACCAAGTTAGTAGAACTTCGTGATGAACTATGATATGCAAGGGATAACCGAAATGATTCCCAAGTTCTTTGTAATGCTGAAATCAACGAAGGTAGGAATCAAGAAAAATATCAAGTGTTGATGGTAGACAAGACCACTAGTTTCAAGAAAAGGGCAAAGGGAAGAAGGGGAACTTCAAGAAGAACGACAAGCAAGTTGCTGCTCAAGTGAAGAAGCCCAAGTCTGGTCCTAAGCCTAAGACTAAGTGCTTCTACTGCAAAGGGACTGGTCACTGGAAGCGGAACTGCCCCAAGTATTTGGCGGATAAGAAGGATGGCAAAGTGAACAAAGGTATATTTGATATACAGATTATTGATGTGTATTTTACTGGTGTTCGTAGCAACCCCTCGGTATTTGATACTGGTTCAGTTGCTAAGAGAAGTAACTCGAAACGGGAGTTGCAGAATGAACATAGACTAGTTAAGGGTGAAGTGACGATGTGTGTTGGAAGTGGTTTCAAGAAAGATATGATCATCATCACACACTCCCTATACTTTCGGGATTAGTGTTGAACCTAAATAAGTGTTATTCGGTGTTTGCGTTGAGCATGAATATGATTTGATCATGTTTATTGCAGTACAGTTATTCATTTAAGTAAGAGAATAAATTGTTGTTCTGTTTACATGAATAAAACCTTATATGGTTACACGCACAATGAAAATGGTTCGTTGGATCTTGATCGTAGTGATACACATATTCATAATATTGAAACCAAAAGATGCAAAGTTAATAATGATAGTGCAACTTATTTGTGGCACCGCCGTTTAGGTCATATTGGTATAAAGCGAATGAAGAAACTCCATGCTGATGGACTTTTGGAATCACTTGATTATGAATCAGTTGATGCTTGCGAACCATGCCTCATGGGCAAGATGACTAAGACTCCGTTCTCCGGAACAATGCAAGCCACAGATTTGTTGGAAATCATGCACACTGATGTATGTGGTGCGATGAATATTGAAGCTCGCAGCAGGTATCATTATTTTCTGATCTTCACAGATGATTTGAGCATATATGAGTATATCTACTTGATGAAACACAAGTCTGAAACATTTGAAAAGTTCAAAGAATTTCAGAGTGAAGTGGAGAATCATCGTAACAAAATAAAAGTTTCTACGATATGATCGCAGAAGTAAAATATTTGAGTTACGAGTTTGGCCTTCAGTTAAAACAATGTGAAATAGTTTCACTACTCACGCCACCTGGAACACCACAGTGTAATGGTGTGTCCGAACGTCGTAACCGTGCTTTATTAGATATGGTGCCATCTATGACGTCTCTTACTGATTTACCGTTATCGTTTTGGGGTTATGCATTAGAGACAGCTACATTCACGTTAAATAGGGCACCATCTAAATCCGTTGAGACGACACCGTATGAACTATGGTTTGGCAAGAAACCTAAGATGTCGTTTCTTAAAGTTTGAGGTTGCAATGCTTATGTGAAAAAGTTTCAACCTGATAAGCTCAAACCCAAATCGAAGAAGTGCGTCTTCATAGGATACCCAAAAGAAAATGTTGGGTACACCTTCTGTCACAAATCCGAAGGCAAGATATTCATTGCTGAGAATGGATCCTTTCTAGAGAAGGAGTTTCTCTCGAAAGAAGTGAGTGGGAGGAAAGTAGAACTTGAAGAGGTAACTTTACCTGCTCCCTTATTGGAAAGTAGTTCATCACAGAAATCCGTTCCTGTGACTACTACACCAATCAGTGAGGAAGCTAATGATGATGATCATGTAACTTCAGATCAAGTTACTACCGAACCTCGTAGGTAAACCAGAGTGAGATCCGCACCAGAGTTGTACGGTAATCCTATTCTGGAGGTCATGTTACTTGACCATGACGAACCTACGAACTATGAGGAAGTGATGATGAGCCCAGATTTCGCGAAATGGCTTGAGGCCATGAAATCTGAGATGAGATCCATGTATGAGAACAAAGTATGGACTTTGATTGACTTGCCCATTGATTGGCGATCCATTCAGATTAAATGGATCTTCAAGAGGAAGACGGACGCTGATAGTAGTGTTACTATCTACAAAGCTAGAATTGTCGCAAAAGGGTTTTCGACAAGTTCAAGGTGTTGACTATGATGAGAGTTTTGCACTCGTATCTATGCTTAAGTCTGTCCGAATCATGTTAGCAATTGCTGCATTTTATGAAATCTGGCAAATGTATAAACAAAACTGCATTCCTTAATGGATTTATTAAAGAGTTGTATATGATGCAACCAGAAGGTTTTGTCAATCCTAAAGGTACTAACAAAATATGCAAGCTCCAGCGATCCATCTATGGACTGGTGCAAGCATCTCGGAGTTGGAATATACACTTTGATAAGTTGATCAAAGCATATAGATTTATACAGACTTGCGGTGAAGCTTGTATTTACAAGAAAGTGAGCGGGAGCACTACAACATTTCTGATAAGTATATGTGAATGACATATTGTTGATCGGAGATAATGTAGAATTATTCTGCAAAGCATAAAGGAAGTTTTGAAAGGAGTTTTTCAAAGAAAGACCTCGGTGAAGCTGCTTACATATTGAGCATGAAGATCTATAGAGATAGATCAGGATGCTTGATAAGTTTTTTCAATGAGTACATACCTTGACAAGATTTTGAAGTAGTTCAAAATGGAACAGTCAAAGAAGGAGTTCTTGCCTATGTTACAAGGTGTGAAGTTGAGTAAGACTCAAAACCCGACCACGGCAGAAGATAGAGAGCGAATGAAAGTCATTCCCTATGCCTCAGCCATAGGTTCTATAAAGTATGCCATGCTGTGTACCAGACCTATTGTATACCCTGCTCTGAGTTTAGCAAGGGAGTACAATAGTGATCTAGGAGTAGATCACTAGACAACGGTCAAAATTATCCTTAGTGGTATAAGGATATGTTTCTCGATTATGGAGGTGACAAAAGGTTCATCGTAAAGGGTTACGTCGATGCAAATTTTGACACTGATCCAGATGACTCTAAATCTCAATCTGGATACATATTGAAAGTGGGAGCAATTAGCTAGACTAGCTCCGTGCAGATCATTTTTGACATAGAAATTTGCAAAATACTTACGGATCTGAATGTGGCAGACCCGTTGACTAAACTTCTCTCACAAGCAAAACATGATCACACCTTAGTACTCTTTGGGTGTTAATCACATAGCGATGTGGACTAGATTATTGACTCTAGTAAACCCTTTGGGTGTTGGTCACAAGTTGATGTGAACTATGGGTTTTAATCACATGGTGATGTGAACTATTGGTATTAAATCACATGGCGATGTGAACTAGATTATTGCCTCTAGTGAAAATGGGAGACTGAAGGAAATATGCCCTAGAGGCAATAATAAAGTTATTATTTATTTCCTTGTATCATGATAAATGTTTATTATTCATGCTAGAATTGTATTAACCGGAAACATAATACATGTGTGAATACATAGACAAACAGAGTGTCACTAGTATGCCTCTACTTGACTAGCTCGTTGATCAAAGATGGTTATGTTTCCTAACCATAGACATGAGTTGTCATTTGATTAATGAGATCACATCATTAGGAGAATGATGTGATTGACTTGACCCATTCCGTTAGCATAGCACTTGATCGTTTAGTTTGTTGCTATTGCTTTCTTCATGACTTATACATGTTCCTATGACTATGAGATTATGCGACTCTCGTTTACCGGAGGAACACTTTGTGTGCTACCAAACGTCACAATGTAACTAGGTGATTATAAAGGTGCTCTACAAGTGTCTCCGAAGGTACTTGTTGGGTTGGCGTATTTCGAGATTTGGATTTGTCACTCCGATTGTCGGAGAGGTATCTCTGGGCCCACTCGGTAATGCACATCACTATAAGCCTTGCAAGCATTGCAACTAATGAGTAGTTGCGGGATGATGTGTTACGGAACGAGTAAAGAGACTTGCCGGTAACGAGATTGAACTAGGTATTGAGATACCGACGATCGAATCTCGGGCAAGTAACATGCCGATGACAAAGGGAACAACGTATGTTGTTATGCGGTTTGACCGATAAAGATCTTCGTAGAATATGTGGGAGCCAATATGAGCATCCAGGTTCTGCTATTGGTTATTGACCGGAGACGTGTCTCGGTCATGTCTACATAGTTCTCGAACCCGTAGGGTCCGCACGCTTAAAGTTCGATGACAATTATATTATGAGTTTATGTGTTTTGATGTACCGAAGGAGTTCGGAGTCCCAGATGAGATCGGGTACATGACGAGGAGTCTCGAAATGGTCGATATGTAAAGATCGATATATTGGATGACTATATTCGGACTTCGGAAAGGTTCCGAGTGATTCGGGTATTTTTCGGAGTACCGGAGAGTTATGGGAATTCGCCGGGGAGTATATGGGCCTTATTGGGCCATACGGGAATAGAGGAGAGATGCCAAAAGGAAGGAGGCCTGCGCCCCCCTGGTCCGAATTGGACAAGGGGTGCAGCCCCCTTTTCCTTCTCCCTCTCCTCCTCTTTCCTTCTCTCCTACTCCAACAAGGAAAGGAGGAGTCCTACTCCCGGTAGGAGTAGGACTCCCCCCTTGGCGCGCCCTTCTCCTAGGCCGGCCGCCTCCCCCTTGCTCCTTTATATACAGGGGCAGGGGGGCACCTCTAGACACAACAATTGATCTCTTGATCTCTTAGCCATGTGTGGTGCCCCCCTCCACCATAATCCACCTCGATCATATCGTAGCGGTGCTTAGGCAAAGCCCTGCATAAGTAGAACATCATCATCGTCACCACGCCGTCATGCTGACGAAACTCTCCCTCAACACTTGGCTTCATCGGAGTCCAAGGGACGTCATCGAGTTGAACGTGTGCAGAACTCGGAGGTGCCGTGCGTTCGGTACTTGATCGATCGGATCGTGAAGACGTACGACTACATCAACCGCGTTGTGCTAACGCTTCTGCTTTCGGTCTACGAGGGTGCGTGGACACACTCTCCCCTCTAGTTGCTATGCATCACCATGATCTTGCGTGTGTGTAGGAAAATTTTGAAATTACTACGTTCCCCAACAATAACTATATGATGTCTTTATTAAAAGGGTTGCCATGCCATAATTCAGATAGATGTTGTGTATGTAAACATGATGGCATGATATAATTCAAATATATGATTTATATAGTAAATAAGTAAGCATATGGCAATCCATATGTGGTGTAAAAACTAAGCAATGCAAGACAACATGCATGACATGGGTAATATAACCCTGCCAAGTTTGAGCATAGACCTTTGGGGGAAATAGGACTGGTCATCAGTCTCTGAATCCTCCTCTGAGGAGCTCTCTATATCCAGCAAGATGTCTGCTTCAGCAGGTAGCATTGTCTGCTCTGAATACCTTGTTTTCACTCCAGATACTTCCATCACCGCTTCAAATGTCTTATGCACAGGAAGAGTAGTTGAATACACAAACGTTGTCGACAAATGGAACACGTAATACAAAAAAAATGATAGCATGATATAATTCACATACATGATGATTGGCTCAACAGCATGGCATTGCATAATTCACATATATAATGCCTTTGCAACAAGATAGCATTGCATAATTCACATATATAAGGTCTTGCAACAAGATGGCAATGCATAATTCACATATATGGTAATTAGACACTAAACATGTGGCATTCACACAAAGCATGTCTAAACCAATCAAATGACATAGCAATGCAAGACACCATACGCATGATATGAGCAACATAACCCTGCCAAGTTAGAGCATACACGTCAGGGGGGAAATAGGACTAGTCATCTGTCTCTGAATCCTCCTCTGAGGAGCTATCTGTAACCAGCGAGATATGCGCTTCGTCAGATAGCATAGTCTTCTCTAAAGACCTTGTTTTCACTCCAGAATTTTCCATCACCGTGTCAAATGGCTGATGCACACGAAGAGTAGTTGAATGTACTAACATTGTTAACAAGTGTAATACGTGACGAAAAAAGGATGGCCTGATATAATTAACATATAAGATGACTGGCTAAGCAGGATGGCATTGCAAAATTCACATATATGATGCCTGACTAAACAAGATGGCGTTGCATAATTCACATAAACGATGAATAACTAAACAGATGGCATTCAAACAAAGCATGTCTAAACTAAGCAGTTGACATATTTGATGTATAAAGTAAGCAATGCAAGGCACCATATGTATGATATAACCAACATCAGCATGCCAAGTTAGAGCGAAGACCTCAGGGGGTAAATAGGAGTGGTCTTCTCCTTCTGAATCCCCCTCAGAACAGATATCTTCCTCTCGATTACAATCCGAAATGGCTGGAGGGCGGGCTTCCTTTGCAACTACCATGGAGCGATGTCTGCATGAAATATTATTGACACGCAAGGCTCATCTCTTTTGCTCTACATGTTCAGTTCCATTGTGTACAATAACTGACATGCATAGGAATAGAACATAGTGAGATTATGTAAGGAGTGCATGCAGAAATCCAGAGTGATGGTAGAAACCTGTGGATAGACCCAAAACCAATAATAGCACGCAGATAATGGCTTCAGTTAAAAAATACATATAATGGCTTCTTTATTGTTTGTTTCCCACCCAACATGAAACTCATAGTAGATAGATACTATTGATTGCGGCCCCGATATGTACCCCACAACCATTTAAAAACTCAAGTTTGACCATTAGTTTGGAGCAGACTCAGAGTCTAATCGGTGAACAGGATGATAAAGTAGCATGTAATATTAAGTGATGCATAATGTAAGCAAACATGAAAGAGTGTGACCTCTCTTGCGGACCCGTGTAGTCCTCGAGGTCATCTGCTCGATTCATGATGGTAATGCAGTTGTCATGGCTGCCGGCAGAGGGGAAGAAGATCTGAGGCAGTGAAAGACGGTCCGGAGGCCGGATCCCTGTTGTGCTAGACCCTTCTGTCATTGGAGCAGCTTAGCTTGGGTGGACGACGGCGCAGCAGGAGCGGGACAAACCACACAAGGTTTTCTTTGACAACTATTTGTAAGAGAAGTAATTCTGTAAGGGTTCGTTTGAATTGGAGGATTCTAACAACGCAGGGATAGGAAGTACACGGTAATAGGATAGGAATGCACGTGCAAAACAGAGAATTTAAAAACAGAGGATTTCTGCCAATCTGGGTGTTTGGTTCACAAGAATTGGAAGATCACAGGATGCAAAGAAGCATGGTGAGATTAAGTCAAACCACAAGAAAATGTACGGTGATAATGCTATTATGCTACTATCTCTTAGTCTTGTGCTTCATGAATAGGAATTTGAAAAGGAGAACAAGTGGAAATTAAAATCCGTACGGTTTTTCTTTCAAGGAGACACTAAAGGAACAAGTCCTACAGTTTTCCTTTGCTCCATTCCTTTGAACCAAATGCATGAATAGTAGCACCATAGGAAACTTTCCAATTCCTATGTTTTTCCTTCACTTTTCCTTTCAAGCACTGGCGATTCTAGTAGGCAGGCTTGAGCAAGGAAAAGCTACACTTAAAAAAATTGTGCTGCTTGCCTACTTCTACTACTTTGGACCCAGGCCACTGCCCTACTAGCTCAACTCTCAGGCCCATCGACAAATGCACAGCTCAAACACGCAGAGATAAATAATGATGGCGTTCAAGAGAGTCCATTACAGATAGCTAAGTTGCCTGGTACCTCACTTCTTGTCATATAGTAGGAGAAACTAATCGTATTTCACACTACTGCGTGTGCTCAGTGGACAATATATATAACATGTAGGTTAAAAAAGAGATGCAACAAGTGTACAACCTCTTTGGTGAAGCCATGTCGATCTCAGCATGATTGGGTTGGTCGGTGAGGATGATCCGGCTGACCTGGCTGTCGGAGGAGGGGAAGAAGATCTTAGGCATCTTGAGATGGAGCCCGGGGTACTGCTCCGCTGTGATGGAGGGTTTCATCATTGGAGCAGCTCCGGTGAGTTGTACGACGCCGAGGCTGAGCAGGACAGGAGAGACAACATTAACCTGAGTGGAATTCTAATACCATCTCCAATAGATGACGTAAAATACATAACCACAAAGTGCTAGATGTAAAATACATGAGCCGCTCATCTCTGAACTTAACTGTCAAAACTGAATTTAACTGTCAAAACTCAAAACTAAACTTAACTGTCGAAACTGAATTTTGCTGTCGAAACTGAATTTTACTGTCGAAACTAAACGCACTAGCTAGTAGCAGCAGCAGCAGCACGTGCGAGAGCCGGTCGACTAAATTTTTCATCCCTGGTCAGTTGATTTTCCAGCCGTTGGATACGAAATCAAGGGCCTATAGTTCAATTTCAACCTCCACCCCCCTGAGCCGCCAGCCACCACCGACCAAACCGCCTGTGGCTGGCGGTGCGCCGCCCCGCTCGCCTCGAAACCACTCCCCACCGCTGGTCCGCCGCCGCGCCAACCATCCTATAGCACCCCCCCTCCCCGTGTGCCGAGCTTTTTCTCCGGCGATCCCCACGCCACCGCCCCACCACCGCCCCACCCTGAACCCTAAGATAGATAGTGGGGTACCTCTCCGGTGAGCCCCCCTCCCCACTGCGGATGGTTCTTCCTTAACTCTGGCGAGCCCCCCCCCCCCCCTTGAAAAATCAACTGAACCAAAATTTGATTCAGTCGACTGAAGTGTAGCTAAATCGGAGCAGCATCACAAGCAAGAGCAAGAGCAAGAGCAGCAGCGTGAGCAAGAGCAATAGTGAGAGCAGGCCAAGCAGGGGACCGCGAGCAAGAGCAGAGCAGCAACGCGAGCGAGAGCTAAAGCAGCAGCAACTCCTACTAATGTGGACGTCGCCGTCGAGGGAGCGACGTCGTGGAGGAAGTGGCCGGCGACGCCCCCGTGGATGGAGTTGCGCCGTGTCAGCTCGGGACCGAGCATCGATAGCACCATGGGATCGAATCAAGAAGAAAATGCGGCGATTAGTGTACAACCTCTTTGGTGGCACCGATTAGGCCTCAGCTTCATCCGAGGAAACGGATGATGATGCTCTTCCGTTGGTGCAGGTAAAGACGGCGGTATGGGAATGGAGGTGGCGCGAAAGACGAGGGGAACCTCGGGGCAGCTCCTTGGAGGTGGAGGACGGGGTGGCTGAACCGGCGGGACGACGAGATTGACGACGGATCCTCGTCCAGTACGGTGGATGAGGGATGTCGAGGTGTTTCTGTGGACGACGTCGTCGGGGAAGGGGCTCCGGCTGGGTGGCGGATGGAGGAGGGTGTGGGGCTTCGCCGGTTTTCGTGGCCTCGGTGTACGAATGGGTGGGCGGATGGGATGGGAGTGGGGAACCATGGCTTAGGGACGCGCTTGTCTGAAATGTGTGGTAAGTTACAAAAGTACCCCCACCGAATTGACCTAGGTGGTTCTTTCGGTTCAGGGGTATCACGGGCATTTCAAGTGTTGGGATTTCACAGGAGGTGGGAGTTTGCACGCGCGTTGCAATTTTGGAATAGCAAGGCGCGGGTTGATATGGAGGGAGTTGTCAGAGCACAACGAGACAAAGATATATCTTAAATATTTCGGGGTAACAAGGTGCGGGTTGAAATTTCCGGACAAGCCCAACATGTATTGTACCAAATCAATTCGCACTTCCGTCGACGAAGAAACAAAAAGAAATCAATTCGCAGCACACAAGAGAGTCTAGTCCTGTGTACTGTACAAAATCAATTCGCACTACAAATGTCATTCAAAACTTTGAATTCATGTTATGTTCAATTAAAATATTTCGCTACGTGTATAATGCATGCAACCTGCTACTCAAATGAATGTTTTAGTGCATTCCAAACATATATACTACTGCTTCAATATGAACTAAATTTGAATTCGTTTCTCTATTTGAATAAGATCTACAATAATGATCGTTGTGAAGTCAACCCATTTGAATTCGTTTCTCTATTTTAATAAGATCTACAATCATCATTATTGTCAAGTTAAACCATCGTTTGTGTATTATCTTCACAGCACACCACATGATTACTCTCGAGTTAGATATGAACTATGTGTACTATATGAACTCAAACTTGATTTTTTTGAATCCACTTTATGTTGATTTCAAATCATAGTACATTTCAAGCTCTAGCTAGATCTTCATAATCTACACCATGTCTCATATGTATAATTATTTATCACATAATGTATGGTGCCCCGCCCCCTACGCCTACAAGTATTTAGATGTGAGTTGCAAACACCACACATTACCACAAATTCAAATAAAATGTGAGATTGTTCGATATATAGTATTGTTTAGATTGTTCGATATTTAGTTGTAAGCTGCAAACGCCACACAATATCACAAATTCAAATAAAATGTGAGATTGTTCGATATATAGTATGGTTTAGATTGTTCGACATTTAGTTGTGAGTTGCAAACGCCATGCATTATCACATTATGGTATAACATGTGCAAAACCACAGCACGCGTATCACCGCTATATTCATGCATGCATATGTTTATAACACTATGATCTCCTATTCAAATATGTGAATCCACTTTCATGTCAAATTATGATCTTTGTTAGTCTCTTACACCCACACAATCCTCTAACCTTTGTAGGTAGCACTAACTTTCTCTCATGCATGCACACGCCCTCTTCGCCCTCCCCCTCCTCAGCATTCTATACATCACGCACATTCATTTTTTTCCTTAGGTCGTTCTCCCATAGTCTCCACAGCTCCTTTCCGACACACACCGATCGATAAACCTCTCCAGCGTCTGCCTACAACATACGTACACACGCACCTTCCATCTCCTCCTTTCTGTGTCCATGCCTCGTGTATCTCATACGGTCCCACGCACGTGTAAACTCTCGCCCCTCTTTTTATAGATCTCACAACCGCACACTCCTCCCCCTATCTAGCTAGTAGCTCGGCCTCTTGCACCACCTCCTAGCTCCATTCTCTCTGTCTATCCGTCTCGTTGAGCCTTATTTGCCTCTAACAAATGGATGTACACCTACCGATCTCCCGCTATACATATATCTAGCTAGGTCCTTATAACTCGTTTTCCCCACGCGTCGATCGATCTACCTCATTAGTTATGTCTCTCCCTTCCGTCGACAAACAACAATTGATCTACCGATCTAGTTAGGTTTTCTTAGCAAACACATGGTTCCCCTTCATCATCCATGCATGCGTCCCAACAGATCTATCACGCACATGCACACACAGAAACACATCCCCACTCTTATTGATAATATTGCAGTTCTACCCTCAGTTTGTCTAGTAGGCCTCTCCCACCATCTTCGAGAAGCAACTCCATCACCCATCCAGCACTCTACCCCTCTCCCTCCCTCTCTCTCTTTCTCTGTCCCAGCCTATTTCCCATCCTTCAGTTATGTATGGATGTCGACCCATCTCCCTCAACACATAGCTGGGTCTCTCCTTCTCAACACATATACGAGTCGTTCTACCTCTCTAGTTAGGCCTCTGCCTCCCCCACCCCCCCACACACACACCGATACATCGAGCGCTCTAGTCATGTCTCCCTGCCCCACACAAACTTGCCCTGTGCCCTCTGACGTTCTGGTAGGTCAGTCGCCCTATATATTTGACTTCACACACACAATTTCGATGGCTCTCTTCATCCATCTCGCACCTACCCACTTGATCCTCTCTTCAACTATATCAATATCTATGACCCCTCCCTCTCTTCTCGTGGATCGCCCCCTCTGGCCCTCTCTATATGATATGGATATGCCTCTATTTCACACACATTGCATGCAAAATTTTGTTTGAGATGTCATCGACACATATTCCCACAAATACATTCACGAAATCACCACCCCCCCTAAAACAAAAAACACTCACGAATGCACACGCCATCCGTCTAGGTTTGTACCTCTCTCACACAAACCCATGTAGGTGGGGGACGTGCACAAAGAGAAGAGGTGCACGCACGGTGCACGTACTCCCGCCTCTTTCCCAACCACACCCGTGCAGGTACACGGTGGAGCTCATTTCTATACGAAAAGGCAGCCCATGCGGTAATTTGACACGTCTACTGGTTGTCCACTTGACGGAGGATCGTCTACCACGGGTGAACAAACAAATTGTGACTTGACGCGTTATGTTAAAAAAGAGGCAAACCATGTGAGGCCTACCTTAGAGGCAAGGCTGTATACACTGGAGTACTTTTGATGTGTCCCGTCAACTCGGAGAATGAGGAGAAGCTTGCTTAGTACACCGTTGATAACCCACAAGTATAGGGGATCGCAATAGTTTTCGAGGGTAGAGTATTCAACCCAAATTTATTGATTCGACACAAGGGGAGGCAAAGAATACTCTCAAGTATTAGCAGCTGAGTTGTGAATTCAACAACACCTGGAAACTTAGTATCTGCAGCAAAGTGTTTAGTAGCGAAGTAATATGATAGTAGTGGTAACGCTAGCAAAAGGTAAAAGTAGCAAAAGTAGTGTTTTTGGTATTTTGTAATGATGATAGCGATAGCAACGGAAAAGTAAATAAGCAAAGAACAATATGTGGAAAGCTCGTAGGCAATGGATGAGTGATGGAGAATTATGTCGGATGCGGTTCATCATGTAACAATCATAACCTAGGGTGACACAGAACTAGCTCTAGTTCATTGATATAATGCAGACATGTATTCCGAACATAGTCATATGTGCTTATGGAAAAGAACTTGCATGACATCTTTTGTCCTACCCTCACGTGGCAACGGGGTCCTTATGGAAACTAAGGGATATTAAGGCCTCATTTAGTAGAGTACCAGAACAAAGCATTAACACATAGTGAATACATGAACTCCTCAAACTACGGTCATCACCAGTAAGTATCCTGATTATTGTCACTTCGGGGTTAACGGATCATAACACATAATAGGTGACTATAGACTTGCAAGATAGGATCAAGAACTCTCATATATTGATGAAAACATAATAGGTTCAGATCTGAAATCATGGCACTCAGGCCCTAGTGACAAGCATTAAGCATAGCAAAGTCATAGCAACATCAATCTCAGAACATATTGGATACAAGGGATCAAACCCTAACAAAACTAATTTGATTACATGATAGATCCCATCCAACCCATCACCATCCAGCAAGCCTACGATGGAATTACTCACGCACGGCAGTGAGCATCATAAAATAGGTGATGGAGGATGGTTGATGATGACGATGGCGATGGATTCCCCTCTCCGAAGCCCCGAACGGACTCCAGATCAGCCCTCCCGAGAGGTTTTAGGGCTTTCGGCGGCTTCGTATCGTAAAACGCGATGAATTTTTCTCTCTGATTTTTTCTCCCCGAAACACAATATATAGAGTTGGAGTTGGAGTCGGAGGAGCTCCAGGGGGCCCATGAGGTAGGGGGCGCGCCCCCACCCTCGTGGACAGGTCGTGGGCCTCATCTTTTGCAGGTATTTTTATATTTTCCAAAAAGTTGCTCCGTGAAGTTTCAGGTCATTCTGAGAACTTTTGTTTCTGCACAAAAATATCACCATGGTAATTCTGCTAAAAACAGCGTCAGTCCGGGTTAGTTCCATTCAAATCATGCAAGTTAGAGTCCAAAACAAGGGCAAAAGTGTTGGGAAAGTATATACGACGGATACGTATCAACTCCCCCAAGCATAAACCTTTGCTTGTCCTCAAGCAATTCAGTTGACAAACTGAAAGTGATAAAGAAAAACTTTTACAAACTTTGTTTGCTCTTGTTGTAAATATGTAAAGCCAGCATTCAAGTTTTCAGCCAAGATTATAATTAACCACATTCACAATAACGCATAGGTCTCAAGTTTACTCATATCAATGGCATAATCAACTAGCGAGCAATAATAATAAATCTCGGATGACAACACTTCCTCAAAACAATCATAATATGATATAACAAGATTGTGACGCCCCCGATTCGATCATACACTAATCATACACGCAAACGTGTAAGATTAAGATTAGGGACTCATGGGAAGATATCACAACACAACTCTACAAATAAAATAAGTCATACAAGCATCATATTACAAGCCAGGGGCCTTGAGGGATCGAATACAAGAGCTCGATCATAGACGAGTCAGCGAAAGCAACAATATCAGAGTACAGACATAAGTTAAACAAGTTTGCCTTAAGAAGGCTAGCACAAACTGGGATACAGATCGAAAGAGGCGCAGGCCTCTTGCCTGGGATCCTCCTAAACTACTCCTGGTCGTCGTCAGCGGGTTGCACGTAGTAGATGGCACCTCCCGAGTAGTAGTAGTCATCATCGACAGTGGCGTCTGGCTCCTGGGCTCCCACATCTGGTCGCAGCAATCGGGTATAGGAAACGGGAAAATGGGAAGCAAAGCAACCGTGAGTACTCATCCAAAGTACACGCAAGCAAGGAGCTACACTACATATGTATGCATTGGTATCAAATGGATTAAGGGTATCATATGTGGACTATACTGCAGAATGCCGGAATAAGAGGGGGATAGCTAGTCCTTTTGAAGACTACGCTTCTGGTAACCTCCATCTTGCAGCAGAAGAAGAGAGTAGATGGTAAGTTCACCAAGTATCATCGCATAGCATAATCCTAACCGATGATCCTCCCCTCGTCGCCCTGTGAGAGAGCGACCACCGGTTGTATCTGGCGCTTGGAAGGGTGCGTTTTATTAATTATCTGGTTCTAGTCATCATAAGGTCAAGGTACAACTACAAGTCGTCCTGTTACCGAAGATCACGGCTATTCGAATAGATTAACTTCCCTGCAGGGGTGCACCACATTTCCCAACACGCTCGATCCCCTTTGTCCGGACACACTTTTCTGGGTCATGCCCGGGCTCGGAAGATCAACACGTCGCAGCCCTACCTAGGCACAATAGAGAGGTCAGCACGCCGGTCTAAATCCTATGGCGCAGGGGTCTGGGCCCATCGCCCTTTGCACACCTGCATGTTGCGAACGTGGCTGGAAGCAGAACTAGCCCCCTTAATACAAGAGCAGGCTTAGGGCCAGTTCTTTTCGGTGATTCTCCCAGAATCGCCCCTCTCCCCAGCTTTTCCCAGAATCTCTACTCCATATATTTTTTACAATCCTATCTAGTTAAGGTCTAATAAGTTAGGATTGTAAAAAACATATGGAGTGGTGAATCTGGGAGAAGCTGGGGAGGGGGCGATTCTGGTAGAATCGTCCAAAAGAACTGGCCCTTACAGTCCAATCCGACGCGCGCCGCTCAGTCGCTGACATCACGAAGGCTTCGGCTGATACCACGACGTCGAGTGCCCATAACTGTCCCCACGTAGATGGTTAGTGCGTATAGGCCAGTGGCCAGACTCAGATCAAATACCAAGATCTCGTTAAACGTGTTATCTTGAAATAACCGCGAACGCCGACCAGGGCCAGGCCCACCTCTCTCCTAGGAGGTCTCAAACTGCCCTGTCGCTTCGCCACAAAGATCCACACAGAGGGCTATCGGGAAAGTATGTCCTTCCAGCACCCAATTCATGAATCAACCGCAGGTACTCCTCGAGCCGACCCATCTTTTGTCACCACAAGTATCTTATATAAAGTATATAGTATAAACCCGTGATCACCTCCCGAGTGATCACGGCCCAATAGTATAGCATGGCAGACGGACAAGAATGTAGGGCCACTAATGATAAACTAGCATCCTATACTAAGCATTAGGATTGCAGGTAAGGTATCAACAGCTGGAGCAACAATGACAGGCTATGCATCAGAATAGGATTAATGGAAAGTAGTAACATGCTACACTACTCTAATGCAAGCAGTAGAGAGAAGAATTGGCGATATCTGGTGATCAAAGGGGGGGCTTGCCTGGTTGCTCTGGCAAGAGAGAGGGGTCGTCAACACCGTAGTCGTACTGGGTAGCAGCGGCGTCGGTCTCGGTGTCTAGCGAGAGAAGAGGGGGAAGAAACAATAAAATAATGCAAACAAATGCATGAAGATGCATGACATGACAAAGCGTGATGCTAGGTGTGCCCTAACGCGGTACGAGGTGGTACCGGTGAAGGGGGAAAACATCCGGGAAAGTATTCCCGGTGTTTCGCGTTTTCGGACAGATGAACTGGAGGGGGAAAGTTGTGAGTTCGCTAATCTAGGGATGTGTGGCGGAGAAACGGGCTGCATATCCGGATTTGTCTCGTCATTCTGAGAAACTTTCATGTACAAAGTTTTTCCATCTGAGCTACGGTTTATTTTATATTGATTTTAAAAGATTTAAATCATTTTCAGCATTTAAGTAATTATTTTAATAGAAAATTATCCAAAACAGTGAAAGCATGACATCACCATGACGTCAGTAGGTCAAACCCAGCTGAACAGAGTCAAACCTGGCCTGTGGGTCTAGTGGGACCCACCTGTCATAGACTCAGGCTAACTAAACAGGTTTGATTAGTTTAGTTAATTGATTAGGTTAATTAAGCCAGATTAATTAAGTTAATTAATCCTTTAATTAATTAATTAATTTAATTAATAATTTTATTTATTATTTATTTTTAATTCTTTTTTATTATTATTTTCGTTCTCAGGGGGTGGGCCTCGTTTGTCATAGGCCCCAAGGGCCAAACGGGCGCGGGTGAATGGGTTTCGGGCGCCGGGGCTAACGGGCGCATGCCCGGGGTGGCGTGGGGCGGCGGACCCGGCAAGTCACCAAGGCAGGGGAGGCCGATGGCCACGGCGAGGCCGGTCGCCTCAGGCGGCAGCGACGAGGCCACATCGGGGTGGCGCCAGGGCTGGGAGCGAAGGGGAGGCGCGCGGCGGCGCGGGCAATCGGCGAGAGGCAGCGGACAGGCAAAGCAGGGCAGCAGCAGCATGCAGCAAGGGTCGTCGGCGGTGGCCAGGCGCAGAGGACGCGACGTCGCGCATGGGTGGTGAGGGCCGCGCGGGTGCCGGCGAAGCAAGGCTGGGTGACGGCGCGAGCGAGGTGTAGTGGGGGAGGCAGAGCTCCAGGGAGGGAGCGGCGTCGCCGGGCCAATGGCGGTGCGGGCGCGCACTACGTGTAGCGGGGCGGCGCAGATGCAGCAGGGGCTAGGCAGGCTGAGCGGAACGCCGAGGCCAAGCGGCGCGGCGCGCTGGCTGTGGCCAGAGCGGGCGTGTGGCGGCAAGGACGGGCCGTTCGGGGAGGAGGCCAGGGTGCACGGGGCACGGTGCAGAGGCAGGCAAAGGCACGACGACGTGGGCATGCGCGCGGGGGCGGAGTAGTGCAGCAGCAGCCTACGGGAGCGGGGCGAGGCAGGGAGGCATGCGTGGCCGAGGGGGGAGGAGGCTGCGTCGCGGGACGGCGTGGATGAGCGTGCGCGAGAGGTCGGGGCCTCACCGCGGGTAGCGGGGTTCGTGGCAGCGGGGGACGACGTCGTAGAGGAGGCAGGCCGACGGAGGGGCTCCGGCGAGGCGGCGACCTCCTCCTCGATCCCGACCCAATCGGGGAGAGGGGGAGGAGATATTTTCGCGGGGGGAGTGGGGGTGTCGATGGAGTGGGAGTGGGGTGGCGAGTGGATAAGGGCACGGCGGTGGTGGCCAGCTGGGCCAGGTGGGCCTGGCCTGCCCTATGAGCTGGGCCGTCTGGCCCAGTTGGCCAGGGAGCCTTTTTATTTCCTTTTAGTTTTGTTTTTATTTTCTTTGTTTTGTTTTTATTTATTTTCTTTTACTATTTTAATCTAAGTTAGGGCATTTAAGTATTTTATAAAATTGTGCTTTCTTTACCATAATTACCTTTGTAATATTCCGCACCAACTGAACATTTTTGTTCCGATGTTTTGAAAACTTTTACTGTTTGCTAAATTTAAATTTGAATTTAGAGTGTTTTGATCTATTGGTAGTTTAGCAACCGTAATCGTGGTGACGTGGCACCATTTGCGTGGAATTACTGTAGCTTGATTACCCGGGCGTTACAAAATTCCTCCACTACAAGAAATCTTGTCCAGAGATTTAGGAGGTAGAAGGAAACAGTGCGGGGTATTCATCACGCAGGCGGTCCTCGCATTCCCAAGTGGCTTCATCTTCAGAGTGATGCGACCATTGGACCTTGAGCAACTTGATCGCTTTCTGACATGTGCGGCGTTCAGCTTGGTCGAAAATGCGGACTGGATGCTCTTTAGAGGAGAGGTCCTGTTGCAATTCGAGCACTTCATGATCCACTGCTCGGATTGGATCCTTGAAGCAACGGCGGAGCTATGACACATGGAACACATCATGAACCTGAGAAAGGTTCGACGGAAGCTCGAGTTGATATGCCACTTTTCCATGCCTTTCGAGAATAGTGAAGGGACCGATATAGCGAGGAGCTAGCTTGCCCTTGATCCCAAAGCGGTGAGCACCCTTCATTGGTGTAACTTGAAGATAAGCCTTTTCGCCAGGTTGATAGACCATGTCTTGGTGATGATGGTCATACTGACTTTTCTGACGTGACTGAGCAGTCTTGAGATTCTCGCGAATAATGCGAACTTGTTCTTCGGCCTGTTGGATAATATCCGGACCGAAGAGTGGACGTTCCCCAGTTTCTGACCAGTTCAGAGGGGTCCGACACTTTCGTCCATATAACACTTCGAAGGGGGACATCTTCAGACTAGCTTGATAGCTATTATTATAAGAGAACTCGGCATATGGAAGAGATTCCTCCCATTTCTTGCCGAAGGAAACTACACAATCTTGAAGCATGTCTTCGAGAACTTGGTTGGCATGTTCAACTTGACCTTGCGACTGAGGATGAAACGCAGTACTGAACGACAGATGAGTTCCCATAGCTTCGTGGAAACTTGCCCAGAATCTTGAAGTAAACAACTGCCACGGTCTGAACTGATAACCAGTGGAATTCCGTGAAGTGAAACAATTCTGGACATGTAGAGAGTTGCAAGCTGACTAGCAGTGATTGTTTCTTTGACCACCAGAAAATGTGCAACTTTAGAAAGCCGGTCAATGACGACAAGAATAGCATCATTACCTTTCTGCGATTTGGGAAATCCAGTGACGAAATCCATTTCAACATGGTCCCATTTCCATTCAGGAATAGAGATAGGTTGCAGAGTTCCAGCAGGACTTTGATGCTCCGCTTTGATACGGCGGCAAATGTCACACTCAGCAACATAACGAGCAATGTCTTGGTTCATATTAGACCGCCAGAATCTATGACGAATATCTTGGTACATCTTTGTACTACCGGGATGAATAGACAAAGGCGTATCATGAGCTTCTTTCATAACCTTTTTAGTTTGATCCAGTTTTTCCTCGAACGTCGTACCACTAGGCGGCCTTTGAAATACAAGGCGCCATCATCGGTGATGGAGAAGAATGAGGGCTTTCCTTCTGCTAGATGACGTCTAATCTTATGGACTTCAGAGTCATCACCTTGAATAGTCTTTATACCATCTACGAGATCTGGTACGACAGCCAGGGTATTTAGAGAACCCTTAGTAACAGCAAGAAGATTCATCTTTTGGAACTCTGGGGGAGGGGGAGCAAGTGCTCCAGGAGGAACAATATGAAGGTTCAGCTTTCTAAATACTTCGACAAGCGAGGGCTGAACTTTGTGAACCTGGAGGTGGTAGCAGTAAGACTTGTGGCTTAAGGCATCAGCCATTACATTAGCCTTGCCGGGGGTATAGGATATACCTACGTCAAAGTCTGCAACAGTCTTCATCCATCTCTACTGACGGAGGTTCAGATCTGGCTGAGTAAACAGATACTTCAGACTTTGGTGGTCGGTGAAGATTTCGCAACAATTACCGAGAAGGTAATGTCGCCACTGCTTCAGTGCATGAATGACAGCAGCAAGCTCGACGTCGTGAACTGGGTAGTTTTCTTCATGAGGGCGCAGTTGACGAGAGGCATAAGCAATCACTCTGCGCTCTTGCATTAGGACACAGCCTAATCCTTGACGGGAAGCGTTGCAGTAAATGACGAAGTCCTTAGTATCAGGTGGAGCAAGCACTGGGGCAGAAGTCAACTTGTCTTTGAGCGCCTGGAAACTTTTCTGACACTTGTCTATCCATTTGAACTTGACACCCTTATGCAACAGATTAGTCAGAGGCCTGGCAATCTTGGAGAAGTTCTCGACGAATCGACGACAATAGCTGGCGAGACCGAGAAAACTTCGGACTTGCTTGACATTCTTCGGAGGAGTCCAATCGAGAATAGCCTGAACTCGTTCAGGGTTGACGGCAATACCATCCTTGGAGATGACATGCCCAAGATAGGTTACTTCGGGGAGCCAGAATTCACACTTTGAATACTTAGCATACAGTTGATGCTCTCGAAGCTTTTCCAGCACAAGACGAAGATGTTCAGCATGTTCTTCTTTGTTCTTGGAAAATACAAGGATATCGTCCAAATAAACCACGGCGAACTTGTCGAGGTAGTCCATGTATATGTAGTTCATCAGACGAGAGAAGGTGGCGGGAGAATTCGTTAAGCCGAATGACATGACGGTGTACTCGTATGACCCATACCGAGTCACGAAGGCGGTCTTTGGGATATCCTCTTCACGAACACGGCTGTGGTGGTAACCCAACCTCAAGTCGAGTTTGGAGAACACTGATGAACCAGCCAGTTGATCATAAAGATCATTGATCCGAGGAAGAGGGTATTTGTTCTGAATAGTAGCTTGGTTTATAGGACGATAGTCTTGGACTAATTGGTTCGTCCCATCCTTCTTCTTAACAAAGAGAAAAGGTGCTCCCCAAAGAGAGCAGCTAGGGCGAATGAAACCTTTGACAAGCGATTTGTTGATTTCCTCCTTAAGCTCAATGAGTTCATGTGGTGGCATCTTGTAGGGTCGTTTGGCTATAGGAGTGGTGCCTGTTTTCAAGTCGATGATGAATTCGACAGCTCTAGCTGGGGGAATCCCTGGAAGTTCTTCCGGAAAGACATCTTGGAATTCACGAACGACGGGAATGTTTTCAATGCCCTCGAGTGGTGCAGCGTTCAACGCATTCAAGGCATAAAACCATGCCTCAGCGTTCTGAACTAGATGAGCCTGGTAAGCAATTATTTCATCAGAAGGGTGTAGCAGATGGACGGTCTTAGTAGCGCAAACTATAGAAGCAGTATGCGCTTTCAACCAATCCATTCCCAGAATGAGGTCGATGCTACAGGACTTCAGTACGATGGGAGAGGCAAGGAATTCCAGTCCTTTAATTTCAACGGGAACGTTGTAGCTAACCATAGAGGTTTGACATTGGCCCACAGGAGTGTGCACCACGATCATAGTGTTCATCTCTTCGTATTTAATGCCATGCATGAATGCAAACTCAGCTGATATGAATGAATGCGATGCTCCTGTATCCAATAAAACAGATGCTGGTACCGAATTTACGAGGAGTGTACCCATCACGGTAGCAGGTTGGTCTAGCACTTCATTGAGATCAATGTGGTTGGCATGAACACGACCATAAGACTTGGCATTGTTGTTGCGAGGCTGGTTGTTTCCACGGCCAGCTGTGGGAAGGGCCAGTTGATTCTGATTATGATTGCAGTCTCTGGCACGGTGACCTGGCTGACCACACTTGTAGCAGAGACCATTATTGGGAGTGGGAACATGAGCTTGGGGTGGTGGAGCTGGAAGTCTTGGCTGCCTAGTTGGTGGGGGAGGCAGACGCGGTGCAGCATAGGACTGCCTTGGAGCAGGTGTAGTTGGCTGGTACATGCTGTTGGGAATCTATATCCTATGCTTCTGCGAGGACGGGCCCGAAGATGAGCCCATGTCATGGTTGCGCCTGTGAGAGCTCTGGTGTTCTTGCAGACCTGTTTAAACATTGATGGCCTTGTTCACCAGGGTGGCGAAATCAGCAAAGTCATGCACTAGAAGTGCGAGCTTGATGTTAGCTTGAAGGCCATCACGGAACTTCTCCTGTCTGTGTGCATTAGTTGCAATGTCCTCTTCAGCATAGCGAGACAAGTCAAGAAACTCCCGTTGATAAGCTTCCACAGTTTTGTTGCCTTGGGTGAGGCTGCAGAACTCGCGCTTCTTACGGTCCATGACTCCCTGAGGAATGAAGCGAGCACGGAAAGCAGCTTGTAAGTCTGGCCAGGTGATGATTGTTCCAACTGGCAGAGTACGCCTGTGGCTGTCCCACCATTAAGCAGCGGGTCCTTTCAGGAAGAAGGAAGCAAAGGTGACATAGCTGGCAGGGGCTACATCAGCCGAATCCATCTCATAGGTGATGTCACGGAGCTAGTCATCAGCATCCAGAGGCTGAGTTGAGCTGCGGTACATGGTTGGGTTGAGGCGCATGAAATCCCGCAGAGTCACTTGGGTTGGCTGCTGGTTCATATTGGGGCGAGGAAACTGAGCCATAATATTCTCCATAAACTGGCGATTCCGCTCAAACTGCTGCATCATCCCAGCCATGTACTCAGGCGGGGGTGGGGGAGGGTCACCACGACCACGACCACCTGGTCTAACCATCCTACTAATACATAACAGGGGTGGTTCAGCATTGAGAATTTGCAAGGATAAGAATCATTCATGATGAAACATGCATAATGAAAGGAACACGATAGATACTACATAGTAGTTGGCATATCTTACAAAAGTGATCATGCATAGAGTTCGGTACACAGAGTTCAGTACACAGACTAAGAACATCATAGGCGGCACGTAGGCTCGCGGCGAATGCATGTAACACTAACAAGCAAGCCTACATCAGTCCCAGGAGGAAATGTGGAGGTAGGTGTAGCCTGACAACTGGTAGTGACGCGAAGGGAAGACCTCCACGCGAGTAGCCTGGGGTCCGCGGATACTCTGGTGCGGAGCCCGACACGCAGGTGGCAGGAGAGGACCAAGTGCGGGAGAGTAGCCTCCCACATCTGGCCAGCCGACGCCCTGGGGCATCACGATCCTGGTAGGGTAGATCACAAAACGCGACAGATCACCAGATCAGACAGATGGGTGCAACAGCGTCAGAGCACGGTACAGGTGCTGATGGGTGGTGTACAACTCGTGGCAAAGAGCTCAGTTAGCTCTACCCAGCCCATCAGCATGAAGAACCAGGTTCTGATGGTAGAAGGGCTCTCGGGTGACGGTGGAGTAGGCAGCAGTGTAGTATCCCTCCGCACCAACATCGGATGCGATAGAAATGTGCCTGAAGGGGGAGGTGTCAAACTTCTGATACTCTCCATGAAGACGTGTTAGAGCAGCATAAGCAGCATCGTGGACCGCCATGTCGATAGTCACTCCAACACCATGAGCAGTGTGCAGCACGGTAGTGGAGTCATACTCCCGAGAGTAGAGCTGGACGATGGCACGGTATTGCTCCTGGTTGAAGTCCTGGTACTCCTCATAGACGGTGTACTCAGGGTGCCAGTGATAACCCAGATAGGTCATCATCTCAACCAACACAGCAGGTGATCCTGAGGCACCAATGGCCGTCGTGTGGCGCACGACCTGTCTCATGGGTTCCATCTAAAAACAAAGATGTTTCAAAGGAGTCAACTGGCAATGTGGATAATGTTCAATATACTACTATAAAGAATAGCTAGGGCTTATCCAACTTTGGGGTGAACGTGGTCACAGGATCCTAATGTTAAAGTTAGTAAAATCATTTAACCCAAGTAGAAGAGAGTTCAGAGTCCCAGAGTAAGGATCGAGGAGTAGAAGATCCTAATACCACCCAGATGGTGACGTGGGCCCGTAAGGCACACAACCATGTTAGTAAAAGTTTTTGTAGACTCGACTTTGGCCAAGGAGTGTGGAAGGGGGATTCCTACAGGCAGTCAACTCTGATACCAACTTGTGACGCCCCTGATTCGATCGTACACTAATCATACACGCAAACGTGTAGATCAAGATCAGGGACTCACGAGAAGATATAACAACACAACTCTACAAATAAAATAAGTCATACAAGCATCATATTACAAGCCAGGGGCCTCGAGGGCTCAATAAAAGAGCTCGATCATAGATGAGTCAGCGGAAGCAACAATATTAGAGTACAGACATAAGTTAAACAAGTTTGCCTTAAGAAGGCTAGCACAAACTGGGATACAGATCGAAAGAGGCGCAGACCTCTTGCCTGGGATCCTCCTAAACTACTCCTGGTCGTCGTCAGTGAGTTGCACGTAGTAGTAGGCACCTCCCGAGTAGTAGTAGTCATCATCGACAGTGGCGTCTGGCTCCTGGGCTCCCACGTCTGGTCGCAGCAATCGAGTATAGGAAAGGGGAAAAGGGGAAGCAAAGCAACCGTGAGTACTCATCCAAAGTACTCGCAAGCAAGGAGCTACACTACATATGTATGCATTGGTATCAAGTGGATTAAGGGTATCATATGTGGACTAAACTTCAGAATGCCAGAATAAGAGGGGGATAGCTAGTCCTTTCGAAGACTACGCTTCTGGTAACCTCCATCTTGCAGCAGAAGAAGAGATTAGATGGTAAGTTCACCAAGTAACATCGCATAGCATAATCCTAACCGATGATCCTCCCCTCGTCGCCCTGTGAGAGAGCGACCACCGGTTGTATCTGGCACTTGGAAGGGTGCGTTTTATTAAGTATCTGGTTCTAGTCATCATAAGGTAAAGGTAGAACTCCAAGTCGTCCTGTTACCGAAGATCACGGCTATTCGAATATATTAACTTCCCTGCAGGTGTGCACCACATTTCCCAACACGCTCGATCCCCTTTGTCCGGACACACTTTTCTGGGTCATGCCTGGCCTCGGAAGATCAACACGTCGCAGCCCTACCTAGGCACAACAGAGAGGTCAGCACGCCGGTCTAAATCCTATGGCGCAGGGGTCTGGGCCCATCGCCCTTTGCACACCTCCACGTTGCAAACGCGGCCGGAAGCAGAACTAGCCCCCTTAATACAAGAGCAGGCTTACGGTCCAATCCGGTGTGCACCGCTCAGTCTCTGACGTCACGAAGGCTTCGGCTGATACCACAACGTCGAGTGCCCATTACTGTCCCCGCGTAGATGGTTAGTGCGTATAGGCCAGTGGCCAGAATTAGATCAAATACCAAGATCTCGTTAAACGTGTTATCTTGAAATAACCGCGAACGCCGACCAGGGCCAGGCCCACCTCTCTCCTAGGTGGTCTCAACCTGCCCTGTCGCTTCGCCACAAAGATCCACACGGAGGGCTGTCGGGAAAGTATGTCCATCCAGCCCCCAATTCGCGAATCAACCGCGGGTACTCCTTGAGCCGACCCATCTTTTGTCACAACAAGTATCATATATAAAGTATATAGTATATACCCGTCATCACCTCCCGAGTAATCACGGGCCGATAGTATAGCATGGAAGACGGACAAGAATGTAGGGCCACTGATGATAAACTAGCATCCTATACTAAGCATTAGGTTTGCAGGTAAGGTATCAACAGCTGGAGCAACAATGACAGGCTATGCATCAAAATAGGATTAACGTAAAGCAGTAACATGCTACACTACTCTAATGCAAGCAGTAGAGAGAAGAATAGGCGATATCTGGTGATCAAAGGGGGGGCTTGCCTGGTTGCTCTGGCAAGAGAGAGGGGTCTTCAACACCGTAGTCGTACTTGGTAGCAACGGCGTCGGTCTCGGTGTCTAGCGAGAGAAGAGGGGGAAGAAACAATAAATATAATGCAAACAAATGCATGAAGATGCATGACATAACAAAGCGTGATGCTAGGTGTGCCCTAACGCGGTACGAGGTGGTACCGGTGAAGGGGGAAAACATCCGGGAAAGTATTCCCGGTGTTTCGCGTTTTCGGACAAATGAACCGGAGGGGGAAAGTTGCGAGTTCGCTAAGCTAGGGATGCGTGCCGGACGAACGGGTTGCGTATTCGGATTCGTCTCGTCGTTCTGAGCAACTTTCATGTACAAAGTTTTCCATCCGAGCTACGGTTTATTTTCTATTGATTTTAAAAGATTTAAATCATTTTTAGCATTTAATTAATTATTTTAATAGAACATTATCCAGAACAGTGAAAGGTGATGTCAGCATGACATCACCATGACATCAGCAGGTCAAACCCAACTGACCAGAGTCAAACCTGGCATGTGGGTCCAGTGGGACCCACGTGTCATAGACTCAGGCTAACTAAACAGGTTTGATTAGTTTAGTTAATTGATTAGGTTAATTAAGCCATATTAATTAAGTTAATTAATCCTTTAATTAATTAATTAATTTAATTAATAATTTTATTTATTATTTATTTTTAATTCTTTTTATTATTATTATTTTCATTCTCATGGGGTGGGCCCCGTTTGTCATAGGCCCTAGGGGCCAAACGGGCACGGGTGAATGGGTTTCGGGCGCCGGGGCTAACGGGCACATGCCCGGGTGGCGTGGGGTGGCGGACCCGGCAGGTCACCAAGGCAGGGGAGGCCGATGGCCACGGCGAGGCCGGTCGCCTGAGGCGGCAGAGACGAGGCTACATCGGGGTGGCACTAGGGCTGGGAGCGAAGGGGAGGCGCGCGGCGGCGCGGGCAATCCGCGAGAGGCAGCGGACAGGCGAAGCAGGGCAGCAGCAACGTGCAGCAAGGGTCGGCGGCGGTGGTCGGGCGCAGAGGACGCTAGGGCGCGCGCGGGTGGTGAGGGCCGCGCGGGTGCCGACGAAGCAAGGCTGGGCGACGGCACGAGCGAGGTGTAGCGGGGGAGGTAGAGCTCCAAGGAGGGAGCGGCGTCGTCGGGGTGATGGTGGTGCGGGCATGCACTACGTGCGGCGGGGCGGCCCAGATGCAGCAAGGGCTAGGCAGGCTGAGCGGAACGGCGAGGCCAGGCGGTGCGACGCGCTGGCTGTGGCCAGAGCGGGCGCGTGGCGGCAGGGACGGGCCGTCCGGGGAGGAGGCCAGGCGGCGCGACGCGCTGGCTGTGGCCAGAGCGGGCGCGTGGCGGCAGGGAAGGGCCGTCCGGGGAGGAGGCCAGGGCGCACGGGGCACGACGCGGAGGCAGGCAAAGGCACGACGACGTGGGCGTGCGCGCGCGGGCGGAGTAGTGCAGCAGCAACCCGCGGGAGCGGGGCGAGGCAGGGAGGCATGCGCGGCCGAGCGGGGAGGAGGCTGCGGCACGGGACGGCGTGGACAAGCGCGCGCGAGAGGACAGGGCCTCACCGCGGGTAGCAGGGTTCGTGGCAGCGGGGGTCAAGGGGGGTGACGGGGACAACGGCGTAGAGGGGGCAGGCCGGCGAAGGGGCTCCGGCGTGGCGGCGTCCAACGAAGAGGCGGCGAGGTGGCGACCTCCTCCTCGATCCCGATCCAATCGAGGAGAGGGGGAGGAGATATTTTTGTGGGGGGAGTGGGGGTGTCAATGGAGTGCGAGTGGGGTGGCGAGTGTATAAGGGCACGACGGTGGTGGCCGGCTGGGCCAGGTGGGCCTGGCCTGGCCTGTGAGCTAGGCCGTCTGGCCCAGTTGGCCAGGGAGCCTTTTTGTTTCCTTTTGGTTTTGTTTTTATTTTCTTTGTTTTGTTTTTATTTATTTTCTTTTACTGTTTTAATTCAACTTAGGGCATTTAAATATTTTATAAAATTGTGCTTTCTTTACCATAATTACCTTTGTAATATTCCGCACCAACCGAACATTTTTGTTCCGATGTTTTGAAAACTTTGACTGTTTGCTAAATTTAAATTTGAATTTAGAGTGTTTTGATCTAATGGTAGTTTAGCAACCCTAACCGTGGTGACGTGGCACCATTTGCGTGGAATTACTGTAGCTTGATTACCCGGGTGTTACAAAGATGGTATCTCGCTAGCCCTTTCTAAGACCGCAAAACATAAATGCAGAGCACCTTTAAAGATCAAGGAGCGACTAGACATTGTAATTCCTAGTAAAGGAGATCCAGTCAAGTCATACCCAATCTAAACTAACAATAATGAATGCAAATGACAGCAGTGCTCTCCAATTGGTGATTTTTAATAAGAAGATGATGACTCGGCATAAAAGTAAATAGATAGGCCCTTCGCAGAGAGAAGCGGGGATTTGTAGAGGTGCCAGAGCTCGGTTTGGAAACAGAGATGAATAATATTTTGAGCGGTATACTTTCATTGTCAGCATAACAACCAAGAGATGGCGATATCTTCCATGCTACACACATTATAGGCGGTTCCCAAACAGAATGGTAAAGTTTATACTCCCCCTTCCACCAACAAGCATCAATCCATGGCTTGCTCGAAACAACGAGTGCCTCCAACTAACAAGACTCCCAGGGGGAGTTTTGTTTGCAATTATTTTGATTTAGTTTGCCTAAAGCATGGGACTGGGCATCCCGGTGACCAGTCGTTTTCTCGTGAGTGAGGAGCGGAGTCCACTCCTCTTGAGAATAACCCGCCTAACATGGAAGATACGGATAGCCCTAGTTGATACATGAGCTATTCGAGCATACAAAACAGGATATTTATTTGAAGGTTTAGAGTTTGGCACATACAAATTTACTTGAAACGGCAGGTAGATACCGCATATAGGAAGGTATAGTGGACTCATGTGGAAGAACTTTGGGGTTTAAGGGATTGGATGCACAAGCAGTATCCTCGCTTAGTACAGGTGAAGGCTACCAAAAGACTGGGAAGCGACCAGCTAGAGAGCGACAATAGTCATGAACATGCATTAAAATTAATCAACACCGAATGCAAGCATGAGTAGGATATAATCCACCATGAACATAAATATTGTGAAGGCTATGTTGATTTTATTTCAACTACATGCGTGAACATGCGCCAAGTCAAGTCACTTAAATCATTCAGAGGAGGATACCACCCTATCATACCACATCATAACCATTTCAATAGCATGTTGGCACGCAAGGTAAACCATTATAACTCACAGCTAATCAAGCATGGCACAAGAACTATGATCTCTAGTTGTCATTGCAAACATGTTTATTCATAATAGGTCGAATCAGGAACGATGAACTAATCATATTTACAAAACAAAAGAGGTCAAGTTCATACCAACTTTTCTCATCTCAATAAGTTCATCATATATTGTCATTATTGCCCTTCACTTGCACGATCGAACGATGTGAGTAATAATAATAGTGCGCGTGCATTGGACTAAGCTGGAATCTGGAAGCATTCAATAAACAGGAGAAGACAAGGCAATATGGGCTCTTTTGTCAGATCAACAATAATGCATATAAGAGCCACTTCAACAATTTAATCATGGTCTTCTCCTATCGACCCCCAAAGAAAAGAAAAGAAATAAAACTATTTACACGGGAAAGCTCCCAACAAGCAAAAGAAGAACATGGAATATTTTTGGGTTTTCTTTTTAATTACTACTACAAGCATGGAAATTAAAACTAGCTAAAAGCTACAACTAATTTTTTTCGTTTTTCTTAAGGTTTATTAAACACACAAGAAGAAAGCATAAAAAGTAAAGTAAACTAGCATAGATGATACAATGAAAAAGTATGAGCACCGACATCTAGCAATGAGTGTGTGAACATAAATGTAATGTCCGTGGGAAATACGTACTCCCCCAAGCTTAGGCTTTTGGCCTAAGTTGGTCTATGGCCACGACTGGCCTGGCGGATATCCATAATAATAGTTGGGGTCATACTGCGATGAAGAAGAAGACTCCGATTGCCACTGGTTGGCAATCATCTCCGGATCCCACTGGTAATTAGACTGTCGTGAAGGATCAACTTGTGGTTCCGGCTCTGGCTCCATGGCTGATGCAGGGTTCCGGTAGGCGTGAATAGCCTCTAACGGAACAAGGTACTGGCCTACAGATAAATCAAACAAAGAAGGAGCAGGCAGGGTAATAGTGATGCCTCCAAAGTTGGGGCCCTTTGTACGGTTCAGACTTAACCGTTTAGCAATAATGCCGCCCATACTAACAGAGTTATCACCGAATAAACCGCGGAGCAAAATAATAATATCAGGGATACTAAGGTTTCCACAGTTTCTGCGACCAATTAAACAGCGACTAGCAAATAATGCAAAATAGCGTAAAACAGAAAAATTTATGCTAGTGATTCATGCATCAGAAACCTCCCTTGTTCCCCCTATAGTGATAGTATCAATAAACCCATCCACATCCTCGTGATGTGGTTCCTCTGTCTTGCCCTCGAAAGGGACTAAACAAACCCGACAAAAATCATAAAGTGACGTCTCCTTATGCTCATCATATAAATGAAACTCCACTGTAGGTGGTGATCTCCTGGAATGGAAATGAAAGTTTTGCACAAAGATATTTGTGAGTAAGAGATATTGATCGCGTTGGTTGTGGAGGAAAGCGGTGAGGCCTGCATTCTTAGCCAATTCATAAAAATCTTCATAAATCCCAGCTGCTCTCAAGAAATCATCGGAAGGCCATTCACATGACCGAACCTCCGCGGTGCGAGGCAGATTATACTTAGGCTTCTGTGCCTTTTCCTGCGAGCTTCGGCTCGATGAGCCCCTCAAAAGTCTCTTCATCATTTTCTGAAAAATTCTGAAATTTTTAGTAACTTCAAAATAAAAGTAAACCAAACTCAATAATATTGATAGCAACCACTCCTACAAGTGCCTAGAGCCTATATCATGCATCAAAACCACTTGGAACCATATAAATTTGACATGCAAGCTCAAGAACATGGTCACCTAGGTAGAAAAAATTTGCAATGAATAAAGCACTAGAACAAAAACTAATTGGACCAATGGAGGAGTCACATACCAAGGAACAATCTCCCCAAGCAGCTTTGTGAGTGGTGCTTTGAGCAAGGAGATCAAAAATGGTAGCAAAACGAGCATGGACTCGGGTTTGAGCTGAATATTCGTGTTTGTGGGAGGAAGAAGGAGTGTGTGGGTGAAAGGATAAGTGGAGGAGTGCCACCATGGGCCCACGAGGCAGGGGGGCGCACCCTAGGGGGCAGGCGCACCCTCCACCCTCGTGGGCAGGTGGGTGACCCCCCTGCTGTGTTCGGAGTGCCAAATATTCTAGAAAAAAAATCATATTTAAATTTCATGGCATTTGGAGAACGTTTATTTTCAGGGTATTTTTATATTGCACGGATAATCAGATAACAGACCGAAAAATATTTATTTCTATTTTATTTTATTTAATATAAATAACAGGAAGTAAAAGTGGGGTATAGAAGGTTGTGCCTTCTAGTTTCATCCATCTCATGCTTATCAAAAGGAATCCACTAACAAGGTTGATCAGGTCTTGTTAACAAACTCATTCCGAATAACATGGAACCGGAGAAATTTCGAATGACACTATGTTACATCAACGGGGATATGCACATCCCCAATAATAAGAATATCATATTTCTTCTTGACATTAGGAAGAGGAAATTCAAAACCTCCAAATATAATCGATGGAATTTTCCCAATAGAGTTGATACTTTGAACTTGAGGTTGTTTCCTCGGAAAGTGTACCGTATGCTCATTACCATTAACATGAAAAGTGGCATTGCCTTTAGTGCAATCAATAACAGCCCCTGCAGTATTCAAAAAGGGTCTTCCAAGAATAATAGACATACTATCGTCCTCGGGAATATCAAGAATAACAAAGTCCGTTAAAATAGTAACGTTTGCAACTACAACAGGCACATCCTCACAAATACCGACAGGTATAGTAGTTGATTTATCAGCCATTTGCAAAGATATTTCAGTAGGTGTCAACTTATTCAAATCAAGTCTACGATATAAAGAGAGAGGCATAACACTAACACCGGCTCCAAGATCACATAAAGCAGTTTTAACATAGTTTCTTTTAATGGAGCATGTATAGTGGGTACTCCTGGATCTCCAAGTTTCTTTGGTATTCCACCCTTAAAAGTATAATTAGCAAGCATGGTGGAAATTCCAGCTTCCGGTATCTTTCTTTTATTAGTAACAATATCTTTCATGTACTTAGCATAAGGATTCATTTTGAGCATATCAGTTAATCGCATACGCAAAAAGATAGGTCTAATCATTTCAGCAAAGCGCTCAAAATCCTCATCATCCTTTTTCTTGGATGGTTTGGGAGGAAAAGGCATGGGTTTCTGAACCCATGGTTCTCTTTCTTTACCATGTTTCCTAGCAACAAAGTCTTTCTTATCATAACGTTGATTCTTTGATTGTGGGTTATCAAGATCAACTGCAGGTTCAATTTCTATATCATTATCATTACTAGGTTGAGCATCATCATGAACATTTTTATTAACATTATCACTAGTTTCAGGTTCATTACCAGATTGTATTTCAGCATCAGAAATAGAAATATCATTTGGATTCCCAGGTGTTTCAGTAATAGGTTCACAAGAAGCATGCAAAGTCCTCTCATTTTTATTTTTCTTCCTTTTAGAAGGACTAGGTGCATCTACATTATTTCTCTGAGAATCTTGCTCAATTCTCTTAGGGTGGCCTTCAGGATACAAAGGTTCCTGAGTCATTTTACCACCTCTAGTCATAACTCTAACAGCATTATCATTGTTCTTACTATTCAATTCATTAAGCAAATCATTTTGAGCTTTAAGTACTTGTTCTACTTGAGTGGTAACCGTAGAAGCATGTTTGCTAATAAGTTTAAGTTCACCTTTGACATTAGCCATATAATCACCCAAGTGTTCAAGCATATTTGAATTGTATTTCAATTGTCTACCAAAATAAGCATTAAAATCTTCTTGCTTAGCCATAAATTTATCAAACTCATCTAAGCATCGGCTAGCAAATTTAGTAAATCGGATTTCAACTTTATCATATCTATAGAGAGAATTTACCTTTACTACCTGTGTCGTGTTATCAAGACCACGAGTTTCTTCAATATGTAATGGATTAGGATCATATGTTTCTTCAACAGGCGGTAAATTAAGACCATGTATTTCTTCAATAGGAGGTAAATTCTTAACATCTTCAGCTTTAATACCTTTTTCTTTCATAGATTTCTTTGCCTCTTGCATATCTTCAGGACTGAGAAATAGAAAACCCCTCTTCTTCGGAGTTGGTTTAGGAATAGGCTCGGGGATTGGCTCCGGAGGTGTCCAATTATTTTCATTTGTCAACATATTATTTAATAGAATTTCAGCTTCATCCGGTGTTGTTTCCCTGAAAACAGAACCAGCACAACTATCCAGGTAATCTCTGGAAGCATCGGTTAGTCCATTATAAAAGATATCAAGTATTTCATTTTTCTTAAGAGGATGATCAGGCAAAGCATTAAGTAATTTGAGAAGCCTTCCCCAAGCTTGTGGGAGATTCTCTTCTTTAATTTGCACAAAATTATATATATCCCTCAAAGCAGCTTGTTTCTTATGAGCAGTCAAATATTTAGCAGAAAAGTAATAAATCATATCCTGGGGACTACGCACACAACCAGGATCAAGAGAATTAAACCATATCTTAGCATCACCCTTTAATGAGAACGGAAATATTTGAAGGATATAAAAGTAGCGAGTTCTCTCATCATTAGTAAACAGGGTAGCTATATCATTGAATTTAGTAAGATGTGCCACAATAGTTTCAGATTCATAGCCATGAAAAGGATGAGATTCAACCAAAGTAATTATATCAAGATCAACAGAGAATTCATAATCCTTATCAGTAACACAGATAGGTGAAGTAGCAAAAGCAGGGTCAGGTTTCATTCTAGCATTCAGAGATTGTTGATTCCATTTAGCTAATAACCTCTTGAGTTCGTATCTATCTTTGCAAGCTAAAATAGCTAAATAAGCTTCTTTATAAAAAACATAATCCTCAGAAATAACAGGAAAGTCTTCTTCATCAATTTCACCAGTATTATCAGATTCAATATTTTCATTCTCTCTAGTCCTAGCAAGTTGTTCATCAAGAAATTCACCAAGTGGCATAGTAGTATGAAGCATAGAAGTAGTTTCATCATAAGTATCATGCATAGCAGAAGTAGCATCATCAATGACATGCGACATATAAGAATGAATAGCAGAAGTAGGTTTAGGTGTCGCAAGCTTACTCATAATAGAAGGTGAATCAAGTGCAGAGGTAGATGGCAGTTCCTTACCTCCCCTCGTAGTTGAGGGATAGATCTTGGTTTTTGGATCTCTCAAGTTCTTCATAATGATAAGCAGATATAAATCCCAAGTGACTCAAAGAATAGAGCTATGCTCCCCGACAACGGCGCCAGAAAATAGTCTTGATAACCCACAAGTATAGGGGATCGCAACAGTTTTCGAGGGTAGAGTATTCAACCCAAATTTATTGATTTGACACAAGGGGAGCCAAAGAATACTCTCAAGTATTAGCAGCTGAGTTGTCAATTCAACCACACCTGGAAACTTAGTATCTGCAGCAAAGTGTTTAGTAGCAAAGTAATATGATAGTAGTGGTAACGATAGCAAAAGGTAACAGTAGCAAAACTAGTGTTTTTGGTATTTTGTAATGATGATAGCGATAGCAACGGAAAAGTAAATAAGCGAAGAACAATATGTGGAAAGCTCGTAGGCAATGGATGAGTGATGGAGAATTATGCCGGATGCGGTTCATCATGTAACAATCATAACCTAGGGTGACACAGAACTAGCTCCAGTTCATTGATATAATGTAGGCATGTATTCCGAACATAGTCATACGTGCTTATGGAAAAGAACTTGCATGACATATTTTGTCCTACCCTCCCGTGGCAGCAGGGTCCTTACGGAAGCTAAGGGATATTAAGGCCTCCTTTTAATAGAGTATCGGAACAAAGCATTAACACATAGTGAATACATGAACTCCTCAAACTACGGTCATCACCGGTAAGTATCCCGATTATTGTCACTTCGGGGTTAACGGATCATAACACATAATAGGTGACTATAGACTTGCAAGATAGGATCAAGAACTCTCATATATTGATGAAAACATAATAGGTTCAGATCTGAAATCATGGCACTCGGGCCCTAGTGACAAGCATTAAGCATAGCAAAGTCATAGCAGCATCAATCTCAGAACATAGTGGATACTAGGGATCAAACCCTAACAAAACTAACTTGATTACATGATAGATCCCATCCAACCCATCACCGTCCAGCAAGCCTACGACGGAATTACTCACGCACGGCGGTGAGCATCATGAAATAGGTGATGGAGGATGGTTGATGATGACGATGGCGACGGATTCCCCTCTCCGGAGCCCCGAACGGACTCCAGATCAGCCCTCCCGAGAGGTTTTAGGGCTTGGCAGCGGCTCCGTATTGTAAAACGCGATGAATTCTTCTCTCTGATTTTTTTTCTCCCCGAAACACAATATATAGAGTTGGAGTTGGAGTCGGAGGAGCTCCAGGGGGCCCACGAGGTAGGGGGCGCGCCCCCCACCCTCATGGATTGGTGGTGGGCCCCCTGGCCTTCATCTTTTGCAGGTATTTTTTATATTTTCCAAAAAGTTGCTCTGTGAAGTTTCAGGTCATTCCGAGAACTTTTGTTTCTGCACATAAATAACACCATGGTAATTCTACTGAAAAAAGCGTCAGTCCGGGTTAGTTCCATTCAAATCATGCAAGTTAGAGTCCAAAACAAGGGCAAAAGTGTTTGGAAAAGTAGATACGACGGAGACGTATCAGCCGTCTCCCCCGCCCACGGGCGTGGTGGCTCGCGGGATGAGGTGAAGCTTGCTTACTAGTACGCCTTTACGCCTGCTCCCTCGCCCACGCGCGCAGTGGCTCGCAGGATGAGGAGAAAATTTTACTACTCCCCCCGTTTACTCCTCGTCCCTACCTTGGTTAGAGAGATTATCATATTGTTTGGAATATATGTCCTTTAGTATTCAATAAGAACTACTAGTACATACTCCAAACACTGATGTATATAGACATATTTTAGAGTGTAGATTCACTCATTTTGCTCCGGATGTAGTCCATATTGAAACGAACGTAATAGTACGCACTCTCCCTCGCCCCTCGACCCTCGCCCACGTGGTGGACGTGCAGCAATTCATTCGGTCTCATATAGCCAGAACGATATATACCGCAGTACCATTATTGCTCGACTTCCCGAAGAGGCGAAGAGCCAATCGCAAGGTTAATATTTTGGAGATGCCAAGCGCAAGGTTTATAGGACAAAGAGTAGTAGGTGCCGCATCATTTATAAATAAAGTTTTTTTCTTCAGTGGCACGTATGCAATATAAATAGGTTCATATGGAGAGAAAAGGAAACCGCTCCACTATATACATAGGCAGGACGAGCCTACACGGTTTCTTGCTGGGGTTGCTCTCTTCAGTCTTCACACTCTCTCGCACAAAACGACTGTGGCCACATCTCTAACATCCCAGCGGATCACATCCGCCGGGGGAAGGGGTGGATACTTTTAGTGTAGATGCGGTCACCGTCGCTGACGGCGAAAACCCACAGTCGGCACGTCTCGATCAGGGGTCCCCGATGTTCTCTCTCACAAAGCCGGTGAGGTTGCCTTCGTCGATTGCTCACTGCCGTGACGTGGGTAGTTGCCTCCTCCCACCGCCCTCCTCTAGGTTGATCTACGTCCCGACATCCCTCAGGTACAACTCCCTTTACAGCCGGCTTGCACCACTGCTCCAGCAGCCCACATCACTCCATGTGGATATTTCTGTACTTCTTTGCCCCGCAGATACCTCTACTGGCTTCTATGTACTGTATTTGTGATGAGTTTATGTCTCATCAACTAGTCCCAGTAATCTTATTCTAATCACGCTTCTTCAATTTCTTTGCCACAGGGATGCTCATCTCGATTTTGGTGAAACTGCACAAAATGATCTGATGGTCAAAGGGTTGCAAACTTCATTTCTTCGGAAGCTCCAACGTTGCCAGCAAATTAAAGCCTGGTTATGGTTCAAGGGCTAGGGACTGCATGGATCGTTTTTTCTTTAGCTGTCTCTGTTCCAAAATAAGTGTCAACTTTAGTAGTAGTACAACTTTGTACTAAAGTTTGCATAAAGTTTAGACACTTATTTTGGAATGGGGGGAGTACATATTGGCTATGATCTGTCAATCATTGAGATGCAATATCATGCATGTTAGTCTCCTTTGTATTTGATGAAATGTTGCAACGGGCAACCTTGGACGCAAGATACATGAAACAGAAGTTGGAAGCTTCATAGCATTGTACAAATTTATCTCGCTGATAAATTACAGTGCGTACAATACTACTACTATGTAAAGAGTTAGGTGTCGCACGATGTCCAGAAAATATGGTAATAGTGTGAGGTGGGCCATGTAATCACCGAGCCTGCGTGTTTTCACTTCTCTCACACTCCTCCGCTGAGAATGGAGAAAATTGTAATCGAGTAGTACCTCCTTTTGCCGAAAGCGTGGGACATCCAGCAATCCTATCACCTCATTAATAATGACCAATGAGCCATCAAATCACATAGACCCAACAGTAAGTTGGACGGACGAAGAAACCATCACTCTTGAATCTGCTTCTCCCTTCAACGCAGGTGCCAGTGAGAGGTCGCGTCCGCTCTTCCTGGGCATGAATGCGGCACCGATTCTTTGGAGCGGCACTGACCGTTTTGGGCGGGAAGCGCACGCGGGCGATGGAGGGGCTTTGGGTGGGCCAGGCTGGTCAGAAGCGGGTGTGGCAGCTGTCCCGCATGTCCCGACCGGGCACCCGGAAATGAGAGGATGCACCGACTCTTGCAGCTAAATCGTACACTACACACCATCTCTTTGTAGGAGTAGGTCGATGTGTCGCTCTCTCTAACACACACATGCTGTTAAACACACACACACACACGCCGAGGTAAAATGAGTCTATATCTCAATTAATGAAGACTTGCATGTTACCATCCATATGTTACTACCTACTATGAAAGTAGTAACATAGACTAGTAACATATGCATGTTACTAGTCCAAGTTACTCACCACTATGACTTGCCTAGCAATGTAACCAAACGTTCCTTACTCTGCCTTGTTATCTCCCCCGTAAACCCAATGCATGGACGCGTTGATGCATGTGAGTTAATACGTGGCCATGCATGGTAGTTAAAACGACATCTCTTAGTAGTTGTGATTAATTGTTGTGTTTAGAGACAGAAATCAGGGCTCTGACGGGAGGAAGGACCGGTCAAGTTTCTCCTTCTCCTCCAATCTGCTTGCACCTTGTTTCGAAAAAAAATCTTCTTGCACCTTGGTCCCACTGCACCTTCTAACGTGACTTATTACACCTAGACGGAGGGAATGGTACAAGATACGGTGGCACACTAACTTAGGTCGAATACAAGTGCCCAAAATTGTGTGCATGTTATAATAAGGATTCACTTAAAATAGTACGTGAGAGAACAGAGGGATCAATTGGACAGTGTTCACGAGCAGTAGTGATACGTCTCCAACGTATCTATAATTTTTGATTGCTCCAAGCTATATTATTTTCTGTTTTGGATGTTTATGGGCTTTATTATACATTTTTATATTATTTTTGGGACTAACCTATTAACCCAGAGCCCAGTGCCAGTTTCTGTTTTTCCTTGTTTTAGAGTATCACAGAAAAGGAAAATCAAACGGAGTCCAATTGACCTGAAACTTCATGGAACTTATTTTTGGAAGGAAAGCAACCCGGTAGACTTGGAGTCCACGTCAAGGAAGCCTCGAGGAATCCACGAGGTAGGGGGCGTGCCCTCCACCCTCGTGGGCCCCTCGTGGCCCCCCTGACGTACTTCTTCCGCCTATATATCTCCATATAACCTAAAACGATCGGGGAGCACAATAGATCGGGAGTTCCGCCGCCAGAAGCCTCCGTAGCCACCAAAAGCCAATCTAGACCAGTTCTGTCACCCTGCCGGAGGGGGCAATCCCTCTCCGATGGCCATCTTCATCATCCCGGTGCTCTCCATGATGAGGAGGGAGTAGTTCTCCCTCGGGGCTGAGGGTATGTACCAGTAGCTATGTGTTTGATCTCTCTCTCTTTCTCTCGTGTTGTTGATTTGGCACGATCTTGATGTATCGCGAGCTTTGCTATTATAGATGGATCTTATGATGTTTTCTTCCCCCCTCTACTCTCTTGTAATGGATTGAGTTTCCCCATTGAAGTTATCTTATCGGATTGAGTCTTTAAGGATTTGAGAACACTTTATGTATGTCTTGTCGTGCGTATCTGTGGTGACAATGGGATACCACGTGATTCACTTGATGTATGTTTTGGTGATCAACTTGTGGGTTCCGCCCATGAACCTATGCATAGGGGTTGGCACACGTTTTTGTCGTGATTCTCCGGTAGAAACTTTGGGGCACTCTTTGAGGTTCTATGTGTTGGTTGAATAGATGAATCTGAGATTGTGTGATACATATCGTATAATCATACCCACGGATACATGAGGTGACATTGGAGTATCTAGGTGACATTAGGGTTTTGGTTGATTTGTGTCTTAAGGTGGTAATCTAGTATGAACTCTAGGGCTGTTTGTGACACTTATAGGAATAGCCCAATGGATTGATTGCAAAGAATAACTTTGAGGTGGTTTCGTACCCTACCATAATCTCTTCATTCGTTCTCCGCTATTAATGACTTTGGAGTGACTCTTTGTTGCATGTTGAGGGATAGTTATGTGATCCAATTATGTTATTATTGTTGAGAGGACTTGCACTAGTGAAAGTATGAACCCTAGGCCTTGTTTCCTAGCATTGCAATACCGTTTACGCTCACTTTTATCATTAGTTACCTTGCTGTTTTTATATTTTCAGATTACAAAAACCATTATCTACTATCCATATTGCACTTGTATCACCATCTCTTCGCCGAACTAGTGCACCTATAAAATTTACCATTGTATTGGGTGTGTTGGGGACACAATAGACTCTTTGTTATTTGGTTGCAGGGTTGCTTGAGAGAGACCATCTTCATCCTACTCCTCCTACGGATTGATAAACCTTAGGTCATCCACTTGAGAGAAATTTGCTACTGTCCTACAAACCTCTGCACTTGGAGGCCCAACAACGTCTACAAGAAGAAGGTTGTGTAGTAGACATCAAGCTCTTTTCTGGCGCCATTGCCGGGGAGGTGAGTGCTTGAAGGTATATCTTTAGATCTTGCAATCGAGTCTTTTAGTTTCTTGTTTTATCACTAGTTTAGTTTAAAAAACAAAACTATAAAAAAATGGAATTAAGTTTGCCTTATACGCTTCATCTTTTTAATATCTTTTGTGAGTATGATGGAAAGGAAAATTGTGCCAAAGTATTAGAAGAAGAATGCATTAGAATGTTTGGCACTAAATATTTGAATGATGAGCATGGTTGCAATGTTGGTAGTATGAATTCCTTTAATATCTATGATGCTAATGATATGCAAAGCCACAAGCTTGGGGAAGCTATGTTTAATGAAAATGATATTTTTTTGTCCCCCAAGTTTTGATGAGCAAATTTATTATGATGAAAGCATGCCTCCTATCTATGATGATTATTGTGATGACACGTATGCTTTAAAGAACAATGATAACCATGAAACTTGTCATCTTGATCTTAATTTTCAATCACATGATAGTTATTTTGTTGAGTTTGCTCCCATTATTATTCATGAGAAGAAATTTGGTTATGTGGGGAGTAGTAATTTTTCTATGATTATAGATCATGAAAAGAATGCTTTAGGTGCTTATATTGTTGAATTCATTCATGATGCTACTGAAAATTTTTATGAGTGAGGAACATATGCTTGTAGGAATTGCAATAATATCAAGTTTCCTCTCAATGTGCTTAAAATCTTGAAGTTATGCTTGTTTTGCTTTCCTATGCAAGTTGATTCTTGTTCCCACAAGTTGTTTGCTCACAAAATCCGTATGCATAGGAAGTGTGTTAGGCTTAAATGTGCTAGTCATATTCTTCATGATGCTCTCTTTATGTTACAATTCTTATCTTTTATGTGAGCATCATTGAAATCGTCATGCCTAGCTAGGGGCATTAAACGATAGCGCTTGTTGGGAGGCAACCCAACTTTATTTTTGTTCCTTGCTTTTTTTCCTGTTTAGTAATAAATAATTTATCTAGCCTCTGTTTAGATGTGGTTTTATGTGTTTAATTAGTGTTTGTGCCAAGTAGAACCTTTGGGAAGACTCGGGGAAAGTCTTTGCGATCTTGCTGTAAAAAAACAGAAACTTTAGCGCTCACGAGAATTGCTGCCATTTTTTATTGGAGAGTGCTATTTAGTTAATTCTTTTTGCAGATGGTTAATAGATAAATTCCTCAGGTCCAGCATTTTATTTTAGAATTTTTGGGGTTACAGAAGTTTGCGTTAGTTACAGATTACTACAGACTGTTCTGTTTTTGACAGATTCTGTTTTTCGTGTGTTGTTTGCTTATTTTGATGAATCTATGGCTAGTAAAATGGTTTATAAACCATAGAGAAGTTGGAATACAGTAGGTTTAACACAAATATAAATAAATAATGAGTTCATTACAGTACCTTGAAGTGGAGTTTTGTTTTCTTTCGCTGACGGAACTTACGAGTTTTTTGTTAAGTTTTGTGTTGTGAAGTTTTCAAGTTTTGGGTAAAGATTCGATGGACTATTGAATAAGGAGTGGCAAGAGCCTAAGCTTGGGGATGCCCGAGGCACCCCAAGGTAATATTAAAGGATAACCAAGAGCCTAAGCTTGGGGATGCCCCGGAAGGCGTCCCCTCTTTCATCTTCGTTCATCGGTAACTTTACTTGGAGCTATATTTTTATTCGCCACATGATATGTGTTTTGCTTGGAGCGTCATGTCATTTTATTTTGCTTTGCTTGCTGTTTGAGTAAAATACCAAGATATGAAATTATTAAGTGTTAGAGAGTCTTCACATAGTTGCATAATTATTCGACTACTCATTGATCTTCACTTTTATCATTCGGAGTAGTTTGTCGTTTGCTCTAGTGCTTCACTTATATCTTTTAGAGCATGGTGGTAGTTTTATTTTGAAGAAATATATGAACTCTCATGCTTCACTTAGATTATTTTGAGAGTCTTAAATAGCATGGTAATTTTCTTAAATAATCCTAATATGCTAGGCATCCAAGAATGGTAAAAACTTTCATATAGAGTATTGAATACTAAGAGAAGTTTGATTCTTGATGATTGTTTTGAGATATGGAGGTAATAATATCAAAGTCGTGCTAGTTGAGTAGTTGTGAATTTGAGAAATGCTTGTGTTGAAGTTTGCAAGTCCCGTAGCATGCACGTATGGTAAATGTTGTGTAACAAATTTGAAACATGAGGTGTTATTTGATTGTATTCCTTATGAGTGGCGGTCGGGGACGAGCGATGGTCTTTTCCTACCAATCTATCCCCCTAGGAGCATGCGCGTAATGCTTGGTTTCTGATGACTTGTATATTTTTGCAATAAGTAGTTCTTTATGACTAATGTTGAGTCCATGGATTATACGCACTCTCACCCTTCCATCATTGCTACCCTCTTCGGTACCGTGCATTGCCCTTTCTCACATTGAGAGTTGGTGCAAACTTCGCCAGTGCATCCAAACCCCGTGATATGATACGCTCTTTCACACATAAACCTCCTTATATCTTCCTCAAAACAGCCACCATACCTACCTATTATGGCATTTCCATAGCCATTCCGAGATATATTGCCATGCAACTTTCCACAATTTCGTTTATCATGACACATTCATCATTGTCATATTGCTTAGCATGATCATGTAGTTGACATAGTATTTGTGGCAAAGCCACCGTTCATAATTCTTTCATACATGTCACTCTTGATTCATTGCATATCCTGGTACACCGTCGGAGGCATTCATATAGAGTCATACTTTGTTCTAGTATCGAGTTGTAATCATTGAGTTGTAAATAAATAGAAGTGTGATGATCATTATTTTCTAGAGCATTGTCCCAGGTGAGGAATAAAAAAAGAGAAAGGCCATAAAAAAGAGAAGGCCCAAAAAAGAGAAAGGCCATAAAAAAGAGAAGGCCCAAAAAAATGAAATGAGAGAAAAAGAGAGAAGGGGTTGCCTCACACAAAGGATAGTAGGGATGTGCATGATGAGAGCATTCTTGTGTGACGAAAATGGAGCATGACTAAACTATATGATTCCGTAGGGATGAACTTTCTTTGGCCATGTTATTTTGAGAGGACATAATTGCTTAGTTAGTATGCTTGAAGTATTATTATTTTTATGTCAATATGAACTTTTATCTTGAATCTTTTGGATCTGAATATTCATACCACAATTAAGAAGAACTACATTGAAATTATGCCAAGTAGCACTCCTCATCAAAAATTCTGTTTTTATCATTTACCTACTCGAGGACGAGCAGGAATTAAGCTTCGGGATGCTGATACGTCTCCAATGTATCTATAATTTTTTATTGCTCCATGCTATATTATCTTCTGTTTTGGATGTTTATGGGATTTATTATACACTTTTATATTATCTTTGGGACTAACCTATTAACCCAGAGCCCAGTGCCAGTTTCTGTTTTTTCCTTGTTTTAGATTATCGCAGAAAAGGAAAATCAAACGGAGTCCAATTGACCTGATACTTCACGGAACTTATTTTTGGAAGGAAAGCAACCCGGGAGACTTGGAGTCCACGTCAAGGAAGCCTCGAGGAAGCAACGAGGTAGGGGGCGCGCCCACCCCCCCTAGGCGCACCCTCCACCCTCTTGGGCCCCTCGTGGCCCCCCTGACGTACTTCTTCCGCATATATATCTCCATATACCCTAAAACGATCGAGGAGCACAATAGATCGGGAGTTCCGCCGCTAGAAGCCTCTGTAGCCACCGAAAGCCAATCTAGACCCATTCCAGCACCATGCCGGAGGGGGCAATCCCTCTCCGGTGGCCATCTTCATCATCCCGGTGCTCTCCATGACGAGGAGGGAGTAGTTCTCCCTTGGGGCCGAGGGTATGTACCAGTAGCTATGTGTTTGATCTCTCTCTCTCTCTCTCGTGTTCTTGATTTGGCACGATCTTGATGTATCACGAGCTTTGCTATTATAGTTGTATCTTATGATGTTTTCTTCCCCCTCTACTCTCTTGTAATGGATTGAGTTTCCCCTTTGAAGTTATCTTATCGGATTGAGTCTTTAAAGATTTGAGAACACTTTATGTATGTCTTGTCGTGCGTATCTGTGGTGACAATGGGATACCACGTGATTCACTTGATGTATGTTTTGGTGATCAACTTGCGGGTACCGCCCCATGAACCTACGCATAGGGGTTGGCACACGTTTTGGTCGTGATTATCCGGTAGAAACTTTGGGGCACTCTTTGAGGTTCTATGCGTTGGTTGAATAGATGAATCTGAGATTGTGTGATGCATATCATATAATCATACCCACGGATACTTGAGGTGACATTGGAGTATCTAGGTGACATTAGGGTTTTGGTTGATTTGTGTCTTAAGGTGTTATTCTAGTACGAACTCTAGGGCTGTTTGTGACACTTATAGGAATAGCCCAACGGATTGATTGGAAAGAATAACTTTGAGGTGGTTTCGTACCCTACCATAATCTCTTCGTTCGTTCTTCGCTATTAATGACTTTGGAGTGACTCTTTGTTTCATGTTGACGGATAGTTATGTGATCCAATTATGTTATTATTGTTGAGAAACTTGCACTAGTGAAAGTATGAACCCTAGGCCTTGTTTCCTAGCATTGCAATACCGTTTACACTCACTTTTATCATTAGTTACATTGCTGTTTTTATATTTTCAGATTACAAAAACCATTATCTACTATCCATATTGCACTTGTATCACCATCTCTTCGCCGAACTAGTGCACCTATACAATTTACCATTGTATTGGGTGTGTTGGGGACACAAGAGACTCTTTGTTATTTGGTTGCAGGGTTGCTTAAGAGAGACCATCTTCATCGTACGCCTCCTACGGATTGATAAACCTTAGGTCATCCACTTGAGGGAAATTTGCTACTGTCCTACAAACCTCTGCACTTGGAGGCCCAACAACGTCTACAAGAAGAAGGTTGTGTAGTAGACATCAAGTAGCGAGATGTGTGAGGTAAGATACACCGCTGGCGCTTTTAATTTTTCTTATTAATTTGTTTGTTTCACCCTCTGACTGGTGGGACCCAATGTACTACATGGAGAAAAGTAAGGTGACTAAGGCTGCATTATTTCTGTACTACCAACACTGCTTGAAATCCCAAAAGACCTTACCACCAAAGCCACATGACACGATTATGATTGATATCCCAATGACTCCCACGCAAAAAAAACACGGCATGCTTGTCACATGAATGCAGGAATGTATTAAAGTTTATTTTCCTCTTGTTAAACATAATGTGGGGGTGGTGTAGCTGGTTAGCCTGTTCGCTCATCAAACTTGAGGTCTCGGTTTCGATAACTACACTTGAGCATAATTTTGTTTTTGTTCGACTTCTTTCTTCCACCCAATGATAGGTAGGCCCCGCATGACAGAGAGAGAAAGTGATACGGGGCGGTGCTAGGAGGATTCTTTGACTGGCCAAAATGGATGGATACGGAGCTATACGATCTCATAGTGACCGTATAATCACCTCATCACGTATATGCTGCAGCCTCGGCGCTTGTTTTCTAGGGTTTGCACTCTTCACACTCTCTCTCTAGTATATATATACACGATGGAGCCTCAGCGCTTGTAGTTGCTCTCTTCACACTCTCTCACCCTCTCCAGATCTAAACAAGACTTCGTTGGCCTCTCTCTCCCCCCTCACTACTGGTCAAAGAGCCGGCAGGATCCGTCCGCCGGGAAGGGAAGGAAGCTTAATGTTGTCGCCGTCGGCGAGGAAGGGAATCCACTACCGGTGCAACTGTTCTCTTTCACCCAGCGGCGGCGCAGGAGGGCCTCCGACCCCTTCTTCCTTGCCGCAATACATAGTGTGGGCCGAACGGCCTCCGGTCGCCCACCGAACCACACCCCAAGAACCTTAAGGTATAGTTTACTTATTCCACATGCATTGCTCTAGCTGCATGTGGGCTTTTTCCGCTTTTGCACTCGAATCTAGGTGTTGGATCAAACAAGAAAGTAGTGGGGAAAGTTGTATGGCATGAATCTAGGACGTGGTTCAAAGAGGAAAGGAAGGGGAAAGTACTAGTACAGACCGGCTATTCAGCACCTACGTTGGTCGAAAAGGGGAAACAATGACAAACGAAGTAATCACATCTGTAACGAACTGATCTTTTGTTTTGGGGGACAAGGCTGTAGAGTTTTAGCGGGACTAGATTTGATGCACTCACATAGGGAAGGGTGTCTAAAGATAACAAAACTGGGACCAACACAAATATGCTCCTTGGTTGTTTTTGTTCTTTCTTGCAACAGACTGTGCATCACCCCTTCATACATCGGTAGATGCACATGGTGCTGGTGCGTCCAATGTCCCATGCAACTCTTTAGTTGTTGTTAATCTAAGACCCTGTTTGGTTAAAAACTCCCTAGTCCCTACCCGCTTGGTTCCAGGGACTAAACATGGACTAGAGGTTATTAAATGACATGCTAAACGACCATGTTACCCCTAGTAATGAACTAATAGAGACAAGCTGTTATGCGGGGCAGGGGCAACCATTGGAAAAAGTGCCAAAAAGACTCTCCCTCAGGGTCTTCTTTCTTTAGTCCCTAAAAGTCCCTCCTGTTTGGTTTAGATGGGACTGACACGGACTTTTTTTAGTCCCTACACCAAAATGTCCCTGTAAACAAACACCCTCTAATAATGCCGCTGGAAAATTGATGCAATGCCACAGTTAAAAGCAAATTACATGTTTAATGAATTTTATTATTAATATAATCTCACTAGTAATATTAATCAATGCCACTGTTTGAGAAATGCTACTGTCTTGCTTTCTTTCCCATTTAGATAAGTTTGATGCTTCTTTTTGTTGGCTTCTGTGTCATCCACCATTATTGGCCACTAGTTGCTTCCTTTGCACCTCTATGTAAACAGGGTTATCTACTTCACCTCGTTGCTATTGTGACCTTTTGTTGCGCTGCACAAAACACTTTTGTTTTAAGAGTGTATTGTGCAGTTCAACCAAAATGTCACACCGACAACGTTGCTTGATTTCTTGATCTTAGTGGAACTGCACAAGAGGATATCTTACTTCCTATATGTGTTGGCAAATTTGGTTCAGATCTTCTTCTTGTGAGTTGTTTGAATTCCGCGTCATGAGAGGTCAGTACTAGCCTTCTTTCACATGATTGTGCAGTGTGCTTTCATATGTTGTGCTACTTGTACGCTAATGTTGCTTGATTTTAGGGAACTGCACAAATGGAGACAAGACTTCCAATCTATATGTGCACCGTAATATCCCATTGAGGTAAGATAAGGATATTTCACAACTGTTGGCCTGTATTTTGCCACTTTCATCTGAAAATTAACATCGTTATTTAGTGCTATACTTGTGCTCCCTAATTGACATGCCAAATCTTACATTGAAGGCGAAGCTTGTCTGTTATTGAACCAAGTGATGAAGGGGAAGAACAAGCGGAAGAAAAACGAAAATCAACTCCCGGTGTTGTAATGAAGCACTGGAACTGTGATGACACAAGTAATGATATAGTTTTGCATCTTAATTTATTGCTATGGCTAGAACGAGCAATTGTTTTGCCACTGATTTGATGCCACTCTTAATGTAATATGTAATTAACTCTACTTGTGCAAACAGGGATCTTCTTTGAAGATACCATAAATTTTAGTGGAACTTCACAAGAAGATGTTGGAAACATTAAACTAATCGAGGAGTATATAGTAAGCATGGCAACCACAGTAGATAACAACAGATGGTTCTGAAGAAGTGCTTGATCTGTATGCTCTACAGAATAAGCCTCCTGACAAAGGTTGGTACTCGCCCATGGATTTCATCCATATGATTGAGCTTTGTCATCTCTATTGGTGTTGTGCTGTTGTTTAGATACTGTCATGAGAAAGTGGTATTGTCCTTCAGAAGTGCTTCATCTGTGTTGTTTTAAATATTTCCTTTCCTTTTTTCGAGCAAACAGGGATGCTAGTATTTAGTTGTTCTCTTGTCTTTGCACAATAGGATCATCCTCCTCTGAAGAAGAATATGGAGTACGTGAAGTGCGTAGTTCCGATTATGCCAGGATAAAGAAGCCAAGCCTCTCTTCTTAAGAAGGGAGCAGTTGAAGGATGGTTACATTATTGCCCACAAGAACAAACTAACTTCAGCTCAGAAGGACTCACAGATCTCCATCTTTGTTGCTGTGATGGCTAGTACAATGTTGTTTTACGATTCCTTCCGGTGAGCTCCATTTTTTTAAATCTGTGCTCTGCATGGATCATGTAGGTTGACTGTTTAAACTGTCAATTCATAGTACAGTTTGCTTTATACTAATCACTTCTTTTGTATTTATGCAAATAGGGGTGCTTAGCTTGATTTCAATGGGACTGCACAAAATGTTCACGAACACATCGAATATTCTCGAATCATTCATTTCCACCACAAGAAAGGAGGTGCCGATATGTTCAAGGCATTGCAACATATAAAGGCGAAATCATACAAGCTACGCATGAATTTGGTTGATTTTGGTGGAACTACACAAAAAGAACAACTAGTTTATTTAGCATGAGGTGCCATGTCAATGTCCGAACTGATGGCAAACCCTGCCTATTCCACAATCGTAGGCATTTGATATTTTGGAATGGGAAAACCTTGTCAAAGTTTGCTCATTGATGTACGCAAAACAACACGCATTTGACATTTTGGAATGGGACAACCTTGTCAAACTTTGCTCATTGATGTTAGCAAGAAGACATGCGTTTGATATATTCGAATGGGACGCCCTTTGCTGTTAGCAGCATCAATCGATTTTTTCTTTATTCTTTACTTGTGAAGTAAATATTGGCTCTGACATGTGAATCGCTCAGATGCATAATCATTGATTGTTTTGAATGTTCTCTATGAATTGCCAGGCCTGTCTGTTGATTGCAATGTACAGGAACGCTAAATTGTATACCCCCTTTGTTCCTTTTTACTTCGCATATTAGATTTCTTTCAAGTCAGTTGATTTTGCATTTGTGAATGTTGATACTTTTTTCTATAAGATTGGTTAAAGTAGAGATACTTTGACTTCAGACAAAACTTATATGCAGACTAAAAAGGACCGGAGGGAGTACATGTGAAACTGCTGCAAACGAGTAGATCACCGTGGGAATAATGCTAGTATGTATTGTTTTGCATGTTCATCCAATGCCAGTGATACAATAATTCAAACAAATCAAACTAAATTCATTCATACACTGCCGGATTTCATATAAACATGCCGGATTTCATTACATTTCATACATTCTTAAACTAAAAGGGGGTGCGCTGGAGGTATAATTAATTAACCGTAGCACCCGTGTCCGGCTGAGCCGAACAGAAGCTTCTTCTCCAGCGGACTAAGCTTGAGTGACTATCGGTGTCAAAACCGGCGGATCTCGGGTAGGGGGTCCCGAACTGTGCATCTAGGATCGATGGTAACAGGAGGCAGGGGACACGATGTTTACCCAGGTTCGGGCCCTCTTGATGGAGGTAATACCCTACGTCCTGCTTGATTGATATTGATGATATGAGTGTTACAAGAGTTGATCTACCACGAGATCGTAGAGGCTAAAACCCTAGAAGCTAGCCTATGGTATGATTGTTGTATATCTCTATCGACTAGCCTGGCCTCGGTTTATATAATGCACCAGAGGCCTAGGATAACAAGAGTCCTAGCCGAATACGCTGGTGGGGTGGAGTTCTTGTCTTGATCGCCATGTCTTGTGGAATCTTCCTTGTATGCGGCAGCTGTCCGGACTGGCCCATGTGTATGTGGCCATGGGGGTCCTCGGCCCAATCCAACTGATCGGGAGACGATGTAATGAGTACCCCCTAGTCCAGGACACCGTCAGTAGCCCCCTGAACCAGTCTTCAAGTTAGGGACGCTCCTCGATTCTTCGAAACTGTTCTTCATCTTCGGTTGACGGTCTTGAAAACTGGTTCAACAAATCTTCTCATCTTCGATCTTGAGGATCGCCGAAATGCATTTGGCGACTTTACACGTCGGGTATCCGAGGAGCCCCTTTAAGTTTCCGGCCTTTATCAATGCCTTGTTATTTTTATGCCACACCTCGGGTTCAAAGTTTTTCCCGGGAGGCAGTGTCCTCTTGCGTCCGAGCTCTAACGCCGGACTGCATTCGAGGTATCTTTTGCGGTCGAGCACCAATGTCGGACTGCTTCCGAGCTCCAACGCCGGAATGTATCCGAGCTCCAACGCCGGACTATGTCCAAGCTCCAACGTCGGACTGTATCCGAGCTCCAACGCCGGACAGTGTCCCAGCTCCAACGCCGGACAATATCCGAGGTGTCATATCACCTTGGTTCAAAAAAGTTGAAGGAGTTTAGCCGAGCTTAATGCCGGAAATGCCCTCTATGGAGCCAGCCACTAGCGCCCGAGCTTTATGTCGGACTGCTTCCGAGGCGGTGCACCACCCCGACTGTGGGCCGATTTTTTGTCAATATTTTTTGTTATTGCAATTTATTCTCTGCCGAGATATATGGCCAGTAGCCCTCAAGGTGTGTGTCGGTCTAAAACCCGAGATGCAACTGAAGGATGACGTAAGACCGCTGATCCCAGTAGTCGCTGAGACTCAGGTTGATTTGCAAAATCGGCCTGAGGATCAAGTCCTAGCTCAACAGAATACGTCGGGACACAAAAAGTGGTGTGCTTAGTCCTCGAGAATCAGGTTGGGTGCGGCCGACCAACCTGAGGATCAAAATCTCCTCGGCAACTGTATTGTACTTAAAATTTTCTGCATTGAACAGGCAATGCAGTAGCCCCTGAGACACTGGTCGGGTGTCAACACCAGATCAGGGGATCGATGTGCCCCTTTAATATTTGTAAATAATAAGCCCAAAGCCCAGTAGCCCCCGAGCCTTAATGCGGGCACGGGTGGCCGAATTAAGGATCAATATCCATAGTAAAATCACAAATTATGTGTAATGACTCTATGTATCCAAGTACTTTACGTCATTAATGCTCGGATCTGCATTGTACAAAACTTTGTTGACCGACCATCGGCTTCCACCTCCTCGGCCAGTAGCCGAGGAGTGTTTGTCCAACTTTATAAAACCTTTATGATGGCAAAGATTTACGACAAACAAGGCAATCTGGCCATACAGTTTTATAAACAAAGGTACGCAGAGAGATATGTTATATTACTGTTTAACATAAGAAATGTCTTCCAAAGAAAATAGTCCCACTATCGGTTCCTTTCTTTGGGTTGTCATGCTAAGCATGATCATAAAACCTCAGCTCTAATGTAAGAGCAAAACATCGAGGATTTAGTTTGGGAGGCCAGTTAATAGCCCCCGGTAGTGTTCGGCGACAGTCGAGGTCAAGCCGTAAACACTTCGGCCATTGTTATGAATGGCCCGTCATTTAACACTGTCATCGGATTGCTGACCAGTTTACGCTTATTATGACAGTCAGTTTTTGGCTTTCTCCACTGAGGTGCTTAACCATGTGAGCTTGAAGCACAATCGCAGTGGTTCTCCCTTTGCACACCTAGCCAAACAAAGCGGAACATAGGAGGCAAGCGCAGGAGTCGGGCAACCCAACTATTGACCGAAGACACAATTCGAAACCAATGCATATATAGTGAGATCCGAGAATGTTTTTGCCGAATCTATAAAGGTGTCCGGCATTGCACTGCGAGACTTGTGCTGAAAACACACAAATAGTTAAAAAGTGCCATAAGCTTGGAAAACCAAAAAAACGTCAGTAAAAACTTGACGTCCGAACAAGATCAAGTGTTCGGTGCCAATCCGAAAATTGGACTTTAGAAAAAAAAGTGCTTCTGTCATGCTTTAACATGACACATCCTATCTCAAGACTTCAAGCAGGTGAGCCTACGGCTTCAACCTCCTATCCCGAAGGCGGAGTACTTCTCGTTAGACCAGTTTAGCGAACTAAACTCGAGCGGCTTTGAGAGAGAAATTAGGCTCCCCGGCTAGTGACCACACACTCGTGTCGAAAAAAGGAGTGATAAATAATAATAATAAAACTTTGCAACGACTAAGAAGAAGAACACTTATTATAAAACGGCTCAAATAAACTTAAGAGCCCCCAAGTGACTTGGTAGAAGAATGATTGCATGTACCGAAGTACTTATATCATATCTATGTTCAACTGAACTTTAAACGCGTCTTAACTGACTGTCGGCTTCTCCCTCTTCGGTCAAGGACCGAAAAGTGTTATGTACTCCATCTGTCAAGAATATTGACGGTGTTTCCAATAATCAGACAATCAGGCCATAAGGCTGTAACAGACAAAGCGCGCTCAGGGAACTTATGCTATATTACTGCGAAGTGTAAGAAGCATCTTCGAAGAAAATAGTAGCCCCACCGATACCTTTCTTCGGTGCTCATTGTTATTATGAGACTTGTGCAATAGATTTTTTTGTACTCATGAGTTCCGTTGTGTGCCGACCATAATTGAAAACAATAAGAGCGCTAGCTTTCGGCTTCACCCAGTCTGAGGTCCGGCTCGGGAGACCCGATCGTGAAAATCGCAGAGGTGCTCCCTTTACTCCCTAGTCGAACAATCGGGAACGTAGGGGTAAACACAGGAGCGAGGCAACCCAGCTTGCAAATTGCTTAAGTCAATCTGGTGCATATTGTGGCGTTATACACGAACAAGGAACGAAGCCGTACAAGTATAATCATATGCAAGAGGAAAAGCTTCATAAAGGAAGCCCCCAAATAAACAGGGTATTTGAATATGTGTGTCAAAAACAAAGTTTGGACAAGGAAATTTTTTACAAGAAACTTTTTTCCAAAAAAGTATAATGCTTGGTCGAACCGAACACAAGTTAAAAATTAAAGCTTTGAGCATGAAAGCGACTTAGCTGGTTACTGTGTTCGGTATTGATGACGCGGTCCGAGCTTGATGCGGGGCAAGGTTCCATCCCCCAAGCTAGTCCCGAGGTGGTGGAGCGGAGAGCTCGACACGCCGAAGTGGTGACATAGCACGGTCAATGCAGACCGGCGGAGTGATGCCGAAGTCCCCGGATCATTTTCCTGTGCACAAAAAGTAGTGCAAACCGGAGATAATAGTAATAATAATAATTAAAAAAATCGTTGCATAATAAATAATTTATGCAAAGTGAATAATAAAAGAAATATGGCCTGGCGCCGAAGTCAATGTTGATGCAGGGCGTCGGCGTGATGCGGTAAAGGCGTGGCAAAGCCTGAATTCACAGGTCGGTCCGAGTTCCGGATGCGGCGTTCGCCGGACTATGTACGGAAACTGACCGAACCACCACGCGATCGTCGTTAATGCGGCCATCATTTGACAGACCTGTGTACAAATGATGGACAAACCAGAGTAATAATTCCTTGGGAAAAATAAACCCAAACAAGAAAAAAATACTAGGATTAATAGCACCTGGTTTATTTGTTGTAGCAATCCGAAGAAAGGTGATTCCCAAAATTGGGACTCGATCCGCACACCCATTGCCTGGATGGCGATAAAGCGACGGTATGGCGATGCTGGCAAAGGTTGGCTCGCCGAGGCAAAGCCCTTGGTCCAGCTAACATGATGAAGCTGGTCGGCTAGTGACGCCGAAGTTCCCGGAGTAGGTTGATGAAGAGATGGCGAAGCCCCCGGTCTAGCCGAGATGTCGAAGTCTTGATGTCAGCCGATGAGTCGAAGTAGGTCGGCGTGATGGACACCAGCTTGAAGAAGCAATAGTGCGGCCCTGCCGATGCAGGTCGTGACGTGGTCGATGCCGGCTCGATGAAGTGATCGTGCGGCGATGCCGATATGCCCGCTCCGTGTAAACCGTGGGGCAGTGATGTTGGTGATGATTTATCCTTCGCGATGCCGAACTCTTGTTCGGCTTGCCGATATGATGATCGAAGGAATTGAGCTCGGCTCAATAAAGCGGCAACGTGTGTAGCGCAGGTCGGCAGCCATGGAGCAATATCGCCGGACTGGTTTGACACCAGCGTGATGGTGAAGATTACCTTGAAGGGGGCTTAAAATTTTATGGGTGCATGTTTAAGAACAATGCACAATACCATAGAAGAAAATTCTTTCAAAAAGGTTGTCCAATATCACCTTCATAAAGAAACAAGAATTCGGGTCGGATCCGTATTCATGCAGAAAACAGATCCGAAAATTGGTCCACTCATCGGACGTTTCTCGGAGTTTGAACCGTTGGATCGAGCTGAAATTTGGAGGTGTGGTAGATATGGGATTTCCTCAGTAGATGAACGGTTGGATCTTCCAAAGGACCTCCGAGCTGGGCTCTGGAGACCATGCCCTACATTCGTCCAGATTCCCGTCCAGATTCCCGTCCAGATTTGACAGGGCTTCGGTATATCGTAGATTGTCGGAGATTCCTCCATCGGAACTCAACGAAATTTTCCAGGATTATTGTAGACTCAATTACACACAATTCCACCAAAGGGATCGTCAAAGCGATGCTCTAAGAGGCGGTGGAAGAGGATACAAGTTTGCTGTTCGGAAAAACAGCACAGTCGCCCGAGGGCAATGTTGACGTTGAGCCCCCGAGCTCCATGGATGATTTCTCCATGATCTTGATAGAGATCGGAGTTGATGTTGATGAAGGCCCTCGTACGAACATGACGATCAGAGATGGAGCATGGTCCTCGGTCGAGCCAAGGTGACCAGTCGAGCCGGCGACGAAGATGCCGGCATCGCAGTTGACCTGCAGATGAGCCATGGATCCTTTTGCCGATCACACAACGGAACTCTCAATGAAAGCACCAATGTCGGTGTCAAAACCGGTGGATCTCGGGTATGGGGTCCCGAACTGTGCATCTAGGATCGATGGTAACATGAGGCAGGGGACACGGCGTTATCCAAGTTCGGGCCCTCTTGATGGAGGTAATACCCTACGTCCTGCCTGATTGATATTGATGATATGAGTGTTAGAAGAGTTGATCTACCAAAAGATTGTAGAGGCTAAAACCCTAGAAGCTAGCCTATGGTATGATTGTTGTATGTCTCTATCGACTAGCCTGGCCTTGGTTTATATAATGCACCAGAGGCCTAGGATAACAAGAGTCCTAGCCAAATACGCCAGTGGGGTGGAGTCCTTGTCTTGATCGCCAAGTCTTGTGGAATCTTCCTTGTATGCGGTGGCTGTCCGAACTGGCCCATGAGTATGTGGCCATGGGGGTCCTCGGCCCAATCCAACTGATCGGGAGACGATGTGATGAGTACCCCCTAGTCCAGGACACCGTCAGTGACATAACAACAGGTGCAGTTGCGTCACTTACGTGTGGGCCAGATGCCTCTTGGGCCCACATGCCAGTGACCCAACTGCACCTGCAGTTAAGTAACTGAAGCAACGTCCTTCTCCAACATAGCTCTCCAACTCCACGTCGCCACCAAGAAGCTAATCGGCCATCAATGGTCAACCCGCCTAGTTTGGATTCAACCGAAGGGTAGCAGCGGTGGCCTTACTTGGACCCGAGCGGCAGCGACCTACCGTGTTCTACTCTTCCTTGTTTTCTATGTGTCGCGGCCTCGTTGGCAGCGGGGCGGGGCCTCGACGGAGCCGGCGATGTCCTTTGTCTCATTACCGGCGGGGCAGCGCCTCGACGGAGCGGGGGAAATCCTCCCCCTTGTTGCCGGTAGGGTGGGGCCTCGGCTAAGCCGACGATGTCCTCTGCCTCGTTGTTGGCGGGGCGGGGCCTCGGCAGAGTAGGGCCTCTGCCTTGGTGCCGGCGGGGCGGGGCCTCGACGGAGCCGGCGGTGTCCTCTGCCTCGTTGTTGGCGCCATGGGGCCTCGATGGAGTAGGGCCTCCGCCTCGATGCCGGTGGGGCGGGGCCTCGGCGGAGCTGGCAGTGTCCTCTGCCTCGTTGTTGGTGCCGCAGGGTCTCGGCGGAGCAGGGCCTCGTTGACGCCAGCGGAGCGGGGACTCATCGAAGCCGGTATTGTCCTCTGCCTCGTCCTCGGTCTCGCCAAACAGCGCCTCGCCCCCTTCATCTGTTGGGATTTGCCCACAGGATCGATCACATCAAATCACGAACACACGCGACAGAAAAAACTGATAGCCAAGGGTACGTCTCGTACCCTAAAAATTCCCCTTTTTATTTTCTCCTTTTCTTGCCACACGGTGTTCGTGATTTGATGTGATCAATTCTGTGGGCAAATCCCAACAATTGGTATTAGAGCTTGTTGGCTCAGTGTTGGCTCAGCCTCGAGCTTGACATCGCAACTCCGACAATGCTTTCCGGCAACCACGACGACAAAGCGGCGAGACACGTACGTATACGTACACAGCAGCTGATCAATCAGAGTATCAATTCAGCAAGAAACAAGACGGTGGGAAGAAACTTGCTTTGGAACCTCACGACATGCAAACGCACCAGATCAATCTTTTGTGTCCCCCTCTGCCGTAGGCTTCCCAGGGAGTTTTCTTCTTTATTTATAGCATCAGATTACAAAGACTCCAATACAGACACAACCTAGTACTTGCCGACTTTGGACTAATTTTCCGTGTAGCACAATGACTCATCTAACTTGAGACATATGTTTGGAATACCTAACAATCTCTCCCTAATCCAAACTTGTCTACTCATCAACTCGACCACGACAAGTCTAATTGGCTCTCCCCAATTGTAACTTGGCGAATTTACAGACCAACTCAAATATGCCTTGGACTACCCAGTCTAGCTAGTAACCTATGGAAAAATACCACCCGGTGGACTAAACCATCCACCCTAGCGAGATACATGTCGGCTCCTTGTAGATCGCACCACCCTGTGGACTACACCGCCCACTCCAGCCTCATGTAGAGACATGGCCTCATTGAAGAGACTCACCTTCATTAGTTTATCGCCCCCACATAGTTGAACTTGATCTTCTCGTCGAGACATGTAGACGACCTGGACTAGACTGACAAACCAATATGTAGACTCCACTAACATATTAAAAAAACACTAAGACACGACCCTTAACCTTGTCGTCGTTCACATCCTTAGAGCAACCTTGAGTCATCATCAACATCTCCCACCACGGCATGGTACGCCTCTTCCTTCTTCTTCCGATTAGGGCAGTGACGCTTGATGTGTCCTAATTCTTGACAACTCCAGCACTGAACCTTAGATTTAGGAGGACCTCGTCTACGCTCCCTTGCTAACCACTCTGACCTTGTCAACAAAAGTTGTTCACCCTCTTGATCATCATCATGGGCATAACTGCGCAATCGTTCCTCGTGAACCTTCAATCTCCCTATGACTTGCTCCATGGTCATTGTTTTGAAATCACCAAACTGCTCTATAGCAGATGCAATCTGAAGAAACTTTGATGGAACCGCTCGAAGAATTTTCTTGACAGCATTAGTCTCATCAAACTTTTATCCAAGTCCTCTTATCCCATTGGCGATGGTTGTCATCCTGAGAGCGAAGTCATCGATTGATTCCGTATCTTTCATCTTGAGCCTATCAAACTCAGATTTGAGGGTTTGCAATCTTGCCTCCTTGATGCGATCATCTCTAAGACGATTTGTTTTTATCGCCTCCCAAGCTTCATGTGACGTCTCCTTCTCAGCGATGAAAGCAAACACATCATCTGGGATACTTTGATAGATAGCCGTCAACGCCTTTTGATCCATCGTGTCGTCCACCTTGCCGGCAGCGGCTGGCTCCACAGCCTCTCAAACTCCTTGTGTACGCATCAACGACTTCATCTTGATCGCCCAAATTGAGTAGTTGCTCTTCGTCAGCATCGGGTACGTGACAAACACGCTTCCCCCTTTTTCCGCCATGATCTTGATCGTCACTCCACGTAGTCGCAGCGCTCACCCAGCAATGTACAACTTGGCTCAGATACCACTTGTTGGCTCAGCCTCGAGCTTGACGTCGCAACTCCGACAATGCTTTCCGGCAACCACGACGACGAAGTGACGAGACACGTACGTATACGTACACAGCAGCTGATCAATCAGAGTATCAATTCAGCAAGAAACAAGACGGCAGGAAGAAACTTGCTTTGGAACCTCACGACATGCAAACGCACCAGATCGATCTTTTGTGTCCCCCTCTGCCGTAGGCTTCCCAGGGAGTTTTCTTCTTTATTTATAGCATCAAATTACAAAGACTCCAATACAGACACAACCTAGTACTTGCTGACTTTGGACTAATTTTCTGTGTAGCACAATGACTCATCTAACTTGAGACATATGTTTGGAATACCTAACATCATCGCCCTCTTTGTAGACGGTCGTAGCCTCCGCCACCCGCATGCGGTACCGCCAGTGCTCGAGGCGGCCCTCGCGGGTGGAGAGGTATGAGTCGAGCAGCGCCTCCTGCTTCGCCCGCTCCATGGCGATTTGCTCCTTCGTCTGCAAGTGCTCCTAGAGGAGAGGGTGGTTGTAGGCGGCATCGGCCTGCGCCTCCCGGAACTGCTCCTCACGCTTCTGCCTCACCGTGTCCATGTATTGGTCACGGGCCTCGCCGATGGTCATGGTGCAATGCACCGGCGAGGATGACGCGGAGGAGGGGGTTGGCACCGGATCGTCGACTACCATGTTCTCCATTGGGACATCGTCATCCTCCAGCTGCTTGCCGGCCAGGCAATCGGCAGCATATGGTTGCCATCTCCTTCTGGTCGATCGTCCGCCCGTTTCGAAGAGTGCTGGAGCGCGAGGAAGCCATGGTGGACAGTAGTGGTGTGGACAGGAGAAAGGGAACGGAGGCGGATGACTACGGCTATGGCCGGCGCAGTAGTTTATATAGAAATTGTGGACGGCGGAGGGACGGACGTGTGGCGCTGGAGTAGCCACCTCGGCAACCGCGTATCATTAATGTGGGCGACAGACGGATGGACATACGACACTTGTGTCGTTTGAAGGTGGAGCAATCGCCTGCACCATGAAGCGGGGCGGGCGGCGCTGGCCGTTTCGGGCGAAAAGCGCGCGTGGGCAAGGGAGGCGGTCTGGGTGGGCCAGGGCAGTCAGACTCGTGCTTGGCAGTGGGTCGGTCCAGCAGCCGGACATGCTGGCTCGCCAGCGAGCTCGCCGAGCTAAGCGACGATAATCAGACGATGGACGTAGCTTCTGACCAGGAGCCGGCGCCACTGTCCAAGCCGGTTCATGCCGTGTTCACCAGAGAGCAGGTGCGGCCCACTTCGATGCCCTAATGGCAGAAGAGCTACCAGCGTAGGAGGACCTGTGCTGCAACCTCCATCTCCTCAACGAGCACCGGTGAATAAGAAAACGACAATGTCGTCGCGGACATGTGGCCCTATGATCCTGGCTTCTCGAATGACCAGCGGGCGCTGTATCAGACCATCCGTAGGGCCCGCGAGGCCCTGTCCATCATCCTTTGAGTTGTTGTGCTCGTCGTGGCGCCACCGTCTCGCGTTGTCAAAATGGTTAACGGAATGAGGAATGAGGAGATGACTTTACTTGGAGAGGATGATAGTGGAGACACACCAGGGCGATAGCCGCACGTACGCAAGTGCCTCCTTATTATATACAACTATAATATTTTTTGCTTCCTCCTAGTTTCCTGACATCACGGTCCCACACCATTGTCAACCTATGTAGTCAATAAACGAGAGAATTGCACAAGGAGCGGCCGACAGCTGGGACCAAGCAGCTCGAGCAGTATTTGTCTTTTTGAGGTGTGAGCATTGCAGAGTTTTTTCTTGAGCGATGTTTTCGTTGTTGTTCAGAGGAGAGCAGGGTATTAACTGGGTGGGCTGTGGCCCGTCTAACCCAGTCCAGATATCCAACCCAGATATTAATTTTTTCAAGCTGAAAATGGCTAGCCCAGCTATACTTTTTTTTGAGGAATACCCACGCAACGTCAACTTGTTATTCTCCGCCCTGCTGGGCTGCAAATCTTTCCCTAGGAGGGATGCATTAGGCTTAACAAGAAAATGGGATTTAATAAATAATAAATGGGATGTAATTATAAAAACTGGGCAGTAACTATAAAAAATGCACCAAACACGTAATTACTTTATAAAACATTATTTCTAGATTTTGAAAATTTTAATTTCATTAATTGTTGCACGCGCAATGTTTCGTTGGATTTTTACGTAATACAAATATATATTGAAATTGTATTGAATCTGACTAGAAATTTTGGGATAAAAATATTTCGGATCCGATCAAAATGTGGGAAATTTTATTGAGTTCTGTTTTGAATGGTTTGTTGAGATTATTAATCGTTGTTCTAGCTAGAAATGGGTTGTACTTTTAACAAACTGTAAATGGGATGTAGTAAATTCCATTATAATTCAAAAATGGGCTGTACATTCTTACAACTCTCAAATGGGCTATTCCTCTAAGTTCTCTGCCACACACTTGTGGGCCTACTAAGTTGACGCGTCCCCTAAAAAATAGTTGACGCGTATGCAAGGCTTTGTCAACTTATAGTCAACACACGGTTCTAGCAGAAGTGGCCGTTGGATGTCCATCCAACGGATGTCGTGCTTCTTCTTCAATCACAGATATTCTAGCTTCACCCGCCCAAAAAATGATTCCTCCCCCTGACATCTAGGGCGCATCGTTTCGGAAGCTGAACTGTGGGCCTACTAAGTTGACACGTACCAAGAGCATTGTCAACTTAGTCAACATAAGCGATTCTAGCTGCAGTTACCGTACGATGTCTATCCAACGGCCATCGTGCTTCTTCAACCTCTGGTCTTCTTGCTCCAGCCGCCCAAAGTAGCACCAGTCATGCTGCCTGCTCCTGCCTCCCGTGGCCGGCTGTGCTGCCGCGGAGGCCTCACCGCCCCTACTACTCCCACCGCTGGCCAGGCCATCCCTCCACTCACCCACACCCCATGTTATTATGCAGCGACGGCAACCTCACACCGCAGTCGAACCAGTGAACCCTCGTACTCCTCTCCGCGTGGGCATCCACTGCCGCTTCTTCCTCGGCTCCGTGTCGTCCCCTTCCTAGGCCTCGCCGTCGTCCACTGCCTTGGTGCTCTTGGCGCGGCATGGTCAATATGGTAAATGACCGACTTCCATCGAAAGAGTACTGTACATGGAGAGGCTGACGGCTGGGTCCATAGCCGCAGCAAGGAATTGCCTCCTTATTATGCGGAAAATAATGATTCCTCCACCTGACAGCAGCGAACCATCGGACGGGCCACCGTATTTCGTGAAAAAAAATTCCCCTTGACTGCAGGGACCCACCAGCTACATCTTCGCACGCAAGGAAGTGCGTCCATATTACGGGGAAAAAATGATTCGCCCCCTAACTGCTGGGACCCACCAGCTACATCTTCGCACGCAAGGAAGTGCCTGACAGTCGGGACCCACCTGGTCAAAGCATACGTAGCATTGTCATTCTGGTCGCGAACGTGTACGTATATACTGGTCGATCGGTCTGTCTGCAGGCTGTAGCGATGAACCGTGGCCGTGCAAGGAAGGGCACGTGTCGTAGTAGAGGCGTGCACGTAGCATGTACATGTACATACAGCAGCCAGGGTGCAACAAAAAAATACGGCCATGTACGTACATACGGGCGGGGTCTCGAACGCCTACTCACGCATACGTACGGCCAGGGCTTGTGTACATGGCTGGGTCGAAACGGAGAAACTGCGTCATCGTCGTGTTCATGGGGAGGTAACGGAATGTGTCGTGTTCATCGGGAGGCAACAGAACACATGCTGTTCATCGGGAGCCAACAGGCTTGGACAGAACAGCCGATGGAAACAAGGCCTGGCATACCGCAGAACAGAGGAAACAACCTTGTGTTCGACCGGCCATGGTCAAAACGGGATCCTGTTCATCGGGAGGGGTCTGGCATACTGCAAAACGGAGGAAACGGACTTCTGTTGGACCTCCTACGGTCGAAACGGGGTCCTGTTGACCGGGAGGGGTGTGGCGTACCGCAAAACGGAGGAAACGGACTTGTGTTGGAGCGCTACGGTCGAAACAGGGGTCCTGTTCATCAGGAGGGGTGTGGCGTACCGCAAAACAGGACTCCACGGGATACTGTTCATCTCCACCGTCGACCTCCTCCAGCCTCCACGGGCTACTGTTCATCCACCGTCGACCTCCTCCAGCCTCCACCCACGACTGTTCATCCACGGGCTCATGTTCATCCAGCCTCCACCGCGCGCTCCTCCACCAGCTATTGTTCAACCCGCCCTCTCCACGGGGTCCTATTCAATCACCCCTCCACGGGCTACTATTCATCCAGCCCTCCACCGACAACTGTTCAACCAGCCCTCCACGGGGTCGTCCTGTTCATCCAGCCCTCCACGGGTTCCTGTTCATCCACCCCTCCACCGGCTCGATCCATCAGGGTACTATTCACCCAGCGGCAACGGCCTCTACTACCATGGGGTCCTGTTCATTCAACCCCCCACCGGGAACCGTTCATCCAAACCCCCCAACAATGCTCACTGTTCATCCAGAGGCAGCATCGATCGGCTTCAGTTAGCAACAGTAGCGAAGGAATCACTCGGGTCCAGTTAACAGCAAGAGATCGATCGATCGCTCGGGTTCAGTAACACGTAGCCTGCAGTGCAATCGCTCGGGTTCAGTTAGATCCCAACGCCTCGCTCGGGTTCAGTCAGAGCACAACGCCTCGCACACACGCGCATATGTATGAGAGAAACGCGCACCGCTCGGCCCCTGACCACCAACCATACCGGGAACTCCCTGATATTTTCCGCGCCCTCGCTTCTACCACAGCTTTTTCTGTCATGGACGCCCAAAGAATGTCATGCAGCTGCGTCTTCGGCCCGCCTAGGACGAAAAGCCCATTTTCTGTCATGATTTTTTGTCATAGAAGTAGGAGCCCACCACATCTATGATGATACTGGGTTTTGTCACAATTATCGTCACAGAAGTGTCATAAGTATGACAGAATTTTTTTTCGTTCGGCCCAAAATGTCACAGATGTGTCTTTTTTTGTAGTGCCCGTTGTAGGATGTTGCAATACTTTCATATTTCGCTTATAGTGTGTGGCATGAGTGACAGAATACACATACCCGAGTAAGTGGGCTATTGCGTATGGGAGTAAATAGGACTTGATACTTATTGTTATGGTTGGGTTTTACCTTAGTGATCTTTGGTAGTTGCGGATGCTTGATAGAGTTCCAATCATAAGTGCATATGATCCAAGTAGGTAAAGTATGTTATCTCATGCCTCTCCCTCATATAAAGTTGCAATAATGATCACTGGTCTGGTTATCGATCACCTAGGGACAAATGACTGTCTTGTTGACAAAAGCTACCTACTTTTATTATCTTGCAAGTTATCCATAGTTTAATTCTCGCAAAGTACTCATAGTTTAATTCTTGCAAAGTAGTTCTAGCATCACACCTACAAAATAGTTTCATACTTGTTTTAGGTAAAGCAAACGTTAAGTGTGCGTAGAGTTATATCGGTGGTCAATAGAACTAGAGGGAATATTTGTTCTACCTTTAGCTACTCGTTGGGTTTGACACTCTTATTTATCAAAAAAGGGTACAAATGATCCCCTATAATTGTGGGTTATCAATGTGCAGCTTTGTCACTCACATGGTGCCCTCTATATGCCTCGGAATGACACTTCCTTATGATCTGTTCCTGCTCATACTCAGCCACACATCGTCTAATAACATGATCTACTCCTTTCTAAAGACATGGGTCATCCCAAAAGTAATGTTTTAAATCAAAGAAGAACTTTTTCTTTTGTTAATATGAGTAATTAGGTGGTATATATTTAGCCACAACTAAATTAGCATAATAGCAATTGCTCATCTGGAAAACTATCATTCATAGGTAATGGGTCATCGGGAATGTTTTCCGTCCTAGACAAATTATCCACGATAGGATTTTCAACTCCCTTTCTATCAACAATATGCAAATCAAATTATTGTAATAAAAGAACCCACCTAACCAACCTAGGTTTAGCATATTTATTTTCCATAAGATATTTAATAGTAATGTGATTAATGTGAACGGTAACTTTAGAATCAGCAATATAAGTCTGAACTTATCACATGCAAACACAACTACTAGAAATTCTTTCTCAGTAGTAGCATAATTTCATTGAGCACTATCCAAGGTCTTACTAGCATAATGAATAACATTCAATTCTTATCGACTCTTTGACCTAGAATAACACCAATAGCATAATCGCTAGCATCACACATGATTTCAAAGAGTAAATTCCAATCAGGTGGTTGAACAATAGGTGGAGATATTAGGGCTTTCTTAAGTATTTCAAAGGCTTCTACACAATCATCATCAAAACAAATGGTACATATTTTTGTAGGAGATTAGTAAGAGGCCTAGAGATTTTAGAGAAATTCTTAATAAAAACTCCTATAGAAACAAGCATGACCAAGAAAACTTCTTATACCTTTGATATCTCTAGGACATGATATTTTATCAATTGCATCAAATTTAGCTTTATCTACCTCAATACCTCTTTTGGAAATTTTATGGCCAAGGCTATACCTTCATTCACCATAAAGTGTCCCTTCTCCCAATTCAAGACAAGATTGGTATCTTCACATCTCTGCAAAACTTTGTCAAGATTGCTCAAGAAATCATCAAAATAAGTTTCGTAAATAGAAAGATAATACATGAATACCTCAAAAACATTCTCACATAAATTAGAGAATATAGCAGTCTTACATCTTTGAAATGTAGTATGTGCATTACATAAACCAAAAGACATGTGTCTATAAGCATAAGTTTCAAAAGGACAAGTAAAAGTAGTTTTCTCTCAATCTTCTTGTGACATAGGTATTTGACAGAAACCGGGATGATCAATGAAAGACAAATGGTAATGATCTTTTCTAGTAGCTTTATTTAATAAATTACCATCATATAACCAGTTACAATTCTTTGTGGGATAAGTTCATTTTTATCATTAAGAACAACAGTGATGTCACCTTGATAACACACAAGTATAGGGGGTCGCAACAGTTTTCGATAAGTAAGAGTGTCGAACCTAACGAGGAGCTAAAGGCGGAACAAATATTCCCTCAAGTTCTATAGACCACCGATACAACTCTACGCACGCTTGATGTTCGCTTTACCTAGAACAAGTATGAAACTAGAAGTACTTTGTAGGTGTTGTAGGATAGGTTTGCAAGATAATAAAGAGCAAGTAAATAAAAGGTAGGGGCTGTTGTAAGTAAAGAAGAAATAAAGTAAATATAGCGAGTGTGGAAAAGTGGTGGTAGGAGTTGCAAAATTGCCCCTAAGCAATTGACTACTCTACTAGACCGATAGCAAGTATTATGTGGGAGAGGCCACGGCTAGCATGTCATCCCTGACTTGGAGTTCTATGCACTCATGATTGGAACTATTAGCAAGCATCCGCAAGTACTAACGTTCATTAAGGTAAAACCCAACCATAGAATTAAGATATATTGGTCCCCCTTCAATCCCGTATGCATCAATTTCTATGCTAGGTTGAAGCTTCTATCACTCTTGCCCTCTGATACATAGTCCTATCAACATACAACTAACCCTATGGTGTGATCCACGCGTGCACTCATATTATGGGCACCAAAGGACAGCAACAAAAGCATAAGAAAATTAAATCAATCATAGCAATTCATCAACCACCAATAGGACAACGAAAATCTACTCAGACATCATAGGATGGCAACACATCATTGGATAATAATATGAAGCATAAAGCACCATGTTCAAGTAGAGGGTACAACGGGTTGCGGGATAGTGGACCGCTATAGATAGAGGGGGGAAGGTGATGGAGATTTTGGTGAAGATGGCGGAGGTGTTGGTGTAGATCACGGTGATGATGATGATGGCCACGGCAGCGTTCCGCCGCCACCGGAAGAGAAGGGGAGAGGGGGCCCCTTCGTCTTCTTCTTCCTTGACCTCCTCCCTAGATGGGAGAAGGGTTTCCCCTCTGGTCCTTGGCCTCCACGGCATGGGAGGGGCGAGAGCCCCTCCGAGATTGGATCTGTCTCTCTGTCTCTCTCTGTTTCTGCGTTCTCTTCGGTTGCCCTTTCACCGTTTCATATATATATATATATGGAGATCCGTAACTCAGGTTGGCCTGAATCCTTTGCCGTGATTTTTTTACCAAAAGTTAGCTTTCTTGCGGCCGAAGAAGGGCATCAACCGCCTTACGGGTGGCCCACGAGGGTCAGGGGCGCGCCCAAGGGGGAAGGCACGCCCCCCTGCCTCGTGGCCATCTCGGGCACCGTCTCGCGTGGATTTTTCTTCCGGAATTTACCAAATATTCCAAAAATAAGCTCCGTCCGTTTTTATCCCGTTTGGATTTCGTTTGATATGGATATTCTGCGAAACATAAAACATGCAACAAACAGGAACTGGCACTGGGCACTGGATCAATATGTTAGTCCCAAAAATAGTATAAAAAGTTGCCAAAAGTATATGAAAGTTGTAGAATATTCCCATGGAACAATCAAAAATTATAGGTACGACGGAGACGTATCACACCTTTCTTAGGGACACAATGAACAATGATCTACCATCTACTATCAGCTATAGGATAAATTATACCTGCCTCTAGAAGCTTTGATATTTTAGTTCTTACCACATCCTCCATTTAATATTCAAGCGACGTTGATGATCGATGACTGGTTTAGCATCAGGATCCATATTAATCTTTTGTTGACAATGAGTAGGGTGATGCCCTTAAGATCATCCAGAGTATATCCAATTGCAGTACGACGCTTCCTTAAAGTTTTGAGTAATCTCTTTTATTCATGCACAGAAAGGTTAGCATTGATAATACTATAATATATCTTCTTTTCATCAAGATAACCATATTTCATGGTTAAAAAAAGATAACCATATTTCAATGTATCTAGGAGTTTCTTTAATTCGAACACATGATCATCTTAGGTGGCAGAGGGTCTCCCAAAGTTTCAACATGCCAATTATCCTTATGGATAGGTGCTTGCCTAAAGAATATATCATCTATTTCATTTCTTTCATTCATATGCATGTCATTTTCCTAGTCTAGCAAATATTATTCTACCAGATCAGTAGGAAGCACAACAATAGAAGCAAGACCAATAATATCATCCTTACTAGATAATTCTTTATCATGAGGTTGTCTATTAAACTTAGAGAAATTAAATTCATGAGATACCTCACCAAATTTAACATTGACCTTTTTCTTAATACAATCAATTTCAACATTAACAGTATTCAAGAAAGTTCTACCAAATATAATGGGACAAAAATCATCTTGCGGTGATCCAAGTACTAGGAAAACAGTAGGGTATTTAATCTTACCACACAACACTTCAACATCTATAAAAATCCCCAGCGGTAAAATAGTATCTCAATTTGCAAGCTTAATATTAACATCAAGTTCTTCTATTTCAGCGGGTGCAATATCATGCATAAATTCTTGATAGAGAGAAAATGGAATAGCACTTATACTAGCACCCATGTCAGACATATCATGATAGCAATATCTCCAATCTTAACAGAAGCAACATGCATGCCAACAACTGGCTTAATCTTATCTAATTTATCTTCCGCGGTGTTAACTTGTTTGAAAATTCTCGTAGCTACCTTATAGAAATAAATGCCATTCCCATCAATATTATCAACCAAGAGATATTTAACCATTGTAATATTGGTTCCACTTTAATTTGTTCAGAGGGTTTAAGTGTTTTGATATTACTCTTATGAACCAGAGTTGTAGCTTTAGCATGTACTTAATCCTAATAGGGAAAGGAGGTTTCTCAATATAAGTATTGGGTACAACTGGATTAGTAGTATAAGCAATTGTTTCAGTTTTAGCAATAATTGGTTCTTCAAAAATTTCTTCAATAGGTGGATGAAATTTAGAACACTTCTCCTTAGGGAGATCAACATGAGCAGCAAATGGTCCACAAAATGTAGCTACTATATTCGAGTCAAGTCCATATTTTGCACTAAGCCTATAAAATCATTTGTTTCTATAAAGGACTTAACGCGGTCAAATTCAAGATTTATACCTGACTCGTTACCTTTGTCAATTTCCCAATAATCGGAGTTGCGTTTAACTCTTTCAGTAAGACCCCATTTGAAATAAATAGTTATGTTCATGAAGTAACCAGCAGAAGAAATATCAAGCATTGTTTTATCTTCATGAGAAAGCCGACCATAAAAGTTTTGTATAATCATTTCTCTTGAGAGCTCATGACTGGAGCATGCGTGCATCATGTATTTAAGCCTGTCCCAAGCTTGAGTGACACTTTCTCCTTCACAAGGCCAAAAATTATATATATAATTCCGATCACGATGAACCAAGTGCATAGGATAAAATTTCTGATGGAATTCCAACTTCAATCGGTTCCAATCCCATGTTTTAGTGTCATCCAATAGCATGTACCAAGATAAATGCCTTTTCCCTCAAATATAAAGGGCATACTTTCTTCTTAACTCCATTCTCTGATAGACCTGCAAGCTTAAACAATACACAAATTTCATTTATATAGATTAAATGCATATCAGGATGTATTGTTCCATCTCCTATATATGTATTAGCAAGTAGTTTTTCCATAATACCCGAAAAATTTCATAATAAATATTTTCAGTAGGTTTGGTAGGTTGAGGATTGGCTCTTACAACTTCCGGTTGAGGCGAAGATACCCCGAACAAGCTTCTCAAAGGATTATCTTCCATAGTGACAAGTGAAGATAAAATTAAGCACGTAATAAAAATGTTTCCTTACCAAAGGCACTTCACTCCCCAGAAACGGCACCAGAAAAGAATCTTTATGACAAACAAGTATAGGGGATCAATCATAGTCCTTTCGATAAGTAAGAGTGCCGAACCCAACGAGGAGCAGAAGGAATTGACAAGCGGTTTTCAGCAAGGCATTCTCTGCAAGTTTTATAAATAGTAGTAACAGATAGTTTGATAGCAAGATAATTCATAACAAGTATCAAGTGACAATAGTGACCAAGGTGCAGCATGGTGGCCTAATCCTTTTTATAGCAAAGAACAAGCCGAAACTACTTATAGTGAGCAAAATGTTCTCGAGGGCACATGGGAATTTGATCTAGTTGTGTTCATCATGTTTAGTTGATTCACGTTCACTACTTCAATAATTCCATTTGTGGGTGGACTGGTGCTAGGGTGCTGTTCTTACTTGAACAAACAACCTACTTATGATTACCCTCCCTCGCAAGCATCCGCAACTATGAAAGAAGAACTAAGATAAATCTGACCATATCATGACACATATGTTGAAGGAAATATGCCCTAGAGGCAATAATAAAGTTGTTATTTTATATTTCCTTATTCATGATAAATGTTTATTATTCATGCTAGAATTGTATTGACCGGAAACCTAAATACATGTGTGAATACATAGACAAACACTGTGTCCCTAGTGAGCCTCTACTTGACTAGCTCGTTGATCAAAGATGGTTAAGGTTTCCTAACCATGGACATGAGTTGTCATTTGATAACGGGATCACATCATTAAGAGAATGATGTGATGGAAAAGACCCATGCGTTAGCTTAGAATAATGATCGTTCACTATTATTGCTATTGCTTTCTTCATGTCAAATACATATTCCTTCGACTATGAGATTATGCAATTCCCGCATACCGGAGGAATGCCTTGTGTGCTATCAAATGTCACAACGTAACTGGGTGATTATAAAGATGCTCTACAGGTATCTCTGAAGGTGTTTGTTGAGTTGGCATAGATCGAGATTAGGATTTGTCACTCGAGTATCGGAGAGGTATCTCTGGGCCCTCTCGGTAATACACATCATAAGCTTGCAAGCAAATGACTAAGGAGTTAGTCATGAGGTGATGTATTATGGAACGAGTAAAGAGACTTGCCAGTAACGAGATTGAACTAGGTATGAAGATACCGACGATCGAATCTCGGGCAAGTAACATACCGACAGACAAAGGGAATAACGTATGTTGTCATAACGATTCGACCGATAAAGATCTTCGTAGAATATGTAGGATCTAATATGGGCATCCAGGTTCCCCTATTAGTTATTGACCGGAGAGGTGTCTCGGTCATGTCTACATAGTTCTCGAACCCGTAGGCTCCGCACGCTTAATGTTCGATGACGATATTGTATTATATGAGTTATGTGATTTGGTGATAGAATGTTGTTCGGAGTCCTGGATGAGATCATGTACATGATGAGCAGCCTCGAAATGGTCGGGCGGTAAATATTGATATATATATATATATAGGACGATAGTACTCGAACACCAGAAGTGTTTCGGAGGGTACCGGGTACATATCGGGTCACCGGAAGGGGTTCCGGGCACCCCCGGCAAAAGATATGGGCCTAATGGGCCAAGAAGGGAAATGCACCAGCCACCAGGGGCTGGAGCACCCCCCATATGGGCCGAACCAGAGGAGAAGGAAATAGGGGAAGGGAGAAGGAAAGGGGGGATTCGACCTCCCCCTTCCTTCCCTCCTCCCTCGTCTTTCCTTCCTCCTCCGGCAAATAAGGAAGGGGGCGCCGGACATGGGAAGACCCCAAGTAGGATTCGGCCTACTTGGGCGCCTCCTTGGCTGACTCCCCTCCCTATCCCACCTATATAGATATATATGTGTGTGGGCCCCCCTAGCACACCCCAGACAATTGTTAGCCATGTGCGGCACCCCCTCCACCGTTTACTCCCATGGTCATATCTTCGTAGTGCTTAGGCGAAGCCCTGCGAGGATCACTTCACCATCATCGTCACCACGCCGTTGTGCTGACGGAACTCATCTACTATCTCGACTACTCTCTGGATCAAGAAGGCGAGGGACGTAACCGAGTTGAACGTGTGCAGAATGCGGAGGTGTCGTGCGTTCGGTACTTGATCGGTTGAAGCACGAAGAAGTTCGACTACATCAACCGCGTTGAGAAACGCTTCCACTTACGGTCTGTGAGGGTACGTAGACACACTCTCCCCCTTGTTGTTATGCATCTCCATGGATAGATCATTGCGTGTGCGTAGAATTTTTTTGTTTTCCATGCAATGATTCCCAACATATGTATCCAAATCAGCCCCTTACAGAATAACGCATAAACTAGGGTTTAAGCTTCTGTCACTCGCAACCCATCATCTACTTACTACTCCCTAATGCCTCCCCCTAGGCCCAAACATGGTGAAGTGTCATGTAGTCGATGTTCACACGACACCACTAGAGGAAGAACAACATACACATCATCAAAATATTGAACAAATACCAACTTCACATGATTACTCATAACAAGACTTCTCCCATGTCCTCAAGAACAAAGGGAAATACTCAAAATCATATTCATGTTCAAGATTAGAGGAGTACAATATATGATTAAGGATATGAAAATATGATCTTCCACCAAATAAACCAACTAGCATCAACTACAAGATGTAATAAACACTACTCGTAACCCACAGGTACCAATATGAGGTTTTGAGACAAAGATTAAAAACAACAGATGAACTAGGGTTTGAGATAAGATGGTGTTGGTGAAGATGTTGATGGAGATGAGTCCTCCCACAATGAGAGGAGCGTTGGTGATGACGATGGCTTCGATTTCCTCCTCCTCGAGGGAAGTATCCCTGACAGGATCGCTACGCCGGAGAGCAAAAATGCTCCTGCCTAGGTTCCGCCTCGATATGGTGGCGCTTCATCCCAAAAGTATTCTTCTATTTCTTCTCCTAGGGAAAATGGCCTCATATAGCAGAAGGAGGGCATTGGAGGGCCTTTGTGGGCCCCACAAGACATCAGGGCGTGCCCCCTTGTCTTGTGGGCCCATGGCTGCTCCTTTCCAGTACTTCTTTCTTCCAATATTTTTATATATTCCAAAATTATTATTTGTAAAATTTCAGGTCATTTGGGGCTCCAAAGAATAGGTGTGTCTGTTGTAGCTCTTTTGGGTCCAGGATTCCAGCTGCCGATAATCTCCCTCTTCATGTATATCTTACATATTAAGAGAGAAAAGGCATTAGAACTGCATTATAAAGTGAAATATTGATTAAAAAACATTATAAATAATAGTATGAAAACATGATGCAAAATGGACGTATCGGCCTCAACTAAGCATTCCGGGGCGAGCGCGACATTTTATTCTCGGCTCTAAGTGCTCTATCAGGGTTGCTTGCTATAGTAATCACATCATTGGGTCCCGGTATCTTGAGCTTCATGTAGGCATAATGCGGGATGGCATGGAACTTTGTGAATGCACCCCGGCCCAACAGAGCATGGTAACCACTTCGAAAGGGCACAATGTGGAAGATCAACTCCTCGATTCGGTAATTATCAGGAGTTTCGAATGTTATATCAAGGGTGATTTTCCCGCTAAATTGTGCCTCTTTTCCTGGGATGATGATGCGTCTGTCGACAGAAACTCGACAGCGTGAATAATTTTCCAAATCTTTCACGGTACGGTGTCACCTGAAACGGCGTGGCACTCGCGATCTTGTAGATGCAATTACCACGAAAACAACACGCACACCCGAGAACGGAAGTACGTGGACGATCTTCCAAAGATCAGCAGCAATTTAGATGATTAACTGTCCAAACTACTAGCCAAGCACACAACCCCGATCTGGTTCTCAACAGAAGTCATGCAGAACTTGGCTGCCGAACATGGCGATTTTCTGATCTATTAACTGACGCAAAATAACTTCCTCCCTTAATACACGGCCCGAAGGCCATATATAGTGCTCGCAGGCACTTGATTCTGTTACAATTGTACGACTAGGACTCGTATCCTAATGGGATTCTAAAAGCTGACCGGACTATTATTAGTACTACTAATTCAGACTTTGACTTTTGTAACTAACAACACACGCACGTACTAGTATTAACTAAAAGACACTTGACATTAAATGACATAAACCTCTACTACTGCTGAAATGACAAATAAAAATGACACGGTACTTGTATGTTGGAACTGATCTCAATTCAACTTTAGTTGAATTTTGCCCACTGTTAAAAACTGGCATGGAGTCCTGAACGTGGGTCTTACTTTCTTCGCTGGTACGATCTGAATTGTATCAGCTGTGCTGGTGTCATTTTGAAAAGTTGCATGAAGATCTTTCGTCTGGCGTCTAGCTGGAACCACATACTTTGGAACATCATCCACGACCATCATGACCACATCAGATGAACCCCTTAAACTTGGTATAACTGGGTTCGATGCATGATTTATCAAATTGCATCTTATGTAGAGTGTCCTCGTTTATGAGGTTTAAACTACTACTACCACCATCCACTAAGATTTTTTGTAGCCGACATCCGTCTACTATAGGGTCGAGGACTAAGGCTACCGCTCCTCAGATCGGGTCGGTCTTTGGTTGATCATGTTTCTTGAAAGTGATAGGCATGTCTGACCATTTATTCGATGTCGCGTGGTAAACATGGCTCATGTGCCAAAGGGCTATTTTTTGTTGATTCCTGGAAGGATGAGTTTCATAGATCATTTAGATCTCGCACTCGTCGGTTGATGTTGCCAGACGCTTGTTACGTGATTCAGTGCGGTTGATGAGGTCTTCCCCTCCCTTTGCCACCTATTTAACCACCCAGCAAGCTCTATGACTATGAGTTGGGTTTGCATTCAACATGACAGAGTGGATTGGACATGGTTGATCCAGGAGGCATCGAGGGCGGTTCTCGATCCTGTTACGGGCCTCTTTCTTTTTTTTGATGGCTCTTCTGCCTTAGAGCGTCGAAGGCGCTCGTTTGGTTCTGTATGCCTATCACGGTTCGCTGCTTTGACACAGATTAAATCCCTCTATTCTTTTTGGGCCAACCAGGTGTCCTCCATGATGCAGAATCTTGATACCAAGTATGATAGTTTGGAAAATGTTGTACTTGTCGGCGAGCGAGGGCGTTCAAGATGCCCTGGTCTTGGCAATTGTGCCAAAAAGCCGCCAAGACTTCTAAGTCATAGCAATCTAGAATTTTGTTCTTGACGAACAAGAATCTCATCCATAATTTCCAAACTGTCACACGAGGTTCTTGTTTAACATAGACTAGGTCCCAAACATTGGGTGGCCCGGAATTGCTCGGGTAGTACTCGATGTGGGGGTGGGTGGGATAAAAAAATTTGACACTAGTCTATTGTAGGCTTAACTCTCCGAGATGCTCCTCCCGAGATTGTTGTGCCGAAGCTGAACTAGTTGGACTGGCTTTTAGGTCTGAGCTCCATGCTCATTCCAATTTGTTGGGTTTGACATCCTCCATCAAGAGGCATGCCGGTTCTTGGGTTGTATGCATGTGAATATCATCGGTTGAGTTAGGATAGAGAGCGTGAGGCTCAGCTATAGGTTTATGATCATTACACCTCGGCTCTAGAGGGAGGAGGGGCGGTCCGATATGGTTTTCCTCTTCAGTTGATCTGATGACTTGAGGCTTTGGCGTAGGAGGCACGTCATCTTGGGTTTGACCGTTAACCGATACCTCTATTGTTCTGGAGCGGCCGTATGGCGAGACCTGTCATGGTTCTAACTCTGACAGTGATGTAGGGGGGTATGTATGGAGAGGCTAGATCTTAGCTATGGAGGAGTTGTAAGCACACGAGGATTACGAGTCCAGGCCCTTCTCGGAGGAAGTAACAGCCCTACGTCTCGGTGCCCAGAGGCGGTCGACTGAATTATGTGTGTATGAATAACAGGGGTGCGAACCCTTGATAGTGAGGAGGGGGTGGCTTATATAGAGTTCGCCAGGCCCCTCCAGCCCTCAGTAATGCGGGGTTTAAAGTACATTAAGACTGTGGGTTACTGGTAACGCCCCTAATAAAGTGTTATGATGACCATAAAAGCTACTTAATGATCGACCGTTTGCGTGTAGGGTGACTTTAGATCTCCTGGCAGTCGAGTGGTTGGATCTTGGTCGAGTGATTGCTTCGTGGTCGAGTGTCTTGAATCCGTCGAGTGGGATACCTCCAAGTCGATTGAAAGGTGACTTCTTCTAGGGATGTCCTTGGGTAGGGTACTTAGGACAGGTCCATGCCCCTACCCTAGGTACATAGCTTCATCATTAGCCCCCGAATGGATCAAGGTTTGAGTGGGGAAGGAGTTGGGGATCTTTCCGACTGTTTCTTCATGTTATATGAACGTCTTGTTTTGGATCAATTGTCACGGATGACGTCGTCAACTTCTTTCAATCGCCTTGATCCATTCTTGGCCTCTTGTCGAGTGAATTTCTTTACTTGTGAAGTTCCGAGTGACGGTGTGAAAGGGATCTTCTGTTTGACGAGTTGTTCTGCGGCCCGCAGATTTTGCGGGATTTGAATTTCGGGAAGCACGCGGGACGGGGGCGGTCGCAGTAATCGGATGGGATAGGACGGAAGCTCCTCGATCCCCGCGCCACCTTTTTCGCCACGTACCGCGCGCGCGCCTGTTGCAGGATTTGACGGGATTGCCTGGGCCTACCAGTCATCCACTCGGAAGCAGCCTCTTATAAGCTGCCAGCTTGGGACCCCCGAACAGTGCGCCTTCACTTTTCCCCCTTCCTTCACAAGATCCTCCGCCACCTCCGCTCTCACCTTGGTGCCGTAGGTCTGTTCGAGCTTCGTCGGCGACGATGGTGAAGGAGAAGACGTCGGCTCTGGAGCGCGCGAAGAAGGCGGTGGTGCAGGGGAAGGGGAAGAAGTCCGCTCGGGGCGGATCTTCCTCGAGGACTGCTCTGCCCAAGGATTGGATCCAGGGCGACTGGATGCCGTCGGCGATTCGGCAGGATGATCTCGATGATCTAGTCGAGGGGGGATTCATTCCCCACGAATTTGCGTCTCCCAGGGAAAGAAGTCAAACCCCAGCCTCTTGATGGTGAGTGCGTCCTCCTCACCACCCATATCGATCGCAGATTCTCTCTGCCTCCTCATCCTTTTTTTCCGGAGCTTCTTGAACTTCTTCGGAGCGCAGCTCCATCACTTTACTCCCAATTCTATTGTGTATCTTGCTGCTTTCGTTTCCTTGTGTGAAAACTTCATGGGTTGCCGCCCCCACTGGGGACTCTTCAAGCACATCTTCACTTGCCGCTCTCAGTCGGTCAAGAAGGCCAAGTCGAGTGATGAACGGACGCAGGTGATCCAGCTGTGCGGGGGCCTGACGATCCAGATGAGGGGAAAAAGTTCCTTTCCATCTATCACTTTTCCGAGTCAGTCCGCGGGTGGCAGTCGACTTGGTTTTACTGTAAAGACCAGGTGACCCCAGGACAGTCGACTGGGCTTCCCCCTTTTTCTCTGAATCGAGCGCAAAAACCTGCCTCTCTGAAAGTGACGCCGGAGGAAAAGGCGCAAGTCAAGGTGCTGGTCGGTCGAGTGGTTCAGCTTGGCCGCGAGGGTGTGACTGGCATGGACTTGTTGGAAGTCTTCCTTCGGAGGCGCATCCAACCGCTTCAGGCTCGTGACCACCCGATGTGGCTGTACTCGGGTCTCGAAGACACCACTCGGATTCACCCAGAGGAGGTCACTGACAAGATGTTGGAAGGGTGGCTGTCGAGTATCACAGGGAACAAGGACAACCCCTGAGGAGCCAGGAGGATTCCTCCACTCGACCAAACATACGAAGTGGACAAGGTCTGACCTTGCGTTTCCGACTGTGATCTTGCTTTCTTTATTTGTTCTCTTTGGATCAGTCGATTGACTTTTGTCTTGTTTGCTGTCCTCTAGGCCATTACTGAGATGTACTCGACACCCAATGGCGCACAGGAGCAGGCCGAGGAAGGAGAGGCGAGCGGAGGTGAAAGTGGAGACGAGAGAGAAGAGTGGGAATCTAACGGCGAAGGAGAGGGGGATGACGACGACGACTCCAGTGAAGAGGAGGAGGAAGAAGTCGAACCTCCCCGCTCGGAACGGCGATCCAAGCTTACACACGACCCTGCGCGGGAACGTGGTAAGGCGACTGTCCCTGTTGGGCAGTCGTCGAAGCGCCCTCGGACCTCATCTCCAGCGTCGACAGAAAAAGCTCCCAAGCACCCGCGCGCGACGCCGTCCAAGGCGCCCAAGGCTCTGCCCAAGATGAAGATGACTGTCCCCACCATTTCTGGGTAATAGTAGAATTTGTTTTCCTTTGTTGAACGTGACGGACTCTTGGTCGACTCATTGAATAAGCTGACCGACTTTCGAAATTCGCAGTGCTGCCACCTCGGAGATCTCCGCCAAGGACGATGATCAAGAGATGGAAGACGTTGTTACCTCCAACCCTGGTACGATTACTGATGCTCTGCTTTTAGTCGACTGATGATTTCTTATAATTCTGGTCGATTGGTTTTTTCTTGTAGCTCCTCCTCATGTCATTGACCTCCCTGATGATGACGACGAAGTGCCGCTGAGGGCGCGAAGGAACAGGAGGGCGCCGGCTGGAAAGACCCCACAAATTACTCCGGCGCCTGAGGTCGTAGTCCGGGAGGGTGGTGATACCACTCGGGCTTCTGTGACCTTCGCTGTACCTCCGACGAGTGTCCGGCCTTCGACGTCAACTGCAAATCCGCCTTCACTTTTTGCCACACACCACGTCCCTGAGGACCAAGTGGGTGCCGCTAAAGAGGCTATACGCCAGGCAGGGATCATGATGGAGCAAGTGAAGGTGGTTCGGGAAGCCAGCCAAGCAGCTTATGACGCGAGTTCAGCTCTTCAGAGCAACGTCCAGGTCAGTCGATTCACCGCTTGTTCTGTTAGGGTATGCTATCTGAAGAATCTCTTTTCCGAAGATCTTTATATCTGTACACCCACTGGGTGTGTCTATTAATCTTTTTGACGAGTGGGGGCACGCTAAGTGCACCCACTAGGTGTAGTCCCCGAGACTACCGTGGACTGCTGGCAGTCGACTGTAGTCTTTATATTGTGTTGCTTTAGTTGAACTTCTTCACTCGGTCTGGTCAGGCCATGTCGAATGGAACTGTACACGGTCGACTGCGGGCAGTCGATTTTTTTTATTTTTTGGTCGAACCAGTGGGGGCACGCTGAGTGCACCCACTGGGTGTAGTCCTCGAGACTACTGTCGAATGTTTTTGATTCGGCTGTAGTCTTAGAAACGCCATCATTGTCTCTTGGTTACTCGGAAGCAACTTATCTTGGATGTCTGTCGACTGTTTTTTTTTGCAGAAATCATGCGAACTTGTGGCTCGCTACACTAAGTTGGAGAACAAACAGATCCAGCTGAACCATGACTTGAAGCTTGCTCAGGAGAACTTGTAGAAGGCGAGGGACGAAGCAAAAGGTATGGCTGGTGAGCTTTTGTCGACTATCCTTTCTTTCTGGCCGTCCTCGATGTTGATCTCACTTGCTGTTTCGCAGACAAAATGGAGGAGGCTCTGAAGAAGAAGGATCAAGACCTTGCCAAAGCGCAGAAGGAGGCCCTGAACAAAACTAAGCTTGCTGAAGAAAAACTGGCTTCAGTCGGTACTCTTGAAAAGGAAAACTCCAGGCTGAAAACTGCTCTCGACGCGGCTAATCAAGAGGTCAGCCGTCTGAAGAATGGCAATATAGCTCTGAATGACAAGGCAAGTGAACTAGCAGGGAAGAGGAACGATCTCGAGGCTTATCTCGTTGGACTCGCCAAGAAGCTGTTTGTCATGCTCGAGGGTAATTACTCCGGCCCGACTGACTTGCAGTTACCAAACCTGCGTAGAACCACTTACTTATCCTTGAATTGTGTTTACAGAATTCTGCCAGAACTTCAAAGAGGAGACCAGTCGAGTGGAGATAGACTTGGACCCCATCAATTCTCCAGTGAAGGACGAGGCTGCTATGAACGTGCTCCGACTGGAATCTCGTGTTGCCGGCGTTGTTGACTATCTTGCTCGGTTGAAGGTTGCGATGTCGCGGATCAACACGTCGCTCTGGCCTAGGACGACGCTTCAGAATGACCTCGAGTCCCTGAAGACTCGACTGAATGAAGTCCCAGGTCGAGTGGCGGAATGGAAGAAATCTTCTGCTAGATGTGGCGCTAACGTCGCTCTGTCTCTGGTCCGCGTCCACTGCAAGGAGGCGCGAGAAGAAAAGTTGGCCGCCATCCAAGTTGCCAATACCAGGAAGCACAACTTTCAAGACTTCATGGAGACTTTCATTGCTGCTGCCACTCGCATTGCAGACGGGATCGATTTGGACGAGTTCGTCGCCCCTTCCAGTCCTCCGCCTGAGGAATAAAAACTTTTATGCTTCACTTTAAATTTGCCTCGGAATGCCGAGTGGATTTTGTAACCGTTAAAATCTGTCGAGCTGGAGGCTCGAGTACTTTGATCTGCGGTCTAGGACCTTTGGATCTTATCTGAACTTGATTTATCGTTGAATATCTTCATGAATTATCTGTCGAGTGGAACTTGTTCTTCACTCGAAATAACTTTGTATTTGTGGTGCAGCTCCGAAGGAGAAGGTAGCAGTCGATTTGCACCTCGTCGTCCTTGCGGATTGGGATGGTTCCGTACTTAGGTGAGCACTGGGCTGCAGCTAAGCCCCCGAGTGGAAGGTCTGCTCTCCACTCGGTAGGATTTTAAAAACTTAGGCGAGTACTGGACTGCAGCTAAGCCCCCGAGTGGGAGGTCTGCTCTCCACTCGGTAGGATTTTTTCAAACTTAGGCGAGTACTGGACTGCAGCTAAGCCCCCGAGTGGGAGGTCTGCTCTCCACTCGGTAGGATTTTTTCAAACTTAGGCGAGTACTGGACTGCAGCTAAGCCTCTGAGTGGGAGGTTTGCTCTCCACTCGGTAGGATTTTTAAATACTTAGGCGAGTACTGGGCTGCAGCTAAGCCTCTGAGTGGGAGGTTTGCTCTCCACTCGGTAGGATTTTTAAACACTTAGGCGAGTACTGGGCTGCAGCTAAGCCTCCGAGTGGGAGGTTTGCTCTCCACTCGGTAGGATTTTTAAACACTTAGGCGAGCACTGGGCTGCAGCTAAGCCTCCGAGTGGGAGTCTGGCTCACCACTCGGTAGGATTTTTAAATACTTAGGCGAGCACTGGGCTGCAGCTAAGCCTCCGAGTGGGAGTCTGGCTCACCACTCGGTAGGATTTTTAAACACTTAGGCGAGCACTGGGCTGCAGCTAGGCCTCCGAGTGGGAGTCTGGCTCACCACTCGGTAGGATTTTTAAACACTTAGGCGAGCACTGGGCTGCAGCTAAGCCTCCGAGTGGGAGTCTGGCTCACCACTCGGTAGGATTTTTAAACACTTAGGCGAGCACTGGGCTGCAGCTAAGCCTCCGAGTGGGAGTCTGGCTCACCACTCGGTAGGATTTTTAAATACTTAGGCGAACACTGGGCTGCAGCTAAGCCTCCGAGTGGGAGTCTGGCTCACCACTCGGTAGGATTTTTAAACACTTAGGCGAGCACTAGGCTGCGGCTAAGCCTCCGAGTGGGAGTCTGGCTCACCACTTGGTAGGAATTTTTTTACAAACTTAGGCGAAACGGATTCGCAGCTAAGCCTCCGAGTGGGAGTCTGCCTCACCACTCGGTAGGATTTTTTTTACAAACTTAGGCGAAACGGATTCGCAGCTAAGTAACCCACTGGGGGATTTCACACGCAAACAAAGGCGACAACAATTATAGGAAAAATTGTAACACTCTTGTCTTTGATAAATAGACTACAGAAGTTTTTCTTATTACATCTCATCCGAGTGAGAATTCAAGTGTAAAAGGGGCGGAGCAGTTCCGCATTCCAAGCTCGTGGCTCATCGATCTGGCGATCGACATTGTAAAGGTGATACACTCCATTGTGGAGGACTCTGGTGATGATGAAGGGACCTTCCCAAGTAGGAGCGAGCTTGTGTGGTTTCTGTTGATCCATTCGGAGGACCAAATCTCCTTCTTGGAAGGCTCGACTCTTCACATTTATGGCATGGAATCGACGCAAGTCTTGCTGATAAATGGTCGATCAGATCATAGCCATTTCTCTTTCTTCTTCCAGGAGGTCGACTACGTCTTGCCGGGCTTGTTCTGCTTCATCTTCGGTATAAAGCTCGACTCGGGGTGCATTGTGAAGTAGATCACTCGGCAGGACTGCTTCCGCTCCGTAAACCAAAAAGAACGGAGTTCTTCCAGTCGGCCGATTTGGGGTGGTCCTCAATCCCCACAGAACTGACGGAAGCTCGTCGACCCAAGCGCCTGCTGCGTGCTTGAGATCACGCATCAGCCGAGGCTTTAGTCCTTTGAGAATCAGACCATTTACCCTTTCTGCTTGTCCATTCGACTGGGGGTGGGCGACCGATGCGTAGTCGACTCGTGTGCCTTGAGAGGCGCAAAAAGCTCTGAACTTGTCTGAATCAAAGTTTGACCCATTGTCGGTGATGATGCTATGCGGGACTCCATATCTGAATGTTAACTCCCTGACGAAACTGATAGCAGTGCAAGCATCAAGATTCTTGATAGGCTTAGCTTCAATCCATTTGGTAAACTTGTCAACTGCCACAAGCACATGTGTAAAACCGCTCCTGCCTGTTCTCAATGGGCCAACCATGTCCAGTCCCCAAACAGCGAAGGGACAGACGAGTGGAATGGTCTTCAGAGCTGATGCAGGCTTGTGCAACATGTTGGAGTAGAACTGGCACCCTTCACACTTGTCGACTATCTCTTTTGCCATTTCATTCATTCTTGGCCAGTAAAATCCTGCTCGGTATGCTTTGGCCACAATGGTCCGAGAGGATGCATGATGACCACAGGTCCCCGAGTGGATATCATCAAGGATTATCTGACCTTCTTCTGGTGTTATACACTTCTGACCAACTCCAGTCGCGCTTTCTCTATACAACTGTCTCTTTATGACTGTAAAGGCCTTGGATCAACGGACGATCTGTCGAGCCTCTTCTTTGTCCTCCGGGAGTTCCTTTCTTAGGATATACGCGATGTATGGTATCGTCCAGTCGGGGGTGATTGCCAAAACTTCCATGATTAGGTCGACCACTGCCGGAATTTCAACTTTAGTCGGATCTGTGGCACTCTTTGGCTGCGGGGCTTCATCTATAAAAGGATCTTCTTGGACTGATGGCGAGTGGATGTGTTCCAAAAACACTTGCTGGGGATGGCTTCTCTCTTGGAGCCTATCTTTGCCAAATCATCAGCCGCTTGATTTTTCAGTCGGGGGATGTGATGAAGCTCTAACCCCTCGAATTTCTTCTCTAACTTTCTCATTGCATTGCAATAACCAGTCATAGCTGGACTTCTGACATCCCACTCCTTCATCACCTGATTAACCACCAAATCTGAGTCGCCATAGACCATGAGGCGACGGACGCCGAGTGAAATGGCCATGCGCAACCCATACAAAAGTGCTTCATATTCTGCTTCGTTATTGGAGGAATCGAAGTGAATCTGGAGAACATATCTGAGCTTATCTCCTCGGGGGGAAAACCAATACTACCCCAGCACTGGAACCATTCAGCATCTTAGATCCATCGAAGAACATGGTCCAGTGCTCCGAGTGAACTTGAGTCAAAAGTTGCTGTTCGATCCACTTGGCGACGAAATCTGCAATTGCTTGGGACTTGATAGCTTTCTTTGCCTCAAACTTGATATCTAGGGGAAGAAGTTCAATCGCCCATTTGGCCACTCGACCAGTTGCATCTCTGTTGTGCAAAATCTCTGATAGTGGAGCGTCGCTGACGACTGTAATGGAATGATCAGAGAAGTAATGTGCAACCTTCTTCGTGGTCATATAAATCCCATATACAAGCTTCTGGTAATGAGGATATCTTTGCTTTGAAGGAGTCAAAACTTCAGAAACATAATATACTGGGCGCTGAACTTTGAAGGCCTTTCCTTCTTCTTCCCGCTCGACCGTAAGTACTGTACTGACAACTTGTCCTGTGGCTGCCATGTAAAGCAGCAAAGGTTCCTTGCTGATTGGAGCAGCAAGCACCGGCTGGGTGGAGAGCGGAGCTTTGAGCTCTATAAACGCTGCATCAGCTTCTGGAGTCCACTCGAACTTGTCGGACTTCTTCATCAGTCGGTAAAGAGGCAATGCCTTTTCACCGAGGCGAGAGATGAATCGACTTAAAGCGGCCAAGCATCCTGTAAGCTTCTGGACGTCATGCACACGCACAGGACGTTTCATCCGGAGTATAGTACCAATTTCTTCAGGATTGGAGTCGATTCCCCATTCGGAAACGAGAAAACCGAGTAACTTCCCACCTGGAACTCCGAATGTGCACTTTGACAGATTAAGCTTGATATCATACCTCCTGAGGTTGGCAAAGGTTTTAGCAAGGTCAGTCAGCAGGTCGGAACCCTTCCGTGACTTAACCACAATATCATCCATGTATGCCTCCACATTCTGACTGATTTGAGTGAGCAAACACTTCTGAATCATCCTCATGAACGTGGCTTCGGCATTCTTGAGGCCGAACGGCATGGTGACATAACAGAAGCACCCGAATGGAGTGATGAAAGCTGTTTTGATCTCGTCGGGCCCGTACAGACGGATCTGATGGTACCCGGAATAGGCGTCTAGAAAAGACAAACGCTCACATCCCGCAGTCGAGTCGACTATCTGGTCGATGCGGGGGAGAGGAAAATGATCTTTCGGGCAGGCCCGATTGATATGCTTGAAATCAATGCACATGCGAAGTGACTTGTCCTTCTTGGGGACCATGACAACATTGGCGAGCCACTCGGAGTGGTAAATTTCTCGGATGAACTCCACTTCTAAGAGCAGAGCCACCTCCTTGCCAATGGCCTTCCTCTTCTGGACGGCGGACCGTCGAAGATGTTCTTTCACAAGTTTAAATTTTGGGTCGACTCGTAGACGGTGCTCAGCCAGCCCCCTGGGAACTCCAGGCATGTTAGCAGGCTTCCATGCGAAGATGTCCCAGTTCTCACGGAGGAACTGGACGAGCGCTTCTTCCTATTTGGAGTCGAGCGTCGTTGAGATGTGAGTCGGAGCAGCATTTGGATCGGTCGGGTGAATGTGAACTGCCTTCGTTTCACCGGACGACTGAAAAGCTGATTCTGAAGCAAGCTTCTTAGCTCGTAGCAACTCACTCGGATTTGCAGTCTTCTGATACTCTTGCAGCTCGACCACTGCCATCTGAGCGTCAGCAATCTTTGAGCCTTTTTGAAAACACTGTTCTGCTTTCTTCCGATTGCCTGTAACAGTGATCACACCTTTGGGACCAGGCATCTTCAATTTGAGATACACATAACATGGTCGAGCCATGAAGCGTGCATAAGCTGGCCTGCCCAAAATAGCGTGATAAGCACTTTAGAAATCCACAACTTCGAATGTCAACTTTTCCTTGCGGTAATTCTTGGAATCACCGAAAACCACATCAAGAGCAATTTGGCCGAGTGACTCGGCTTTCTTCCCAGGAATGACTCCATGGAAACTCATGTTACTGGTACTGAGACATCGGAATGCCCATCCCTTTCAATGTTTCTCCATACAGTATGTTCAAACCGCTGCCTCCATCCATCAGGACTTTGGTCAGTCGAGTGCCTTCGACAACTGGGTCGACCACCAGAGCTTGCCTCCCAGGGGTGGCAATGTGTGTAGGGTGATCAGACTGGTCGAATGTGATGGCAGTCTGGGACCACTTCAGATAATTGGGTGTTGCCGGAGCAACCATATTTACCTCACGGTTAATAACCTTCAGTCGACTTTTGCTCTCAACATCAGCAAAAATCATCAGGGTGGAATTGACCTGGGGGTACCCATCGTCACTATCTTCCTTGTCCTCAACTTTGTCTGACTCCTTTTCCTTATCTTTGGACTGCTTACCCTGAAACTGCTGGATCAGAAGCCGATACTGTCGAGTGGTATGCTTTGGGTAAATGAGTTTACCCTCTTCATCTTTCTTGGTGTGGATGTGACATGGTAGATCCAAAACATCATTTCCATCTTGGTCTTTAACTTTCTTGGGGTTCCAAGGTCCTTTGGGTTTTCCCTTAAATTTTCCCTGGGTTATGGCCAGGGCCTCCCAAGGAGCGGCTGGCTCGGCTTTCCGCTTCTGTTTCCGACTGGAATTTCCTCCGGTTTCCTGGGCGACTGCTTTATGCTTGCCACTCTGGAGTCGATCCTCATCTTCACCATTAGCGTATTTGGTGGCAATCTCCATCATCCGATTCAGAGACATCTCTCCGGTTCGACCGAACTTCAGATTCAATTCTCTGTACTTAACGCCTTCTTTAAAGGCACAAACTGCTTGATGATCTGGTACATTTTCAACTGTGTGATGCAATGTGATCCTCCTCTGGATGTAATCCCTCAGAGTTTCATTCGGTTTCTGCACGCAAGACCGCAATTCCATAAGGCCTGCAGGTCGCTTGCATGTTCCTTCAAATGTGGTGACAAACACTCGGGAGAGATCCTCCCAAGTGTAAATGCTGTTGGGTGCTAACTGATTCAGCCACGCTTTGGCCGAGCCTTCTAACATGAGAGGCAAGTGCTTCATGGCTACCTCATCATTCCCACCGCCAATCTGGACAGCCACGCGGTAATCTTCGAGCCAAGTATCGGGCTTGGACTCACCGGTGAACTTACTAACTCCAGTCGCCAACCTGAAGTTGGGAGGAATTACAGCGGCTCTGATGGCTCGACTGAAACACTCTGGCCCTGAAACATATACTCTGCTACTGGTAGGCGCATCTCTGTCGTGGCCTTCTCGGTGAGCTCTATACCTGTCGACCAAACCTTGAACGAGAAGGGATCTCGCATCAAAGCCTGGTTCCCTGGGGTCGACTGGAATTCTCCGCCCAACACTATGAGGGCGTCTGTCATCCTGCCACTACTAGAAAAAGGGCTGCTAGTGGCGCACCTATTTTCGCTACTAATGGCGCACTACTGGTGCGCTACTAGCATCACGCCATTAGAATTTTTTTCTAATGGCGCACCTGTGGTGCGCCATTAGAATCTGGTATTCTAATGGCGCACCGCTGGTGCGCCATTAGTATGGCCCACGGTGCGCCATTAGTATCTGGTATACTAATGGCGCACCACATAGAAGTGCGCCATTAGTAACAATTTTTTTCAAAAAAAAATTCAGAATTTTTTTAATTTTTTTCAAAAAATTTCAAAAAAAAATCATTTTTTTCTTAATCTCAGGTCATTATGTCTTAATCTCGGGTCAAATCGCACTCCGTGGTCAAACTTCCCAAAAGGTCACCCATCCTCACATTACTCCAGCCCAAGCACACTTAACTTCAGAGTTCTATCCAACCCCAACAACAGCTCACTTCACAGGCACTTCTTGATATATCTAGCATATCAATCCTATTATACCTTGTTGATGTCTAGGACTTTGTTCATGTTCATGACTATGATAAAATTTTGAAAAATATTTCAAACTTCCCGGTCATATTACGTATCATTTTTTGAAAAAAAATTAAAAAAAAATTCAAAACCTTTTTTTGAATTTTTTTTGCCTCTAGATCTTGAAAGGCCCGTAACTTTTTTTGTGTTAGGTTTTTGAGGATTTTGAAAACATTTAACAGGGTTCCCCCAGTTAAATTCGGATGTAACTTTTCGAGTAGATGATTTTTCATATATAAAACTTTTTAATCCGAGTTCGTATGCAAAAGTTATGCCCATTTTACAAATTTCCAGAGAGATTTTGCAAATAAAGTCGAAATTTATATTTGTAAATTTTCCCAACAACTAGACCACATATCACATGGCAAACTTATTTTCTTTTATTTTTTTGACATTTTTATCATTTTTTTTATTTTTTTAAAAACTGAAAAGGCGGTCCACGGGGGGGTGCGTTCGTTGGAAGCCGGGCAAACTAGTAATGGCGCACCGTGGGGTGGTGCGCCATTAGTAGTTAAACTAGTAATGGCGCACCACACCCACTCGGTGCGCCATTACTAGTTTTGAAAAAAATAAAAATTTGAAAAAAAATTTGAATTTTTTTTGAAAAAAACTTAGTAATGGCGCACGAGTGGACCGTGCGCCATTACTAGTTAAAAACTAGTAATGGCGCACTGTCCACTGGTGCGCCATTACTAACAAATTTATTATTATTTTTTACTTTTTTTCAAAACTTCTAATGGCGCAACGTGGGTATGGTGCGCCATTACCTAGTAATGGTGCACCACACCCACGGTGCACCATTAGTAACAAATTTTGTTTTTTTTCAAAACTTCTAATGGCGTACCTGTATGTGGTGCGCTATTGCTATATTCTAATGGCGCACCACACACGTGGTGCGCCATTAGTGACCATTTCATCTATAGCCGTTTTTCTAGTAGTGTGCTGTCGAGGCACATATGATCCACTCCTCGGGGGAGGGGTTGGCACTCGACGTCGATCATCACGATCGAATTGGTGATCATACTGCTCATTCCTTCTGTACTGATCACGCCGGTCTCCACGTCCCTCACGCCTCGGAGGCGATCTTGGGCTGTGAGCCGACTGGACTGTATCCGCTGCAATGGATCGACTGTGGATCCTGTTCCGCGACTGAGAAACAGCGGAATTCTGGTCTCCCGCTGCCCGGAGCAACGCTCTGATTTGCAACAAGCCTCTGCCAGCCTCTGACTGGGAGGGCTGAATCGACTCTGCTATACGGGCCGCAGCCGCCAAATTCTGAATCGGAGTACGATATACCTGCGGGGGCGAAAAGAGTTGACGTCGACTGGATTCTGGAGCCCGTTGACGCGCTCGCTCGTCGAGTATTCGCTGGAGATTCTCCAGTCGAGTGCGCTCGACCAAGTTAGCCAAGCGCGCGTCCTCCAAGGCTCGGGCCTCGGGGGTTTCACCAACGATAGGAGTGTGGAGTGCATCCATGTTCCGGCGGCGAAGCTCCTCCCGCTGCAATGACGTGAGAAGCTCGGGGAGATACTCCTCGTGAGGACGCGACGGGTCGCCCCCATCCGCGCCTCCGTCAGCGCGGGGGAAACCGGGAGGACTGCGTGGCCCATCGATCACCAGAACCTCTGCAGCTGGGTCACTGCTGTCGCATTCGGATGCAGTCTCTGCGGAGCCAGTCGACAGGTCGAACAGGCCGTAGAGGGATTCGTCGGGCTCGATTGCCGCGACTTGTGGGGTGGCCGACTGGCGGGCCACCGCATGTCTCACCCACCTCTGAAGCCTCGACCGACCGGAGCGCTTGCGCCAGCGAGAAACAGGGCGGGGAGATGCCACAGGAGCCGACCGATATTGGGTCGACGGCGAAAGTGCGTCGCCCCGCGGACGGGGAGCGCGTCGACGTCGAGTGGAGCCTCCTGAAGCCAAGCAGAGTCGTCGGCGATGAACGTGAGCGCGCCGAGACGGATCTCGCGGCCCTCCACCAAAGCTCCGCCCGAAACCATGATCAAAGAGATCGGAAAAAATCGCAACTTCTCAAACTAGGCGCTAAGACTCCTAGCCCCATGGTGGGCGCCAACTGTCGTGGTTCTAACTCTGACAGTGATGTAGGGGGGTATGTATGGAGAGGCTAGATCTTAGCTATGGAGGAGTTGTAAGCACACGAGGATTACGAGTTCAGGCCCTTCTCGGAGGAAGTAACAGCCCTACGTCTCGGTGCCCGGAGGCGGTCGACTGAATTATGTGTGTATGAATAACAGGGGTACGAACCCTTGATACTGAGGAGGGGGGTGGCTTATATAGAGTTCGCCAGGCCCCTCCAGCCCTCAGTAATGCAGGGTTTAAAGTACATTAAGACTGGGGGTTACTGGTAACGCCCCTAATAAAGTGCTATGATGACCATAAAAGCTACTTAATGACCGACCGTTTGCGTGTAGGGTGACTTTAGATCTCCTGGCAGTCGAGTGGTTGGATCTTGGTCGAGTGATTACTTCGTGGTCGAGTGTCTTGAATCCGTCAAGTGGGATACCTCCAAGTCGATTGAAAGGTGACTTCTTCTAGGGATGTCCTTGGGTAGGGTACTTAGGACAGGTCCATGCCCCTACTCTAGGTACATAGCTTCATCAGGACCTGCATGGGTCACCAATGTCGATGCTAAAACCGACGGATCTGGTGTAGGGGGTCCTGAGGTGTGAGTCTAGGAACAAGGGTAAGAGGAGAAGAGGGGGATGATGTTTTATCCTGGTTTAGGCCCTCTCGAAGAGGTAAAACCCTACGTCCTGCTTGGATTGTATTGGTTTGATGGAGGTAGAGAGTGCAGGATGATCTACCTCGAGATCTTATTATTGGGTTCTAAACCCAAAGGCTTGTTATCGTACCCTTAAAGACTAAAACCCCTCGGCCTATATATGCACCGGGGTATCTAGGTTACACCCATGGTCGGTTGCTAACTAGGAAAAACACGCCGACTACTAGAACTTTCCTTGAAGTGTATGCCAAGTCTTCAAAATTTTCCAACTTGCTCACGCCAAGGGTCACGGTTTCGGTAGCCCTTCCTCGAGTGGTCGGCGGGTCATCAGCCAGGCCCATGGACGATAGGCCATACCGGTTGACACCCCTTAATCCAAGACACCCTCAGGGACGAGAAGGAACCTGACGTGAATGAATGATCGCGAGGGGGAGCAGCCCTGGCCTGCATCCCTTTTATATAGCATTGTGCAATAGGGGACCTAAACCATAAGTTAGTTCGGATGCCCCCGACCAGGGTGCATTAGTTGGAGACGAGGTGCACGTACGTTGGTGCGTGTGCCTTTCTCTTAACATTATTTTCCTTTTTGTTAGGTTGTTGGATCAATTGCCATGTTAAGCCGTTAGCAACACAACCATCAAACATCACACAATTAATGGCCTATGTGTGGCCCAACTTCTGTTACCATGCAAGGAAATTTGCGCTGATTGTAACCATAATGGAGGCCGGGCCTGAAACTCCAATTCACAGATTATTTTGTGATGTTACAATGTGTTTTACTTGTAAGAAGATGACCTGATACATTAGGTTTTGCTTATACATGGCCCTTATGTCTAATTACCACAAAATGTCTGTATTGCCACAGTTTAAAAAATATATCACAAAATGCATATATTACAATATAACCATCATAATATTGTATAGTCATGTTCACAGTTGATTAAATATGTTGGTTTTCTTATATATGTTTTTCCCTTTGATTCAAGGGGTTTTTAAGTTCTGGTGAGCACCTGCTTCCGTTGCCGTTTCTGCACCATCTTCGCTCCGTGTTCGTTTTCGGTAGCATGTGTTTTCGTATTCATTTTTGGCATTATGTATTTGTTTCTGCTTTCACAAATGTGATAGCATCTACTTTCGTTGGTTTTCAAGCCGTTTTCTTCCCTAGCAAACGGCGCTTTGCCGTGCCGATTTTTTTTATAACACCCTCCTTTCGTGCCGTAAAATAGCGTAGCTATTGAAGATGCTCTCATATCTTTATTTAGTGTTTGCCAAAACCGTGAGCAAAATAATTGGTTCAACTAGTTCATACGGTCGCATCAACGTCCCAATCTCAAACGTGAACGTGGGTTTCTGGCCACATCCTGGGGCACAAGGCAACGCACGAATTTGACCATGTACTTCCTTCTTCCGAACGCCTTGTGAGCTAAGCAACCATTAATCCATTATACAAGAAACATATAATTGAGCCGAAGTTGACTTCAAATTGGTCACCTGTTCCCAATAATTGACCATAGTTCATCGTCTCATCAATGTTCACAAAGATAAAAATGGAACAGGAACACTTATTTCGCACGTACGGAGTATTATTCATGAACAAGTGCGCATGCGGATTAAGAACGGATACAACTCAACAAAATAATTAACGAGTGCTGCAATCCACGGAACACAATTCACAGACCAAGAACCAACGAGATTACAAGGAGCAGCTCAGAATTAAAAGACTAGTACGGCTGCGGCGGTGTGACGGATGTGTACCACCGTCCGGCCTCCTCGTCGATGCTGTCCGCGGGGCGATGCAGCAAGGCGTGCAGCAGGACGAGCACCAGCCCGACGAGCAGCGAGGTGAGGATGTTGCCGGTAGCTCCGGTGAGCAGGAGCAGGATGAGCGTGAGGGCCGAGAGGACGGCGAGCACGACGCCGTCACCGATGGTGTGGCCGAAGAGAGCGAGTGGGACGTCGCGGAGGAAGTAGAGGAAGACCCAGGCGACCATGCAGGCGAGGAAGACGATGAGGGAGAAGGGGTGCCAGAGCAGGGAGAGGAAGACGACGCCGAGGACCACGATGGCGTAATTCATGGAGAAATGCGCGAGGTTGGCGCGGGCGCGGAGGTAGGCGTCCCCTAGCCCCCGGGGCACGGCGAGGGCCTTTGGGTCGGCCAGCTCACGCCAGGGTTGGCGCGTCGCGAGTGCCGACGCGCCGCGGGCCTTGGCCCGGGAGATGAAGTCGAGCGGAGAGGAGCCGGGAGGCGGGGCATCGGAGGAGGAGGAGGAGATGGGGATGGTTCCGTACTTCGACATGGCTGGCTGGAGGTGGAGACGGCCGGTGGCCGGCCGCCGGCGACGGTAGGAGGAAAACGTGTTGGGGCGGGGCGGACTGAACTCGACGTGTAGATGTGGGAGTCTGCAACCCGGCCGGTCCTATGCAGTATGCAATAAATGGGGAGGTAAAAGCGTCGGTATGAAGGCTGGCAAGTGGGGATATGCGCCTAGGTGGACTTGTAGGAAGCGGCACGATCTGGATCGTGGACTCAGTTATCCCTATGCTTTTTCGAGAACAGTAGCATCGTGTACAAGCATGTGGATCACAACCCTTAGAGCAACTCTAATACAAGAACCCAAACGGACACCGATTTTGTCCGTTTCGTGTTCGTTTGGATCACATGTCCGCCTAGCGGACATGGGACGGACAAGGCTTATATCCAACGCGCGGCACAAAAACAGACCCAAACTCTCCGCGCCGTCCGCCCCCTCCTCTCTCCCTCGCGCCGCCCGTCCCCTTCTCGTCGCGGCGCCTGTCCTATCACCCTCACGCCGCCCCTTCTCTCTCCCTCGCGCCGCCCCTCCTCTTCTCCTCGCGGATCCTCTCCCCCGCGAGATTTTTCTCTGCTCGCGCCTCTGCTGCAGGGGCGTGGAGGAGCGGCCGAGCGCGCAGTGGCGACCTGCTCCGGTGGTCTCGCGGCGGCGTGGAGGAGCGGCCGAGCGCGCGTCGGTGGCCTGCGCCGATGACCTCGCTGCGGCATGGAGGAGCGGCCGAGCGCGCGTCGGCGACCTGCGCCGGTGGCCTCGCTGCGGCGCGTCAGCGACCTGCGCCGGTGGCCTTGCTGCTATGCGGAGGAGCGGCCGAGCGCGCGCTGACAACCAGCACCGATGGCCTTGCTGCGGTGCGGAGGAGCGGCCGAGCGCGCGGTGACGACCAGCACCGATGGCCTTGCTGCGGGCGTTGCAGTCGCTGACATATGGGACCAGGGGCGGACACGAGCGGGCGACAGCGGTGGGCGAGAGCGTCCGCTTCCGTCCGCTTCATACCCATTTGTTCCCAGATTTGGGTCAGTTTTGGGTTGGGGACGGACAACAGGCGGACACGGACATCCGTTTGTGTCGCCCCGTTGGATCAAGTTTTCTATCCGGATGACCCAAACGGACAAAATGGGTCCTCCCATTGGAGTTGCTATTAGGTTTCTGTTTTCAAGACTATCAAGCTGGTTGTAATGGTAGTATCATACCTAGTAGTATTATGTATGCCAACTAGACAATTTTGATGATGTGTCATAAAATTAAATGAAAAAAAGAGAGTTAAGTATCATATCATGATACTGTATCATAATAAATGCTATGTTACTATGTGTCATGGCAATAAATAAAATACTACGTGATACTAATATATGATACTCCCTCCTTCCATCTATATAAGGCCTAATGCGTTTTTCGAGGCTAACTTTGACCAAATATTAAAGCAATAATATATGACATGCAACTTACACAAAGCACACCGTTAAATTCGTGTGTGAAATGAGCTTTCAATGATATAATTTTCATATTGTGCATGTTATGTATTATTAGTCTTGTCAATAGTCAAAGATGGTCTTAAAAAACGCATTAGGCCCTATATAGATGGAAAGAGGGAGTACTAAGAATTAGGGAGGTAGTATCATACACTAGTATCATATACATGATACTAGTACATATGATACTCTCCATTACAACCAGCCTTATTTTCATTGAAGAGAAGAGTATTACACGGTACAACACATCCTTGATCAGTGAGAAGAACGGCCACATTTGATGTAGAAATACGCCGCCTAAACTAAGGCCCTGTTTCGATCATGGGGTTAGAGCTAGTTTGGATTAGTTGGAGGCTCAAATAACCCAAAAGTATCCAAACATGGAGGGTTAGAGTGGGTTAGTTCCATCTAACCCAACTATCCCGGTGGAGAGGTGCTTATTTTGGTTAGAGTGGGTTAGAAAATAACTCTAACTCTAACACAGTTAGAGTATCCAAACAGGGCCTAAGACCTACTCCTCATCAATGCCTGCTTCCAATCACGCCCGTCATAGCTTACATTTAAAGCATTTCCAGCCATTCGCCCCTTAGGACATCGAAAAAGAGTCGTGTGAGATCGAACCGACGTTTAATTTCGACGTGGGGCGATTATGTTCTCAGTCGCCACCACCAGGTCGCCCCCAAGTTGGCACAAACACGGCACAAATACGGCACAAACTCGTCGGTTTCATTAAAATTTGTACAAAAAACAACTACGCCTAGCCCTACTACGCCGTTGCCGCCGCCCGCCTTCTACATGCCGATGAGCCTGTAGAACCGGGTGTAGTCACCGCCGCCGCCGTCGTCGTGATCGTCGCCGCCGCCCTGCGTCCCGCCAGAGCCGCCCCCGTCCCTGCTTCACCCCTGACCAGGGTTGCCGGCGCGCTCGGGGTTGGACGGCCGGGGCGCATCCTCGTCATAACTGTCGAGGACGACGATGCCGCCCTCATCGCGTCCGCGGCGCCGGGCCTTGATCTCCTCGTAGGCCCAGCGCTGGCGCTCCACCTGCTCACGGACGTAGTCCGCCTTCGCCCACTTGAGGGCCGTCTCGTCGGCGGCGACCATCTCCGCGTGCCCCTTCTTCACGGGGATCAGCAACCTCGGCTCGGTCTTTGACCGGACGAGGTGAAGGGAACGAGGGGAGGGCCGGCCGCCCTCGTTGATGACGGGGCGGAGCGCCGGCGACCCGGAGGAAAGAGAACCGGAACCCGACGACGAGGAGGTCGCCGTCTCCTTTCGCCGCGGCGTCCAAGAACTTTCGCGCCAGTGAGAGAAGAACGGGGACGCCGGGTAATTGAGGCGTGGCGTGTTGCCGTTCTCGATGTGGTCGAGGACGGCTTCGAGGGTGCGGCCGGGAACGCCCCACCATTCGCACCGTCCATCGGCGTTGAGGCGGCCGCGGGGGATGACGCCGTTTGCGGAGGCGACCTGGTCGGCGTGGCGGCGATTGAAGTACATCGTCCACAGCGTGTAGCTGTCGGCGGCGTACCTCGGCTCTTTCCGCTGCGTCTCCGACAGAGACGAATGAATGCGCGCTATCTGGGTGCGTCGTTCATCCCCGGTGGGGATCGGGGGCACCGGGACGCTGACGACGCTCAGCCTCCATGAGCCCGGCAGCCACATGTCCAGGGGCGCCGGGTAGCCGGCCTCATAGAGGAGGCGTGTCTCGTCCTCGCGCTGATGTCGTCGGCCGAAGCCGTTCGCCGCCGCGGCGTTGCCTGGGTACCGCTCAGCCATTCGCTCGTCGGCGGGCGGGGGAAGAGTGGGAGAGAGGGACTACGGTGGTGAGAGGGGCTACGGTGGCGGGCGAAAGGGGACGAGAGGTGGTGAGTTGTGGCGTTCACCGGTGGGGAGGTCAGCTTTTATAGCCGAAGATGGGCAGTGAGAAGCCGTCCGCCGGGTGCCGCGTGGCTGGAGCGGGCGGGATGCGCGGCCCGATGCCTTCACTGCGCCGGCCGTGAGGCATCAATGGAAGGCTAACCGACGCGGGAGCCTTGGCATTGATTCCTGCGGGAACCGAGGTGATGAGGACGACGAAGGCGGCAAGTCGCTGACTCGGCGGACCCACTCCTTTTCGCGCCAAAATGGTTTCCCCTGGTGCGCCGGGTTCGACCTGGGTCCGCCGGCGCCAAAATCAGCCCGAGCCAGTGAAAATTGGGCTTCTGGGGGCGCGGCTGGGCCGAATTTTTGACGGCGGCGCGAAAAAAGGGCCTGGGGGCCTGTTGGGGGCGCGGCTTGAGATGCTCTTAGCCAGCGCCAGTTGTACCACTCTTTGCACCGGCGAGGACTTCGCCTCGAAGACCCCCGCGTTTCTTTCCAACGATATCTTCCTTAGGCCCAAAATGATGACCAGCACCACCTCTCTAACTCTTATCACTGACAGGGCTAATTTTTTTAAAAAAAATACATTTTAATTAATTTTCATAAATATTACGTTGGATACAACATTTTCAAATATAATGCACCATCGGCCTGCTGCTGGCCGATTGAGCCTAGTCAACCCACAGCAAGACGACTGGCATCCTATCAGCTTGCTGCTGGCCGAATGGCCTATCGGCCACTAGTGTAGATCCTGTCGGCCACCTATTGGCCGACTGGAGCTAATCAACCATCTGTAGGCTGATTAGTACTAATTGGCCACCTATAGGCCTACTGGTGCATCTTCCCCATTTTCTACCCCATACGTTCCCCGCTTATATCACGGGCCATCATTTCCTGCCATATTTTCTCGCTACTTCCCGCCATTTTTCCCGCTTTGCTCGTTCCAGCCAAATTTTCCCGCTTCGCTCGTTCCCGCCATATTTTCCCGCTTTGCTCGTTCCTGCCATATTTTCCCGCTTTGCTCGTTCCCATCATATTTTCTCGCTCTCTAATCCCGCCAGTATCTCCTGCCATATTTTCTCGCTACTGAGTTCCCGCCTTTCTTTGTGTTCTCAGCCTATAAAACACCCTCGGCACTAATGTTGGTAAGCATTCTAGTGTAGTATCGTAGTCTCGCCAAGATGTTCGGATATCCTTTTGATCGTAGTTTTCACCCTAGTATGTCCAAATGTCTTCTGGATTTAGCCGCCGATTTCAGGGTAGACAACATATTAGTTCCGCGGGAGAAGCTCATCAGTACTGACACCCTACTGAATGAGCTGGCTCACGCATTAAGTAGGTGCGGGTGGCCTTCCAAGACCTTTGAGGAAATACGGGAAGAACTTTTGAGGTTGCAGGGAAGATGGATGAAGCAACAATCGAAGGGTGAAACATACCTAAAGTTTGCAGCAAAACATAATTTTTTTGGACTGACGACAGCGAGGATGAACATGATATCTTCATGCCGCCGCTTCCGGGTTCTGCATCATCGAAGGACAAGAGTTTTGCATCGTCAAAGGGCAAAATTTCTTCATCATCGAAGGGAAAGAGTTCTACATCATCGAAGGGCAAGAGTTCTTCATCGTCGAAGGGCAAGAGTTCTTCATCATTGAATGGCAAGAGTTCTACATCGATTGAGGATGACGATGATGACTTCATGTAGTTTTTATGTTGTATGTTGTAAGTTAAGTGGTACATACCGTTTAATTTAGATGTAGTTCTATCTAGTTGTTTGTACTGTCTTATTGTAGGAGCATTATGTTCTATCTAAATATGATCCCAACCTATTGGGTGCCCTAATGTTACGAGGAGGAATCTCAGACTCACCCTGGTCATACTGTGTATCCTGTGTGAGGCTAGGTGGAGGAGTCGAAAACATGTTTATCCACTGGGCGTGCAACGACATCTGAGCATGTATGTTGTCCTTAGGATGTTGATCACTCGCCCACGTATCATGTGATGCCGACATAGACACATGATATCCGTAGGCTCCTGCATAATGGAACGTAAGGGTCATGAAGAATGAGGTCGCCTCAATTAATATTGAAAACAATAAATATGAAGAGACATACCTGCTCGCTGTGACGGCTGCTCTGGCTGAAACACGAAGCTCGACAAGGGACCCTGCTGCTGTGGCTGTGGATAAAATACGAAGCTCGACATGGGACCATAGTGTTGTGGGTGCTGCCACCTCGAACTGCCAGGTTGGTCGGGAGGGGGTGGCCTGGTCATCAGCTGATGTGCTAGACATGAACGTGGCTGATGTCGGTGCGTGGAGGGACGCGGTTGTTGCTGGTGCTGAACAATGTCGCTTCTCCGGGTGCACGTTGATGTCTACTAGACTACGTCGGTATTTCCCCAAAGAGGAAGGGATGATGCAGCACATCGACGGTAGGTATTTCCCTTAGTGATGATACGAAGGTTATCGAACCAGTAGGAGAACCAAGCAACACTATGTAAACAACACCTGCACACAAATAACAAATACTCGCAACCCGACGTGTAAAAGGGGTTGTCAATAACTTTCGGGTAATGGTGCCACAAATTGGCAAACGGACGTGATAAAAACATGATAGATGGGATAAATAGATCTCGAATAAAATAAATTGCAGCAAGGTATTTTTGTATTTTTGGTTTAATAGATCTGAAAATAAAAGCAAAGGAAAATAGATCGCAAAGGCAAATATATTAAAGAAGAGACTCGAGGGCCGTAGGTTTCACTAGTGGCTTCTCTCGAGAAAAATAGCAAACGGTGGGTGAACAAATTACTGTTGGGCAATTGATAGAACTTCAAATAATCATGACGATATCCAGGGAATGATCATTATATAAGCATCACATCCAAGATTAGTAGACCGACTCCTACCTGCATCTACTACTATTACTCCACACATTGACCGCTATCCAGCATGCATCTAGTGTATTAAGTTCATGGAGAAATAGAGTAATGCAATAAGAATGATGACATGATGTAGACAAGATCTATTTATGTACAAATAGACCCCATCTTGTTATCCTTAATGGCAACGATACATATGTGTCGGTTCCCCTTCTGTCACTAGGATCAAGCATCATAAGATCGAACCCATCACAAAGCACCTTTTCCCATTGCAAGATAAATAGATCAAGTTGTCCAAACAAAAACCAAATGTCGGAGAAGAAATACGAGGCTATAAGCAATCATGCATATAAGAGATCAAAAGACTCAAGTAACTTTCATGGATAAAAAGAGATAGATTATATCATAAACTCAAAGTTCATCGGATCCCAACAAACACACCGCAAAAGAATTACATCATATGGATCTACAAGAGATCATTGTATTGATAATCAAAAGAGAGAGAGAGAGAGAGAGAGAGAGGAAGCCATCTAGCTACTAACTACGGACCCGAAGGTCTACAAAAGACTACTCACGCATCATCGTGTTGAAAATATGCCCTAGAGGCAATAATAAAATAGTTATTATTATATTTCTTTGTTCATGATAATTGTCTATTGTTCATGCCATAATTGTGTTATCCGGAAATCGTAATACATGTGTGAATACATAGACCACAACACGTCCCTAGTGAGCCTCTAGTTGACTAGCTCGTTGATCAAAGGATAGTCATGGTTTCCTGACTATGGACATTAGATGTCATTGATAACGGGATCACATCATTAGGAGAATGATGTAATGGACAAGACCCAATCCTAAGCTTAGCTCAAAGATCGTGTAGTTCGTTTGTTGTAGCTTTTCTGAATGTCAAGTATCATTTCCTTAGACCATGAGATTGTGCAACTCCTGGATACCGTAGGAGTGCCTTGGGTGTGCCAAACATCACAACATAATTGGGTGACTATAAAGGTACATTACAGGTATCTCCGAAAGTGTCTGTTGGGTTGGCACGAATGGAGACTGGGATTTGTCACTCCGTATGACGGAGAGGTATCTCTGGGCCCACTCGGTAATGCATCATCATAATGAGCTCAATGTGATCAAGTGGTTGATCACGGGATCATGCATTACGGTACGAGTAAAGTGACTTGCCGGTAACGAGACTGAACATGGTATTGGGATACCGATGATCGAGTCTCGGACAAGTAACGTACCGATTGACAAAGGGAATTGTATACGGATTGATTGAATCCTCGACATCGTGGTTCATCCGATGAGATCATCATGGAGCATGTGGGAGCCAACATGGGTATCCAGATCCCGCTGTTGGTTATTGACCGGAGAGTCATCTCGGTCATGTCTGCATGTCTCCCGAACCCGTAGGGTCTGCACACTTAAGGTTCGGTGACGCTAGGGTTGTTAGGAAGACTTGTATGTGATTACCGAATGTTGTTCGGAGTCCCGGATGAGATCCCGGACGTCACGAGGAGTTCCGGAATGGTCCGGAGGTAAAGATTTATATATACGGGAAGTTGTCATACGGTCGCCGGAAAGGTTCGGGGGCATATCGGTATTGTACCGGGGCCACCGGAGGGGTTCCGGGGGTCCACCGGGAGGGTCCACCTCTTCTGGGGGGCCATATCGGCTGTATGGAGAAGGGAACCAGCCCAAGTGGGCTGGGGTGCCACACCCCCCTAGGGCCCATGCGCCCAGGGTTTGGGGGAAACCCTAAAGGGGGGCGCCCCCTTGCTTGGGGGGCAAGCCCCCCTCCCCTTGGCCGCCGCCCCCCTCTAGATCTCATCTAGAGGAGGTCGTCCCTCTTCCCCCTTCCCCTATAAATAGAGGGGTGAGGGGAGGGCTGCAGACAACATCCAAGGCACAGCCCCTCCCCTCCCCAACACATCTCCTCCTCCATAAGAGCTTGGCGAAGCCCTGCCGGAGTACTGCAGCTTCACCACCACCACGCCGTCGTGCTGCTGTTGGAGCCCTCTTCCTCAACCTCTCCCTCCTCCTTGCTGGATTAAGGCGCGGGAGACGTCCTTGCTCCGTACGTGTGTTGAATGCGGAGGTGCCGTCCGTTCGGCGCTAGGATCTTCGGTGATTTGGATCACGACGAGTACGACTCCATCAACCCCGTTCTCTTGAACGCTTCCGCTCGTGATCTACAAGGGTATGTAGATGCACTCCTCTCTCCCTCATTGCTAGATGACTCCATAGATAGATCTTGGTGATGCGTAGAAAATTTTAAAATCCTGCTACGTTCCCCAAAACATCGGAGAGGCACCAATGGACATGATGAATCCCTTTGAGATGGTGTCTAGATTGGATCTGGTGTTTCTGGAACTTGTGGCGGCTAGAATTTATTTTCGTCGACTCCCCTAGGGTTTCTAGAATATTGGTATATTTAAAGAGTAAAGAGGTGGTCTGGGGGGCACCCAAGGTGGGCACAACCCACCAGGGAGTGCCTGGGCCTCCAGGCGCGCCCTGGTGGGTTGTGCTCCCCTCGGAGCACCCCCAGGCACTTCTCCGGCCCATTCGATGTCTTATGGTCCAAAAAAATTCACAAAATTTTTTGCTGCATTTGGACTCCGTTTGGTATTGATTTCCTGCGATGTAAAAAACATGCAAAAAACAGCAACTGGCACTTGGCACCATGTCAATAGGTTAGTACCAAAAAATGATATACAATGACTATAAAATGATTATAGAACATACAAGAATGATAATATAATAGCATGGAACAATAAAAAATTATAGATATGTTGGAGACGTATCACACGTGATAGCCTCGTAGACAGCCCGTATCTTGTTCTCCATGTGTTCCAAGAAGGGCCGTAGCACAGGCCGGTGCTGAAGAAGAGGTCCAGACGACAGTGATCATCCAAAGGTGGTCACGTCGTCGTATAGTTCATGTGTCAAGCGAGCCTGAAAATTTTCATGACGACTATTAAGTATGCATGTCAAAGTATGTGACAACTTTACTTAAAGAAAATATATCTTACCACCTAGAGCCCGAAGTATCATAGCTCTAGTACATATCTGACGGAGTAGGGTCAGGTATCTCCTCTGGGTGAGAGTGCTCAACAATGCGTAACCGTGTTCCGGTCATGTAGTGTTGCAAATAGAGATTGAATTCATTCAGATCAAAATCATGATTTTTGTGCCATAGATGTGTGTTTGTTGTCTCCCATTCTGTAACATACAGCTCTAATCTAACTAGCCAGTCAGCAGTTGTCCTGGTCATGCCCTTCCTCGTCGTCCTAAAATTGTGTTGTGTGTTCAACAATTACCTAATGCTTCGAATGGAGTACTGTCAAAGATAATGCATCACTGAAAACTGGTTAATACCAACTGCAGAAGACCAAATTGCCTCATAACCCTCTATTGTACCATCTCCTCGACAAAGGCATCAAAGATGATCTTCGATTTTGTCATCCAGTAATCTCGGTCCCTTATGCATACCATAGACATACCACCGGGGTATCTTGCATGTATGGCTGCTTCCATGTAGGGCTGCCAGATGACCCCAGTGTACGCATCGAACTGCTCGTTTAATGCCATGTATGCCTTCCTGGTATGATCACTAGCAAAGCATCTCTGCGGAAAACAAAATTTAGTAGCCGCTAGCATTGAAGTATCTCTTGTTCACAAAAAAGTTTCATGAAACTATAACATGGTACATACGTCGCGACGTGTCCAACACAGACCGAAAGTAGGCATGTTGATGCCGTCAACATTGAACATGGCGTCTATAGGCTCAGGAACACGTACATGTGGTTGCCCAATAGAGAACTTCTCTCACGACACAACTATAGGAATAGAGGGCATCCGAGAAGGTTTGGCTTTCTCGATGTAAGCTCGTAGCCATTGCACATACCTCGGTATATAGCCGCTAAGACCGCCGAATCCCAACTCCTCTGTCTGATCAGATCAGCCGTCTCACCGCTCGCTATCTCGAGTGCCATAGGGATGTAGTGCATGTTAATAGTGGTGACATGGTTCTTTGTGAACATCACTTTGCCGAAAAGCCACATTAAGTAGGCCTCCAGGCTCCGAGTGATCTGTTCCGCGCTCAACGCCGCCGGGAACTTCTTGATCTGCATTAAGTAAAGAGAAAGTTTTAGTAAGCCGCGTGTATCTTCAGTAAAACCATATGCACGATAAGAGGTAGGGGAACTAACCTGGAAATTGAGCAACCAATCATACTTAGGTCCGTGATGCTCCCATACCAGATCCGGGGCATCCGCAAAAACACCATGAAAACGTTGTGTAAGACCTAGCTCCCAACCAGCTGGTGCGTCCAACGGTCCTATGGCATGACCTGCCAAAGGTAGTCCCAGCAACAGTGCCACATTCTCTAGAGTAGAAGCCATCTCTCCCCATCATAAGTGAAACATGTGGTTCTCTAGCCTCCAATGGTCCACTAGCAGCTCAACAAGGAGGAGTCGATGGCGAGGTGTTTGCAGCTCGGGATAGACTCAACTAGACGCGCGAAAGGTAAAAGGCCGGCCCATTTCAACCTTCATGGCAGAACATTTTTGTTAGTGTTTCCCATTAATATTCATGTTAGTGTGCAAATAAATAAAGCACGTACCGCTGAACCCACATTGGGTGTATCATCCAGTTCACCTTAGGAGTGCGAGTGACCAGAGGCTCAAGCTTGCGCTCATACCAAAGCGCAGCACGATGACCCATATCAATGTCCCCATTCAACAACCACATTACCGCCATTCCTACACATAACAATTTCAAACATAGTTGCCACACTTAATACAAATGTAGAACATAGTGCCACACTTAATACAAATTTCAAACATAGTTGCCACACTTAATACAAATTCAGAGCATAGTGCCACACTTAATACAAATTTAGAACATAGTGCCACACTTAATACAAATTCAGAACATGGTGCCACACTTAATACAAATTTAGAACATAACACTGCTAATTAGCTTCTTCCTCTACCTCCTCTTCAGCCCCGGTTGCCTCGTCCATGCCCAGTACCACTAGCAGTGACGAAAGTGGGACAATTAGTGTCCCTATGGACAAATTCATTGCATAGAATGCATTGCCTAGTTGGACCTCCTGCTTCAGATTCATCCATATCATTCCGGATGTGCTGACACTGTCGTCTGCCTCTACTTCTATGCATATGCTCTGGGTTTGGAATGTAACGCCTTTCAGCGGGGTTCAGTTTGTTGAAGTTACCCATTGATAGAAAACCCATCAGCTCACTTGTCCAGGTATTGAGGACAGACTCTTTCAGAAAAATGGAGACATGAACGATATTGCGTCCATTCCAAACTGCCCGCAAGCAGCAAGTACATGTGAGCAAGGTAGGTGAAGCAATTTCAGTTTGTTGCATGTTTACTCGCACGTTGGCCAGGCTTCATTTCCAATTTTCACCTCATGCGCCCTCAACTCATTTGCACATCTGAATTTGCTGTTGGATAAGTGGACCTCAGACCTTCTCTCTTGATTACTGATGGTGACTACAGTGTGTGACATAGCTTTTTGCATCTTGTTGTCCATGTACTTTGTGACTCTTTCACAGTAAAGTGTATTCGGGTTGCTCAAGATATACTGCTCTGCTTTTTGACATCTATCTCTGAAATACTTCATGGTGACATAGAAAATACCCTCAACGATGGTTGTAAGTGGCAATGCCCAGTTTCTGCTGAGGACAAAGTTGTATTTTTCTACGAGGTTGGTTGTCATGACACCATACCTTGCTCCATGTGTGTCATGTACCAAAGACCACCTCTCCATAGGCTCATGCTCTATCCACTGCTGGAAGGTTTTGATCGACCTCCCGAGGCTCCTCCTCCACCACCGCTGCTCCTGTTGCCAACTATGCAACTACTGCTTCAACATGTGCCCTCATGCTGCATCTGTTGCAGCTTTCCTGTCCCTAACGTGTCTTTGTGTGCACACATTAAGTCTGTCACATATCAAATTGCACTTCCATAACTGGTTCTGCTTGCAGAGTTTTTTGAACAGATTCATCAAGTTCTTATTTCTGAACCGTGAGAAGAAATTAGCCCCTACATGGCGCATGCACCAACGTCTCTGCAAGTCCCGCCAAGGAGTTTGTTCCTCAGGGCCTAGGTTTGTTAGTGTACTTATCGGTGAGTATACCTGCATGTCTGTCATGAAGGATGCACACATTGGGCTTCTCCTTCACAACTGATATTTTCAACTGCCTCAAGAACCATGTCCAACTTTCAATGCTCTCAGTCTCCACAAAAGCAAATGCGAGTGGGACAACTTGATTTTGGCCATCTTGGCCTATGGCTATTAGGATCTGACCCTTGTAATTGCCAGTGAGAAAAGTACCATCTACACATATCACCGGATGACAATGCCTGAAAGCTTCGACGCACGCACCGAAAGAGAAGAAGAGACGATGCAATAACCTCAGAGTTGGGAACTTTGGCATGAAGAGGTGTTGGATATCGACATAGGTGCCTGGATTCCGCTGCTGCAGTGTGTGGAGGAGCTGGACAACAGAGTCATATGCATCAAAATAAGAACCAAATCTCCTCTCAAGTGTCGTGCTTAGCCCTCCAAGCCTTGCCATAAGAAATTTTGTACTTGAACCTGGCGAAGACTTTTGTCTGGATTGCCTTCACTTCCATAGCTTTGCCCTCCACTATCTCATTCTAAAACAACCGAACAATAAGCGTCGATGAAAGGTTGGCATGATCTTGAGGGATGCAGGGAATAAGACAAGTGTGATTAACTAAGTCACTAATCACCCAACTTGTGCCATACTTAGGAACATAGCCATGCACCCTAGCAGGACAATGTGCATTCTTGCATACCATTGTCAGGAATTTCTGACTTGACACCTGAGCTGTGAAAACCCTTCGCGTGGACATTGCCCAATTATTTATTGCATCCTTCAGAGCTAGCTTGTTGGGATACATAGCACTCGTCACAATATTGTTTTGGTGATATTGGCAGGCAGAATCATGTCCATCGTTCATGATCATTGCATATGAGAAGTCATGATTCCATGATGCATGATTCGGGACCTCCTCTGCATTTTCTTCTTCATCCGGCTCATCAAAATCATCGGCATGACCCCTATCAACATCAGTGTCTTCTTCTTCCATCTGGTCCTGCATGTGCCCATCTACCTCGTCAGCGTCCAGCTCGCCACTGTAATCACCATCGGCATTTCCTCCTTCTACCTGACTACTCTTCCCTGGTTCGTAACCATCAACATTTCCTCCTTCTACCTGACTGCTCTGTCCTAGTTTGTAACCATCATCTCTAGCATTTGACATAAATATCTTCCTCCCTCCACTGCTCTGCCCAGGATCGTAGCCACCCTCGCCTTCATGTGCAGTGCTCCTTCATGACAGGAAGCACTAAGGCAACAGTATTGCATCCCCTGCATTCACAACCTTGTAACTACCGCACCCACTCGGAGTCTCGCTCTATTGCCCTCAAATAAAAGTAAATTATTGAAGTTGACCGTGTCCATAATGCATGAACACCGACGGTGTGTGTTTCAGTATCAAGCCCTAAACTTGTTGTAATCCATTCTTTCAACTGACTAACAGACCATGTTTGAGGTGCACTCATTGGCACCTCTATGTGAGTAAATTCACTCAGATCAGCTCCCATATCAGTTGTTTGGACAGTGCCAGGACCGTAGTAAAATATGAACACTACATCAGACATCTCTGGTCACCTAATTTTTTTCAACAGCAACAAAGAAGTATTAAGCAACAAATTAAAATATCCGCACTACTAAATATTTGACATCTATATATACATATTACAGAATATTAACAGAGCAAATAAAAATATTCACATACCTACAAATACAGTATGAAAATTTGCCGGAGCAACTATAAATATTGACATATTTAAATATTTGACATCTACATATATTACGGATATTACCGGAGCAACTCCAAATACCGACACACCTAAGTTTTTGACATCCACAAATAGTACGGAATATTACTAGAGCAACTTCAAATTTTGACACAACTAATTAGTTGACATCTAAATATATTTACGGATACTACCGGAGCAAATAACAATAATCACACACCTCATTTATTTCACATCAAAACATATTATCGAATACTACCAGAGCAACTACGAAAAATAAAATTAGTGTTGAAATATACCTTTGAAGCATGCGAGCCAATGGCGAATGGCGGCCTTCAATCACCAAAACCGTAGCCGGAAACTCCACCAAACTGCTGGAGCTTCACCTCCACCACCTCCACCACACTACCCTACTTCACCACCACCACCTCCACCCCCGCCAAAACCTCCACCAATGTGCTAAAAAAGCTCCAACAAAAGGCTCACCACGATCACCACGAGCTACCCCATATGTATATCAAGGTCTCCGTTGGCTCCCCTAACTATGTAGAACCCATTCACGGTGCTAAATCCACAAAAATCAGTTCATTTTGGTGTAGAAATTTATAACGCCCTCGATGCGGCTATATCTCCCACGTGTCGAAGCACGACTTAGAGGCATAACCGCATTGAAAGCAATGTCGCAAGTGAGGTAATCTTCACACAACCCATGTAATACATAAGGGAAAAGATACATAGTTGGCTTACAATCGCCACTTCACACAAATTACATGAATAGAGCACTACATCATCCAGATACAATCAAGGTCCGACTACGGAACCAAAATAAAAGAAGACTACCTCAAATGCTACACAGATCCCCGATCGACCCCAACTGGGCTCCACTACTGATCAACTAGAACGAAACAACACAAAGGACAGATCTTTTTCGAGCTCCTCCTTGAGCTTGGTTGCGTCACCTGCTCGGTAACATCGGCACCTGCAAACTGGTTTTGGAAGTATTTGTGAGTCACGCGGACTCAGCAATCTCACACCCGCGCGATCAAGACTATTTAAGCTTATAGGTAGGTAAAATGTATGAGGTGGAGCTGCAGCAAGCGACTAGCTTATATGGTGGCTAACATACGCAAAATGAGAGCGAGAAGAGAAGGCCAAGCACGGTCGAATAACTATGATCAAGAAGTGATCCTAGAACAACCTACGTCAAACATTACTCCAACACTGTGTTCACTTCCCAGACTCCGCCGAGAACAGACCATCACGGTTACACACGCGGTTGATGCATTTTAATTAAGATAAACTTCAGGTTTTCTACAACCGGACATTAACAAATTCCCATCTGCCCATAACCGCGGGTACAGCTTTCGAAAGTTCAAATCCCTGCAGGGGTGTCCCAACTTAGCCCATCACAAGCTCTCATGGTCAACGAAGGATATTCCTTCTCCCAAGACAATCCAATCATACTCGGCATCCCGGTTACAAGACATCCTCGATAATGGTAAAACAAGTCCAGCAAGACCACCCGCTGTGCCGACAAATCCCGATAGGAGCTGCACATATCTCGTTCTCAGGGCACACTGGATAAGCTAAGCGTACGGGAGCCAACGTAACCCAGGTTGCCAAGGGACGGCCCTGCACGGTGCTCTGGGTTGGACCAACACTTAGAGAAGCACTGGCCCGGGGGGGTTAAAATAAAGATGATCCTTGGGCTGGCCGACCCAAGGGAAAGAAAAGGCTAGGTGGCGAATGGTAAAACCAAGGTTGGGCCTTGCTGAAGGAGTTTTATTCAAGGCGAACTGTCAAGGGGTTCCCATTATAACCCAACCGTGTAAGGAATGCAAAATCCAGGAGCATAACACCGATATGACGGAAACTAGGGCGGCAAGAGTGGAACAAAACACCAGGTATATAGATGCATTAATTAAATAAGAGATATTGTGATATCCCAACAAATATCCATGTTCCAAACATGGAACAAGTTCCAATCTTCACCTGCAACTAACAACGTTATAAGAGGGGCTGAGCAAAGCGGTAACATAGACAAACAACGGTTTGCTAGGACAAGGTGGGTTAGAGGCTTGGCTTAGTAACATGGGAGGCATGATATAGCAAGTGGTAGGTATCACAGCATAGGCATAGCAAAAGAGCGAGCAATCTAGCAAGCAAAGATAGAAGTGATTTCGAGGGTATGGTCATCTTGCCTGAGATCCCGCAAGGAAGAAGAACGAGTCCATGAAGAAGACAAACGGATGTAGTCGAACGGGTCCTCACAAACGTGACGTTATCAGAACCAACCCGAAGAAGCAACACCGGAAAGAAGCACACAACATAGTAAACAACCAACACATGAACATGGCATGATATGCAGGATGCGGTATGTGATGCATATGCAAGATTTGGAAAGGAAATATTGGACCTGGCCTCAACTTGGAAATCCAAGAGTGCCACTGTAAAGAGGAGTTGATTTCGGTTGAAATTGATATAAAGATCACCGGAATCGGATGCACGGTTTGGAAATGGCAAGCAAAACAAGTATGGTACTGGTCTGCGATAATCAGCAAGTGACCAACTAAATGCATCAAGAACAACATGCTACAGCACTCAAACATGGCAACAAAATACATGGCAGGGATCCACTCATGATGCTTGACAAAAGATGAACACTGATCTACGGGTAATTCACTCAATAACAGGTTCAAACAAGCATGGCAAAAGTGCAAATGATAATAGGTTTCAGACTTAATGAAATAACAACACAGGAATTTATCATCAGGAAGCAATCTTTAGAGCATGAAAACTACATGCTATAGGAACATATCATGGCAAAGCAAGGTATGGAATGAATCTACTCAAAGCATATAACAAAAGTCCCTTAGTGACCATGAGCCAAAAGGGATCAGAAAATACAATTGCAAGCATGTGAACATAGCAAAAACATAAACAGATTCAGACTTAGTGAAAAACTGGAGCATGGCAAAATAGTTAACGAGTAGACATGTTTACGAGCTCGATGCACTCACTATGAGGCATTTAATGACAAACTAAGCATACACCCATATACATGGCATAGAAGCTAGACATGGCAAGAACAACAACATAGCATGCACGGATCAACAACAATAAGCTCGGCAAAATTGCTAAACATGTTAACAATCTGCCAGGAACATTTTATAGCAAAAGTAGAGCTCGATTGTCTCAAGCTAGGGTGCTCCCTAAATGTAAACAAAGACATGGATGGATAGAGCACCACAATATCTACAAAACATCCTTACTGACCATCCTCAAAAGAGGCACGGATCACTAGGAAACAACATGAACATATGGCATAAAAAATAATGACAGGGCAAGGACTTAGTGAAATTCTAAGTCCCTGAAATCAGCATCATTGAGTAAGCTACTTTGCATGCTTGTGCTAGTCACCACAAAGATCACAAAAATACATGGCATACACCCCTGTAAAGATGGCATGGCATACTTCAAAACACATGGAGAGCTCAGGATCATAGCATGCACACATTAATCATGTCAAAAATGACAAAAGGCCATTTGCTGAAACAGATCTGACATAATCATCACATAGCCCTCTTCCAACAGCATTTCGGGCAACAAGATGAGCTCAAAAGAAAATGATGGAATGAGATGAAATGATGTACTCGTCGATACAAACATTTCGATATGCTACACACACAAATCGGAGCAACGATGACAGAGTTATGACATGATGAAAATGCCCAAAATTACTGGGGACTTAGATAAATTATACCACTTCGAGAACGGATCTAGGGTTGACTTTGGCACGGAAGTCGAGGCGGGCCGGATCTTCACCGGAGGCAACGGGGCGGCAGCCCGAGGTGATGGAGAGGGCACCGGAGTCGCGGTGAGGTGCGGGGTCGCCGGCGGGAGATCTTCCGGGCGGCGCGGCAGGCCGGCGAGGTCCGGTGGGTGAGGAGGCTGCGCAGCGGCGCGGATCTGGGGCGGAGGCGACTTGATCCGGTGAAGGCGCGGATCGGAGCGGAGCTCGCCGGTAGGGGCGTGCGTTGGATCGGGAGGAGCTCCTCTCCTCCTGGATCGGGGCGAAGCAATGAAGGCAGCGCCGGCAGGGAGTGGAGGAGGCGGCGCGGGGCACATGCCCGGCGTGCTGCTGCCGACGGCGCCCGGAGGCGAAGACGGGCGGCGCGGCAGAGGAATCTCCGGCGAAGGCGGCAGGGCACGGGATCCGGCAGAGAAGGCGGCGGCGGTTGGCGCGGGCTCCCGCGGGCTCCGCGCGGGCCGAGCTGGCCGCGGCGGCGGTTGGACGGCGCGCAGCCACGTGTCGATCTCCGGTTGGACGCGGACGGCGGTGCGGACATGTCCGGCGCGGGAGCGGACGTGTCCGTCGGCGCGAGAAGGTGGGATCTAGGGTTTCGTCCGCGAAAATGGATGGGGAGGGCATATTTATAGGTAGAGGGAGCTAGGAGAGTCCAAATGAGGTGCGGTTTTCGGCCACACGATTGTGATCGAACGACCGAGATGATGGAGGGGATTTAGGTGGGTTTTGGGCCACTTTGGAGGGGTGTTGGGCTGCAACACACACGAGGCCTTTTCGGTCCCTCGGTTAACCGTTGGAGTATCGAACGAAGTCCAAATGGTACGAAACTTGACAGACGGTCTACTGGTAGTAAACCCAGGCCACATGACAAGTCTCGGTCCAATCCGAAAACGTTTAACACCCGCACACGAAAATAGGTAGAAAGGGACACCGGGTGACATAGGAGCGCCGGATTGCAAAACGGACAACGGGGAAAATGCTCGGATGCATGAGACGAACATGTATGCAAATGAAATGCACATGATGCCATGATATGAGATGCAAGACACGCAAGCAATGACATGGCAACCACAGCGAATAACTGGAGGACACCTGGCACATCGGGCTCAGGTCGTTACAAAATTGGAGGCATTTCTTGCAAGAAAGAGGAGAAAGAAAGAACAGAGAGGAGGAGCTGCTACGCGCGTGGAGAAAGGAAGGACAAAGGAAAAGGAGAGAGGAGAAGGAGCCAGCCACTGTGGGGCCTGCACCCTATTGGCCTACAGCTGACCGATTAGTCTACAGCGGGCCGACAGGGGCTTCCCATGACAGACTGCGCTGACAGCGCCCCTCGCGCCCCTCGCTACGTGGCCTGGCGAATAGGTGGCTGACACGTGGCAGGCGGACCAGCTGTCGACCGGCTGTTGGCTGACTAGGCCCAGTCGGGCTGCTGTGGGCTGACTAGGCACAGTCGGCCAGCAGCTGGCCGACAGTGTATTATTTTTGAAAATGTTGTATCATGCGTAATATTTATGAAAATTAATTAAAAGAATGTATTATTTTAAAAAATAGCACCGGCAGGTGGCAGTCTTCATAGAATAGAACACCGCTAGCTCCGGACCAAGTTATCCTAGATGGGTTTCAGTGGCATGATAACCCACAATTATAGGGGATCACAACAGTTTTCGAGGGTAGAGTATTCAACCCAAATTTATAGATTCTACACAAGGGGAGCCAAAGAATATTTGATGGTATTAGCAGCTGAGTTGTCAATTCAACCACACCTCGAGATTAATTATCTGCAACAAGTAATCAGTAGCACAATAGTTTGATAGTTTTGATAGTAGTGACAGCAGCAATAGTAATAGTAACAGTGATACCATTAATTTTGTAGCAAGCGTGATAGTGATGACAACAGTAGTAACTTAGCAGAAACAATATAAGATAAATTCATAGGCATTGGATCGGTGACTTGTTGGATGATATTCATCATGTGACAGTCATAACCTAGGGTGACACGGCACTAGCTCCAGTTCATCGATATAATGTAGGCATCTATTCCGTAAATAGTCATACATGCTTTATTAAAAGAACTTGCATGACATCTGTTGTCCTACCCTCCTGTGGCAGTGTGGTCCATATTGGAAACTAAGGGATATTAAGGCCTCCTTTTAATAGAGAATCGGAACAAAGCATTTACACATAGTGAATACATGAACTCCTCAAACTATGGTAATCACCGGAAGAAGTCCCGGTTATTGTCACTCCAGGGTTACCGGATCATAACACATAGTAGGTGACTATAACTTGCAAGATCG